>NW_020799101.1:28355748-28465748 GCF_003259725.1 Athene cunicularia | reverse complement strand
TATAATATTCAGGCTGGAAAGATTCAGCGTCTATTTTTCATACATGGCTGAGAGAAATGAATTGTTACTTTAAAAATTATATACTCCTCTTGTTATGTAAATCCTTGGCTGCGGTTTTGTCAAACTGCAGCTAATAACAACATTTAAATTGACTGATAGATTTCTGTAAAGCAGGGTAGGGTGCTACCTTTAACTAAATATCTTCACTAATGCAGCTGATAGCTCCAAGGGAGTTTGTTAAAAAGTTAGTGTCAAGCTCTACATCTCAAAGCTCCTTATGGTTCCTTAAAAGCTGAAAGAATTTTAACTAGATTTTCTGTATCTTAATAACACGAAAGAATGTTTTGAAGACTGCTGTTCATTGCATCATAATCTCTTTAACTGTGTTAAGACACTAAGATATTTTTTAAATAACAGTGTGTGTAATTTGGGGGAAAAAAGGATATCAATATGTGATTATTATGAAAATGAAGAGGCAGCTAGTAGGTATGGAATTTTTCAGAATCCTTGATGTGTTCAGTGTAGCATTACTAAATGACTGAAATCTAAATAACATTTGGCATTATAATAGAAGAAAATAACTGACTAAGCTAGCCTAAGAAGCAGTGATACTGCATCATAATAAGAAGTGTTTTTCTTCAAGCAGCAGACTTTCTTCTCTGAAATTAGAGTGAAGATAATGGGGGTAATTAAAGGTATATAGCATCGGACAGCAAAGCACCAAAAAAGTGGGTTTAAGGCCACACTTTCAGATGACATATTTGACAAATCTTTACTCACGTGGGTAGCTGTTCTCAAGACTGGCTCCTCAGTGGGTATGGTCTTTGACTGAAATCCCTGAAACCTTCAATTCAGCTTAATATTAACAGCGGAGATTTTAAGGTAATTTGAAAGCCTTGATGTAGAACTTATCTTGCAGACTCCTGTTGTGAGAAGAGAACCTCTGGACCATGCTGCCTGATGGTTAATTTACTTTTTTTATATATCTACTTGTGTCTTTTCATTAGTTGTAATAGTTCTGCAGGTTTGGGATTATAATGGCTATACTGTCCTTTTAATAAATTCAATGTAGCTACTTTTAAGTGCCCAGTAAATGGAAAATGAGCTGGTTTTAAGGAACAACAGAATAAGGAAAAAAAATCTTGGGGGGGGGCATAAAACTGATCTAGGAGTTATACGAACTACTGTATATTTTCTCTGTGGTGAAGAAACATTTCCCTTTCTGTTCTTAAAACCATCTTATATCTCTAACATCAGTTAGTAACTGTAAGACTGGTGTCAGGAGTAACATATCCCAGCTGCATTTTAGAATGAATTTAGCTGGGACAAGGGGTCCTTGGAGCGTAGTGAATGGGTGAGAGCTTTTAAAGGGAGAAATCAATACTACCACAGGATTTAGACAACTTAGCAAAATATATCAGACAGAACTTTGGTCAAAGAATAACTACAACAGCAAGTTAACCCATGGAGTGCCTGAAGTACAGTCTGTAGCATTTCACTTAAACTCTTAGTTGAAAAGTAGAACATTAGTTACTCTAGCAGGGGAATGGAAGTATCCAGTATAGTAAAGGTTGCAAATCCATTTCCCTTAAAGTTCTTGTCCTCACATGTGTTATCCAAAATCTCTTTGACTGTAATTTTTCACATCTAACCTCGTTAAACATGAACAATTAAATAATTGCTCAATTAAGTAAAATTGCTCTACTTCTGAGAAATTTTACACTTTTTCTGAGTTACTACTTAGTAGAAGAGGTACCTTTTCTTATATTCAGAAGGAATAATCAGTATTAAAAAAACTAAAAGGCTTTACTTGGGGAGTCTTGGTAGAGATGAATACCTGTACTTTGTTTGGGTGGAAGAGATTAGCATCTGAAAGGTCTATCACTTCAGGTGTATTTGCTCAGGTCTTAGCAGAACATTCTTTCAGTAACTTCATTTCCCGTGAATAGATTGACATCACGCACAAGGACAGATGCCCGTAGGCTGATGCTGAGTTTGTGTGAGGAAACTGTAACTTCTTCCATAACACATCCTGTAAAGAAATGTCAGAAGACAAAAAAAAACAAAACAAAACATGAAACACAAACCCAAGAAATGTCTTGGGCAGAACTGAAGAGTGATTTTGGACTCTTTGTATTATTCTGTTAATTCTAGTTTTCTAGATTTTAACTTTTAAAATCTCTTTTTTCCTATTGAAAGGACACAGAAATAGTGAGAGCCTGTAGAAAGACATAAGTAAATGGCCAGTAAATTGATGCTCTTACCAGTCAAATACTACAAGTGAAATGTAGAGGAGTCACTCCTTTCCCACCCTGTTCATTTCAGTAAAGCGTGAATTTAAAAAGCCCAGTTGGAAGTTCAAACAATAGCATGCATAGCAATTAAATTGTGTCTTTGGGTGGTTTCAAAACCAAGGATATTAAAAACATAAGATTACGTTAACACCTCACTGAACACTGCACTTGTTGCAGTCCTGCCCTCAAACAGAGCTAGGCTGTGGGAAATGATATTTCTTATAAAGTTTTAAAGCCCCATCCACCTTCCATTAAGGTATGAGAGTTCCAGATTCACTCATCTGGCATTTGCAGTGCCCCTCAGCAAAAGTATACAGGAATGGAAATCTTTCTTTTAAGTATTTTCTCATTGTTTATATAATCCTATTCATGTCATAAAATATGAGCAGTTCACTTTGTCTCTGGAACACATTTGTCAGAAGGTTGTGTTTTTTGACTCTTCCTTAATCTTCATGTGTGCCTACATGGCAGGTGTCTCCCGAGCTGCAGCACCTGTTGTTGTGCCCAGGCCAGTTTCAGATTTGTTGGTTTGGGTATTGCCAGCAGTGGTGCTAAAGCAGCATGCATCTCACCTCAGTTGCAAAATTCACCTCAAATCTGGGTAAATATTCACAAGAATCATCTGGAGACAGCTATTACTGATCAGAGTTGTTTGACTAAAAAAGACACTCTTCCATATGTTTTAATACTCCTTTTAACAGGGAACGGGATTTTTGTATGGGTGTGTACTAAAACCCAAAAGAGTAGGATAGGGCTCGGAATGTCGGAGACATCCACCTCAATTTTGATTTTACTTTTTTCTTTAATGACGCATTCAGACAAGAATGGTTTATTAGGACTATGATTGTGGAGTTTGTTACAGTCACTTAAGAGGTTATTGCCCCACCCGCTTACACACCGTGACCTCTGCCCAAGAGTAATGCCACCAAAGGTGAGGGAAGAGCTTGGACAGCTTGTTCACTTGTCAGTTGTCACGTTCACAGCCGGGATATTAATATAAGCTGAAATCAGTGGTGGTTTCAGTAGTGGCCAAGCTGAACTGTGAATCGCAGCTGCTGTGTAGCAGACACACCATGCTTGCCAACCTCAGGCAAAAAGATGGCAGAGACCTAGCAAGCAGACACCTTTTAAATCATCTCGGCAGGAATCTCCAGAGATTTGGGGGTCAGAGTTCCCTATCTGTAAAAGCAACAGGGAAGGCAAACTCCGTACCATGCCAAAGGGAAACAAAGCTGCAACCTTGCTACCTGTGTTAGCAGGGGTGACTGCCTTCCATGACAGCAAGGTTGTGTAAGAAGTGCTGTCGCAAGAGCTTCGCTTCTTGTGAAGGAAGGCACAGTGGTCGAGAACACGGTACATAACCTGTTGTTCCTGTTGCCTTACTTTCTTCTATTAAGCAAAGTTCTTTCCTAAACTTGCTGTCAGAAGCTTCCGTGTGGTCAAAGAGTGTTCTGCTGAGCTGCTGTTCCCATCTGGCCAGGCCCAGCTAGTGCCACAGCTTTTACTTTTTCGTTTGCATTTGCGGAGCTTATGGTTTCCTCCTGTCTGCAGCTTTCAGTTCAACAGATACTGGAAATGTAGTTAGGAGAATCATTTACAGAAAATGCAAACAGGCTACTGGAATTACAGTGTCAGAGGGTCTTAGTGCTGACTGGTCCTGAGGTAAAAGCACATCAGCCCACAGCCACTACATACATTCTCTGTCCATTCTTGTGTACCATCAACGATAGTGTAAAAGTAGAATTTTAAATTTTTCTCTCGCTCGTTTTCTGGCTCCTAGAGCAGTCATCACTGAACATCTCAGGTTCACAGCTCCTGATTTTAAAGGTACAGCTGGGAGGGGAGTCACATTAAAACAGCACCGTTCTATGAGGTGCTGTAAACTGATAAATACAAATAGGGAACCTAAAGGTTATCCTAGACATAGCTTCCCATGACACGTTCTATCCGGAATGCAGCTCAGCCAGAACGTCAGAGCTAGAGTCCAGGGAATACCACCACAGTAAGTGGGTATGCTGAGGAATCAAACATAGATATAATATATGCCAGTGTAAATACCCTGAGAATTGGCAGTTAATTTGTCCCACAATTATTGTTCAGATTGATTGAACTATATTATTGCATGGTGTCTACAGTGTGGTGTCTACAGTGTACAAGAAATGCCTTAGAAAACTTACCGTGAAAGTTAAAGCTACAAACCAAACAACTGTGTGCTGTCTTGTTTCCAACATCATTCACTTGTAAAGCATTCATTTGGAAACACTGTGATGTGTGTTGTGATACCTATTAAATTCTGTAAACGTGATGACAATAAGGAATGTCAAATATTTTTTGAAGACCCTTTGGTAATGTATTTCAAAAACAGCATGAAAGTGATTTTTTTTTTTCCCCACTTTGACAGGTGAATTATTTAGTGCCTAGTGTAGTTTTCTGAATAGCTGAAGTTTTCTATCAATGAGATGAATTTAGAGTCAGGCAAGGGAAGCCATCTCACTAACCCTGCATCCAACCCCATTCCCAAGGCAGTTTGACTGTATCTACAGCACTTTCTGCTGTACTGCAAATGTCAAACAGAAGGTATAATGGATTTAATATTAGTGCTGGCCAAGGTGTTGAGGGAGCTGTTAATAATGTCACTCCAGTTATTGATCTGAAGCCTTTAGAAATCAAAGAAAAGTGAGAGAACCCCAACTGGGGAAAGGCACAACAGTGACTGGTTTTTATTGCCAATATATTTCTACATATATAGTGCTGACTTTCTGGAATTATGTGATCATCATTAATCTTGGAGAGATTTTTGGAATCATTATGGGGTAAGATAATAGAAAGGTGACCTGTATGCATGCTAATATTGAAACTTGCTTTCATTCCAGCCACGAGTCAGCTTTAAAAGGTACAGTAGTGATGGCAACATTAATAAAAATATTCAGATGTAAGGAAATTTTATTTATTCTGAGACCATTTACTGGTGAAGTTGAGATGTCTGGATTTGACTCTTCCAAAGAACATTCATTTCATCTGTCTGTTAACCTGGGATGTGTCTAAGTGCTATTGCAGGAGGCTAGATTTTTCTAATTATAATAAACATGGCTCATCTGCCTCTGTTTACCGCAGAGCTAAATTTGACTCTGAGTTTATATTCTTCTAGGTTCCTTTGCCATAGTTAATCTTGAAGGATTAACTTGTAATGTTTTGCTCTAAAATAGAAATTGGTTCTTAGAATAAATGCATGCTTTCTTCCTTCAGCCGAATTTTCTAGTCTTACGGCAGTCTATACAAGGGGAGCCTCTGCCATCTTTAGTCAGTAATTAATAAACAAAAGTAAAATGTAGAATTTATGTTTAATGTATATCAAATAAACATATAGTTCCTTTCCATGTTTATACAAGGTAAATAAATATAAAACCAACAGATAACTTTCAAGAGCTATCTGCTGGAAATTTGTCTCTATCACAACTGTGTCATAAAGTAGATCCATCATACAGAGATATAGACACATGCAAGTGCCTAAATACACCATATGTATATAAGTGTGTGTGTATATATATGTAAGTATTTATGAACATACAAGATGTAGATGGTTGCAATTATATATATTATATTACAGAATTAGGCAAGTATATTTATTATATTACAAAATTCCAAATCAGTATAAATAGGAGACAAATTTACCTTTGCTTTCATTTGATCCCCATGTGCTGTGATAAACACATACTTAAACAGAATTGATGTTTATGTACAAATTCTATTAACTCTTCCACGACTAATGAGAGACCATCCAGTAGAACCCTTGTTGCGCTCTGGACAGGCCATTTTTTATAATAGTGTGATCCTTTAAGTTCATTGGGAACAGGCAAGAAGAAACTAAAAATATGGCTGGAGGATTGGAGACTTTGTGGATCTTCTACTGTACTCCTTCCCTCCCTTAGTAAAGGGAAAGACATAGGTGTAGTCTGAAGAATCTCTACTTGCCTCTATTGATTTCCCCAACTGCTTTCTTCAGATCTATTTGATCTGGACTCTGAGGTCAAGATTTTTGTTTCATTGATCACTGTAGCAGTACTAATGGACTGTGTTCCTCTGTCAGCTAAAGGGTTGCGAGAAATGAGAGTAACTTGTCTTCCTGAATATCCCAAGTCTTTCATGGGATTGTTCTCAGTTCTCAGTTTTACATAGTCTGGAAGAATCACAGTAATTGTGTTTGCAACTTCTCACAGGAGATAATTTCATACAGTTATTTGTGATATTCAGTCTACACGTGCGTTTAGAGTTCATTCCATTCATTTTTGTACACAGCCATAATGCTCATTTCATCCATCTTCCAGAAGTGCTTTGTTCTGAATTCTTCCACTATTTTTGTTTTGTGCCCTTCTCTCAGCTCTTTCAATTTTGTTTCTTAGTTTCAGGTGAAGGCCACATTTTCGCAAACAAAATAATCATTTTAGTCTGTCACGATATTCACCTATGTAGCCTTAAATCACCTTGGCTTTTTTTCTCCATCTTGTTGTTACAGATTCACAATCCATTTACTATGGTCCCCACCCCTCTTCCTGTATTTGCAACCTCCTTTGATTTCTTCCTCCTAAATTTTGCTCCATGTCATTGTGTATCTTTCCAAATTAATTACCATTCAACTACTCATTATGTCTATTTTCTAACTGTCGGAAATCTTTTTTTTTTCATTTGACAAACTTGTGATGGCCTCTTTAAATGAAATTAAAATTATTTTGTGATCTACAAATTTTCTTTATTCCTCCTTTTAAATTATGATTCATAAATCCAGAAATTATTATATTTAAACAAAAAAGTTTGAGATTATTCTTATTTTTCTCTATGAAATAAATTTGCACTGCAGCCTTTATTTCCCCAATCTATGGTGATATTAACTTGTCTTTCAAATATTATGCTTCTAATTGGAGCTAGATAGGCTGTTTCTTTTGCATATTAGAGTAGAACAGTACTGACGCTTAATAATCTGAGATTTCTAGCAGATCAGACCTAGCTGCTTAAAGCTCTTGGCTTGTTTTAAGTCAGTTATGTTTAATTCATCATACTACAGACTAAAACCTTGTTCTTGTCAAAATTACACAATTCTGTCTTCTTTATATACACAAAACAGCAGAGATACAAAGGATGATATTACTTGGTATCGATTCAGCTCTGCAGGGGGCAGAGATCAGAAAAGGGAGAACTGGCCAAAAGGAATGTCCTCCTCCAGTGAACAATTTTACTCATGGTCACACTGGGAAAAGACTGAAAATATTGCTTCAGTGTGAAAGGTTTGCCGCTTCTAGCTCTCAGGGCTTTTCCCAGGCAGTTTGTCTGATGCTCCTTGCTTTTCAGCTGTGAATAGTATATGACCACTCTGAATAACTTGATAATTTATCATCACTTTATTATCTCTATTTGTTTATCACAGAGTATATACAGTGACTCTCTGATTTTATTACATTTTACATTTGTTACTGGGGTAAATTGCTCAACTAGCTTCAGGGCAATTAAAAAGCCCACTCCCTTGTTTATTCTCTTCGTCCTCTGTGCCACCAAATCTTGATGTTTCCAGTCTGAATTTGTCACCCCTCCAGCAGCAGCAGGTCAGCTATCAGAGAGCTGTCTATTCTGTGTCTGTACAGCACCTGGCATGGTGAGATTGTAGTCCAGGAGCTCGACAGTGCCACCTGTATTGGTGATAGTGATACTCATCTACACCAGCCAAAAGGATAAGGCTTTTTACAGACTATTGTACAGGTCCATAACCTGTCTGTGGGAATTCTTCTGTGCAGCCAGCATCCGTGCTGGCTTCTTCCCTCCAGGACCAGACACTTAATGGGTGATAATGTGGCAGGACTGAAATACAGTGCTAATCCAGTCCAGTGAAGGTGATTAGGACTAATTATTTCATTAACTGTAGTTTATCAAAGTGTATTACCCTTAAAGGTTTTGTAGAACGTTGAATGAAAAGATATAGTTGTGCTATCATCAGTAACATAGGGCTTCCTTTTTTCTCTCTTTTTTTTTTTTTTGTTTTAAATGAATTTCATTCTGATGATAGGTGCCAGATGGAGACAGCCCTGGGGAATGAAATTGTTTGTTTATCCACAGAACGCATACAGCATGGGCAGCAGCAGTGTAGTCTTTCCCATGCTGTTTCATTGCTGTTCTTCAGCCTTGCCCTCCAGTGACAATCTATAGAGGTGGGAATGCAGTTCACAGTCCATGCCCTGCCCAAACTCCAGGTGCTTTCCTGTGAATATCTACAGTAGTGTCAATTAGCATCAATTTTCAGCAATTTTTTTGGCATGAGAAGTGTGTTGATCCAGTCCAAATAGGCCATGAAATAATATTAATTAACTGCTTACCTAAATCAAATTTTAATCAGTGACCTATGCACAAAAGGTCAAAGCTTTAGTTTCATGTTTCCTATTGTATTTCTCCTGAAGCATCTATTTTTTTATAATAATAGTTTTCCTCCTAGCAGAAACATCAGAATAATGATAGTACTATTAAAAGAGCCAAAACAAAAATTAAATAGGCAAAGTAAAATTGTCTCTTTAAAAAGATTCTTTGCAAAGGGGTCAGAAAACTCATTCTCCTACTCTGCAGCCCCACCCCTCTTCAGCCAAGAATAAACAGTCAGAGAGATTTCAACCAGGAAAGGAAAAAATAAAACAAAACAAAACAGAAAAAAGCTAGAATATAGTATCTTGAACATTTAAAAAAAAAATCAGCCATATATCCTAGAATCCAAATATTCAACCATATATCCTAGAATCATGTTTTTAACAAGTTGATAAATTTTGTAATTCTGCATAGAAACAATTAATTTTACTTTAGGGTTCATGTTTGAGAGAGGTTGGCTAAAACCTGTGCTTTTTATTATTATTTTACAGCTTGTTTTGAAAGTGTCATAAACAAATGACTTAAGTGTCCCACAAGACAAATGTTCTTTAATCATCTAATGCACTCATTTATCCTCAGCCTTAACCTTAGTCCTAAATTAAGTCTCTTGCAAAAACATAACTTCATCTAAAAACACCCATCAATCCTATGTGATTTTGATAAGCACATTTAAAAAACATAAACAATCAGACAGTTGTCAATCCAGTTGAAGTTCTGTCCCATTTAAAAGTTATTCATTAGGATATGTTCCTAATGCACCTGCTGCTAATAAAATTTTAAAGTGGAATGAACAGTATTTTCAGGTTTCTGCTAGAGTTACAATTTCCTGCCATTCACTAGGACTCACTCAGAATAAAATCAAAATACATATCAGGCAGATATCAACTTCATCTTAAAATGAGCATCTTCTAGCCTTATGGGATGCATTTTTGTGAAAATATGAACATAAGATATTTTAATTTGCATTCCAGTTTCACGGTACCACTAACAAAGTATGTGTCACACCTTTGTCTTAAGTTTATTTGGTCATTCATTATCTACTCAGGAATCCAATGTACATGGATGCATCATGCAGGAAAAAATTAGTAACATAGACATAGGTTACACATTCAAAGGAAGATACTTTGCAGAAGCTGTCATTTGACCTGAATAAATAAATAAAGTGACTGTGAGGAGATATGAAAGTCTGTTAATGGCTGATATTCGCTATAATTCAGAATTAATTCAGGTTCTCTTTAGTTTAAGAAATACTTAACCATAGCCATAGCTAATACAGCATTTTATTTTATTTTATTTTTACTACTGGCCTCTTTAGGACCTGGAAAAATACTACCGTTGAGCTGTTTGGGATTCTTTCTCACTAGGGCTTTAAAATTCTAAAGAACAGATAAGAGCAAACAGCAAATAACTGGATTTAGAATAAACTCAGAAATTATCGCTAAGGCCCTTCCTCTGCCACAATTTGTCAAATCTGCTGATAGGAAACAAATTCTATTCATAAAGATTTTATTTTTGGGGGCCCTCTTGTGATTTGGTAGCAATTCAATTATAGTTTTGTGAGATAGTGAGCCCGGAGAGGGAATCCAGACTGACAAGAAATATGACAGGACAGTTACAGAGTGTTTATGCAATTAAACTTTCACTGACAATACCTGCGGAATGATGAATGCGTGGGCGGAGGTATGTGTGCACAAGCAATGCCCCACAAGTATTGCACATTTTTCATTATTATACAACTGTTCAGATCTTTCAAGAATAGCCTGAAGTGTGGTGGAAAAGAGAGTGCTGTTCTGCAGCATGTTAACCAAATGCTTTTTTTTTTTTTTTTTTTTTCCAGTGGGTCTTGATATGCCAAGTGATAAAAGAACATCTATTTTAGAGAAATGTTGCAAGAAGATTAAGATTTAGCCTGAGTTTGACATATATTAATTTTGGATTCTTAAAGAGGTTTTATTCTTTTTCTATCTGCAACTTTATATCATTTCAAAACTGATAGATACTGCATAATTAAACTGCAAGGTTATTCATTTTATGCATACAGGTGCAAAGGGCACTATAAAAGTAGGATTTTACTGATTGTAGATTAGAAGAGAAAGGAGAAACTTAAAAGACTTTTGTAGAAAACCGCAAAAGCTTACAGAGCAGATTAATTTGGTTGATCATAGTCTGTAGTTCAGTATGTCTGTCTTCCATGGAACTGTAAAATCAGACAGCTTATTTTAGAGTCTCTGAAAGATTGTGTTGAGTTTTCCAGGCTATTAAAGTAGTTATTTTTACTTTTTGTGTGAAGATGCTCATTTGTAGTGGCATTTTGATTTTCAAAACATGCTGTTAAAACATGTTGACCTGAACTACCTCTTTTCCAAGGAGTCTAAGTACAGCACTGAGTTAATTCCTGCAAACCTTATGTTTAAAAACTGCTGTACACTAAGTAAAAAGAAAGTGGAATAACTACAATGTTATTGCCTGCCAGAGAAGCTAAGCAGAGCACTCACTAGCTGTGGACTTTGGATTGCTGTGGACAGAGCTTGAAATAGTATGATTGACACTAGAAGTATGAAATAAGGGGCTAGCAGGTAAATTATTATAAAGTGACCATTTGAATATTATCTAGAACCATGCTGAGTTCTCAGAACTTGACTTCACTGAGGTAAACATTGGATGTTCAGAATTTGATTCCTACTCACCTGAATTCAAATCATTAGCAGTAAGAAAAAGCTGCTTCCTATTCATTCATGCTTACCAGATCTTTCAAAAATTGAAGTCTCCTTCAAACAATGACAATCTAAATAAAAAGGTTGCTTGTTGCAGTGAACTCTTTTGTGTTTCTAAATTACGTGTGCTAGACTGCAAAATGGAAACCATTTATTTATTTATTAATGTAAGCATTTATCTCATGAGAAGAAGGTCCTGAATTTCTACTCTTTCTAGAGGTGGTTGTTTCCTATCTTGCAAGATCCCCAGTGACGTCCAGGGAGATGTCCATTCATCTTCCTCGTTTTACACACAGACGTATCCTCTTTTTGAAAGAATGACAGTATTTGACTGACTTGAGCACAGCAGACATTATATTGCAGCTTAAGTTACTCAGTACCAAAAGCTATAGTGTATTGAACAAAATCTGATTTTCCAAGAGCTGTTTCTAATGCCTCCTAAAATTGGTAGCAAGAAAAAAATTGTTTTCACATTACTTAGGTGTTAAAATTACATGGTGGTGTTCCTTTATTTTCAAAAACCAAACCTAATCCTGTTAATTCAAAGTGAATAACAAACAGGACTAAGACTTTTTCCCAAGTTGTTACATTTATTCAACCTGCTTGTGTTTTGTTCTTCATCATAATTATTTCCAAGTCAAATCTGCACTGATTTCCTTGCGGACCCACATACCTCTGACTAACTTAAAGAATTGAGCTGGGATAATTCACACTATTCCTTGGGGGTCATGTTCTCTGTTTTTTTTCAAGGACATTTTTATTACAAAGCTGATGAAATTTGCATATTAATTCATTTCTTTCAATTTTTTAAGATTAAATGTTGTCAACATGTATCAGTGCAAGGCTCTGACAGTGCTGATGAAATGGGTCAGTCAAGCTTGAACATTTAGAGTAATGCAGCCATCTGCAACCCCCAAGCCCCTTGTGTAGTTTAGTGCTACCATTGCAACTTGATTAAAAAAAAGTTTTATTCAATGCAGGATATTAAAACATTATCTGTGAAATGATATGTGTTACTTCTGCCATTTGCACGGAAAGTATATTTGACAACAAAATGGATCTAAGGATCTCCTTGCTGATTTAGAGTTAGTGCTTTGTCAATCTTAATTAAACTCCAGTAGGAAAAGTGTTGGGGAAAAAAAAAAAAAAAGAGTTTCTGCTGTGCCAGAGCTTAGAAGTTATTAAACTGGGCTTAATGTCCCCTCCAAGCCTGTATTTTTACTGTTTGAAAAGCAGTGTTATTTACAGGAAGGAATTGCCTAAATCCTCATGTCTCAGGGGCCCTGGAAAGCAGTTGCATTCTTCTGAAAATACCAAGACTTAATAGAATCAGAGAAATTAGAAATGGAAAAGAACCATTAGGTCAACTTATCTATCCCCCTGCCAGTGCAGGAGAGTTCCCTACAGTATTGCTGTCTTACAGTTAATAGTCATGGATTTTGAGTCACCATTTCTCAACTACTTATGAAAGTATTTGCTGTGCAAGCTGCTTGGGTTCGTTTTATCTTCACTGATGGGGCTGATATCCTTGTATTCTAATATTCTTATGATTTAATAATCTGTGATTCTAGATGCAAAGTATATAGACACCCAGTAATATATTTGCTTCTCTTTAAACACATACTGTGTGTTTCCGTCATGTAGGATTTTATTAGCCTGCATTTACTCAGCATCTTATTTGACAGGTCGTAGCTTTGATATCAGTGAAAACAATATACAATAGCCTCAATAATTAACTGGTATACATCAGCATAGACACCTTGGTTTTAAAGGTGTGGAGTCAGCTGTGGTTTTGGCTGAGGACCTTTTGAAATCACCAGGTCTAATTATGAATTTAGGGCAGTTAAATCCACCAAAACAATGTGTTTATTCAAACAAGTTTCAGATGTGAACTTACTTCTCTGCAATTACTTCTGCAACTTAATCAGTGGATGTATTTTAATAGAAATTGCTTCTGGTCATAAATGTCCTCATAATTGTTGCTTCTGATAGCCCGAGCAATGTACGTTGGCCTTAATTGGACAAAAAAATCTGGTATCTTTTTTTGCAGATGTAAAGACTGACTCCTACTTTGAGTATGATTACAAAGCATGAATTCTAATAATAATCAGAGAACAACCTTCCAGCACACCATAGCTGTGGAAGAGAATATTACTCAGATATTAGCTGACTTGTATGGCAGAGTTACTATCCAGATACCGGGTTTATTTTTAGGCAGTCACCTCTGCACACTTTATGCTGTAATAGCATAGTGTATTTTTGACTTCGAGCTTCCTTTAATACATGTCATGCAAGAAGCTTGTGTTAACCATATCAAAGACTGTGAACAACATTACAGAACTGTTGTATTTTTCCTAAACTGCATATTTTTTTCATGTGGTGGACTAAAAAGGATTTAGGAATTATCATTAGGTAGACACTGGATATCCTTTTAATACAAATATGAATCTGAGCTAGTAGTATCCAGATTTTAAGACCGAACTCAAAAAGTTGTATTAGATTGAAAAATCAGAATAAGACTTCACACTGAAGTAGAGTCTTAAAATGTCAGATATGAAATATTTAAACTGTGGAACACAATCTTCAACTATAAAACTTTAATTTTGTGAGTTGCTACTTCTCCAATTGTTCGATATTTTTAATTCTACAAATCCATGTTTATTAGCTTTCAAGGTTTAAACAGTGTTACTGAGTCTATTGAAAGTAAATGATACTGACTTCTGAGAAATATAGTTACTATGATTTGTTTTCTATATCTATGTTCAAGATAAAGGCAAGAAAGAACAAATAAAAGGAATTGATTAGCACAGCTCTCTCTTTTAATACGTGTAAAATCACCTAAAGTGCTTTGCTATTTATTCTTCCATATGCTACAAGAAACAGATCAAATTGATCTAGAATGTGATTTTTTTGATAATTGATAATTTCAGGATACATAGAGAGAAACTTTATCATCTTTGATTCCATATAGTCATACCACTTGTAATAACAGTGAAATCTCCTTCCATTCTGTGATCTTCCCACATATTTTGCAATAACAGTTTTTGGTCCAAAACCCCAATCCCATTGAATTTGATAAGACAAATCATGCTCCCATTATAAACAATGCAAATCTCTGACTTCTGTAATAAAGTTGTTCCAGTAATATGCATAATGTTATACAATTACAGTGGATGCAAGCACTTTCTTTAACATCATGACTTCTTCTTACTTACATATCCATGATAATTTTTTCTACTTTTCAGAATTTCCTTATATAGTAAGAACACAGTTTGAAATACATCTGTTCTAGCATTTCCGATGTGAAATAGAACCACAAGAAATCCATTAGTTAAATTCCTTGCAACCAAGTAGACTGCCACATTAAATACTGTAGATAATTTGGCAAAGTTTTATTGGTTTTTTTACCTTTGGATTTTTAAACAATGAATGCTGTTAGCTTTGGTAAATAACAACAGCTTTGTTTTGGCAGTAGCTGCTGCAGACTCCTAAATCCAAGTTATTTTATCTAACAGTGTTTTGATTAAATTTATTCCTCTCCATCTAACTTAATTTTTTTATTTAATGCAGTTTTCAAGCTATGAAGGAAAGTAAATCTACCGTAAATCTAGACTCTGTTTTGCTAGCAAAGAAATACAGTATATGTTTGCTTTATATCTTCCACTTTATATATATATATATATATAACATATCCTACTTTTGAACTATGTGGTTTCTTTTCTCAAAAACAAACTCAGAAGTTATGCTTGCATCTACAGTCTACAGGCAGGTTGGCACCTCCATATAAGGAAAATATATTTTTTAAATCTTCTGTAATTTTGAAGAGGAAATTTCCCCTGCCAATATTTGCATGTAAATGTTCCCTTTCCATCTTAAATAGTTCTTACAATGCACAATGTATGTGTGCTGCAAATAAAACAGCCAGGTTTTGACACCTTATGTTTATTAAGTGTTTGTGTTTGACTGGCTAACAGTGATCACAGATCCCAAAAAAGATCTTGTGCACTTCATTGTTTGTGCTCTGAGCTGCATAATTTCAAATGTACATTATGTTTATTCTAAATTTTATGGAACCAGGCATTGTTGAAAGAAGTTAACACCAGTCTGAAATAGGGTGTAATGTTAGACCTTACTGATTGTGACATCTTTATGGGATAATTTGTTGTCAGAATGAAGTCTTTAAAATTATTTCTCTACATATGTATATGTGTAGAAATCCCAGTCCTTAAGCATGCAGGGATGCAAGTGGTTCATGTTGACATGTTAGCCACAAAAAGGCTAATGAGTGAACGGTATTGAGGGAGATAAAAGAGTTCACTAATCTAATTTAATTTTAGGCATTGGAATGGGCTGCCCAGGACAGTGGTGGAGTTCCCATCCCTGGAGGTGTTTAAGAGTCGGGTAGACATAGTGCTTAGGGATCTGGTGTAGTTGAGAATGGTCAGTGCTAGGTTAATGGTTGGACTGGATGACCTTCAATGTCTTTCCCCACCTAGATGACTCCATGATTCTATGATTCCATGATTCTGATTAAAGAATAATGATGGACACATTTGACCACGCAGAAATTTCACACCTTGACAAGCTTTCAATGAACACTTCTTAATACTTGAGACACTTGTACTTATTGGCACACAGAAGTGATAGGTTTGTTTTCTACCTTAATCTTTCATATTATAAAGGAGTTGGTTCAAAAATAGTTATAGTTGAGCCTCTAATATAATCATTTTCAATATCATGGTGTAGTTAGAAGTATCACAAACTTTACTATTGCTAATACCAAGTGAGCTGGGATATTTTGAATAAAGGAAAAAGCTGAATATAGCCCGTATAGGGAAATTGTAATCCATAGACTCATTAGCCAGTATTGGGAAACTGTAATCCATAAATTCATCACGAAACTCATTTAAGTAATGACAACTGAATGGCATGATGTGTGAACTTACTAAGAGCAGTAATGACTCTCTAAATGGTGAAGTTCCTGAGGTTATTGTGAAACTTGCATCTCCCAGAAAAACTATGCATCTATCACAGTGAAGACATCACAATAAAGACAGTACGTCAAGTACAGGCAGTTAAATGGAAGGTGTTATTTGGAGAACTAAGGGCAAGACTGAAAAATAATTTGGGTTACATGCAAAAAAATACCAAGAAAATCTACTTATTGGTGGATACAAATGAACTGCTTGGTTTACTGAATTTGCATAGACTAAAGGCAGTTTAGTTTATGATACTTCCATTAGTCTAAACCACAAATTACACTGGGATTTTACAATTACTCATTGAGATCAAAACAACTGCAATTAAAGCCTGAGACTTCAAGAAATAAGATATACAAACAAACTGATACATTCGGGAGCAACAGATCAGCAGGTCTAGATGCTGTACAACAAAAGAAAAAATACAAAGGAAAAGTGAAATGCCCAAGCCACTAAAAAACATACAATGTTCTAGTAAAATGGCAACCAGAAGACTGCATGGTAACAATAATTACCTAGGAGAGAGACATTTTCCTCATCTACAAAAATATTTTGGAAAACAGTACTAAAATTACCTTTAAAAGTTACATGGTTTTATATGCGCTGTTTCTATTAACACACATGACATACTATAGCAAGTGTGAAATGGCTTTAGACTTGAACTGCAAAAATAACTGGAGGTATAGGAATACTTCTTTCTGAGGAAATATGTGAAAGACTAGAATCATCTCCCTTCTAGTACCCTAAGTATCTTTTTGCAAGGAGACAAAAGCATTCAGTAAAACTTAAAGATCAGAGAAACATGTAAAAGGAAGCATGTTTGTGGAGCACTGTGGATTGTGGAACTCATTGCCACTACCTATTTCTGCAGTCAGGAGCAGAGCAGACATTTTAAGTATGTGGGCATTTACACATGGTGACAGTATTCCCTTCTAATTTCAGTTAAACTGTTTTTATAGAGTGTATTGTGCTTCAAGCCAATTTAGATACCAACTGGTGATTAAGGAAGAGGAGTCGACATGCACATTATTATCTAATGGTGCACAACAGGTTCTTCTGGCACTTTTTCCAGAGACATTCATTGTTATCTGTAATCAGAGAGAGATTACTGAGCAAGCCAGTCCTCTCAAATCCTTTAGTAACAAGGACTGTTCTACTGTCCTTTGTTTTTCATTAAATATAACTTTTGTTTAGATCAACGCAAGGTAAGTCTCACTCTGTTTATGCTGAGTTTCTATGATACCACATAATACTGCATGATATAGCTCATGAGCTTCTGCAAGCTCGTCATTCCACATGTTACACTTATGTCTTCTATGAAGACCCCCCTCCTTGCTGTCTTCAGGCAAAAGGTAGTAGACTTTGGAAAATGGTGGTTAGTAAATGAGCAACATCAGACTCAGAATACTTTATGCACTGAAAATGACTGGGGCCTTTAACAGAACCTCAAGATGGTAGCAGACATTCCTCACTTTTCTCCCATTTCTCAGCAGTGATGGCCACTGTTGGAAGGCCCTCTGCTCTGGGATACTAGGCTCTATAGACCCTCAAACTATTGTGTCTGTTCTGTGTCTCTGATCGGGACAGGTTGCCTATAGCAGAAGAAATAACTTGTACACAGCCCTTGTATCTTGTCCTGCAGTACATCTGCAAAGACACTGAGCTATGAATCGGTGTATTAAAGAGGCAGCATTCTTGTGCATTTGTTTATCTTTATATTGAGACAGGCATTATCAGTGCTAAACAAACACAGTGAAGTTACTGTACTTACCTCCAAGTTTCAAGACTATAATTTTGATATGGGAGTTTCCCTGTGGCTTTGCAGTTTACAGAATCAGTGGTAAAAGGCTATAAAATCACAGCTGAATTTCGAGCCAGAGATGAGTCTAAATATAAAGACTAGGAAAATCAAGTGTTGTTTAAGGAATAGAGGTTGGGGAAGTGGGCAGCAGGGAGAGAGTTTGAACCTGGAAACAGCACAGTTAATCACCTGTTCTAAGGATTGCACTGGTACACTCCAGATAATGGGGAGAGGGTGGAGGGAGAAATTGAGAGTGGCTTAAAGTCATTAAGACAGAAAGACTATCTGATTCCTTCTCTGTAGCAACATAAAGTACCTTATTCAGGTAAAGAAAGGCTTTACTCACTGTAAATCTCACAAAGTTTATGCCACCCCAGATACAGACTTCACACTAACTTGTTCACTCTGGGGAAGGTTCACAGTTTGGTTTTGTTTTTTCAGGGTTTTTTTTGAGCAATAATAGTCTTTGTAAGATGGCTGCAGTGTCAGCATTTATCTTGAAACTCTTGGATATTAGTTTTGACTGCAGTCACCTTTCTGACAAGTGTTATTGCGACTGTGTTTTATATCCCTGTTCAGAATGATTTCTAATGATAATGCTCTGTCTACCTCACTGCTTCACACTAAATTATAGATGCCACTATGACAGGACAAACTATATCCAAGTGCTAAACTCTACTCCCTTTGTGTGATGTCAGTGCCTTCCTTACTTTGTGCCTGGAATTAAAAGCAGGATAGGAAGATATGCAAAACATTTCTGCTTAAAAATAATGTTCTGTCAGTTATTAAACAAGTGATATTTCATTTAATCAGCTCAAGGGGATTATTTTAAATGAAAAGGCAGGGAGTATGATTTTTATTAACACATTCCTGCCCTAGAGTCCTACTGTAATAATTCTTTACTTGACTAAATTAAAAAGTTATAATTCAGTCCATCTACAACAAAGACTTGTGGATAGTTAAATTTCATTAGTTTTTCTATTTTGAGCTGTGCATGGAATAAAGGGAAGGAAGGCATCATGTCTCCAAAAAATATGTCCTGAAGTAAACATTTCATCATGAATACAAACAAACAAGACTTTTAGTGAAAAATGTTATATTATCCATTTTCCACTTGTTAATCTGATACCTTCAGCATTAAAGTCATGCGATTTGTGGTATCTCTCAGCATATGTATTTACTAAAACAAAGGCTTTATCAAGTAGTGATTTTTTTTTCAGCATAGAAAATGTGAACTAAAGCAGAATAAACGTACTACTCTTACCAGCCTGAGAGCAATGACACTTGTTGTGTTGTCTGTAATACAAATAATGCTCTGTGAACCATTTTGATCCATGGTTTTTTAATTAATCAGGCATGGGAAACACTACCAACACCTAGCAGGAGGATATGCAAAAGCCATTTGAGTACACACATGTATACCTGGACTAGCATGCACATACACACATTGATAAAATTCTGTTTGTAGAAGCAGATAAATAACAAGGGTGTCAGCAGTAAATCCATAATTATGACTATGCTGAGATTGGGAAGTGTACTTAAAATCTTGGTTTAGGTGGGATAAATGTTTCTGTGTGTATGACAATATACGTAAGACTTTTTTCCTCTTTCTTCCTATGCAGTTCTAAGAAAATAAGGTCTATATCCATCCTTAAAATTTCAGAGGATGACATTGAATATTAAACTAAGCAAGCAATTTTTAATAATATTTTAAGTTAAAATTGCACGTAATTCTCAAAGTGGAATCTTGTAATGGTAATACTCTATAGTCCATTTTTTGAAATGAGAGCATAAATGTGTTCACTTTCATCTTGTATGTCTCATATTTAAGACAGCTGACTAAATTCTGGTCTTGTTTATGGCTATAAATCTTAAGTAGCTATACTGAAATCTTTGGTGATACTCTGCATTTGCTTCTAAGAAAACAGAGTAGAATTTAAGCCCATCGCTATAAAAAGAAACTGAATATTACTTCTGGGAAGGTTAAAAACATTTTATCTGATATCTCTTCAGATTGAAAACTGTATACAAATAAAACAAATGGTAGATCAGGCAACTGAAAGGAAAGAGTAGATAGCTAAATATTGTAAATAGATGGATAGACCAAGTTATTTTTTTATAATTTCCATCTCAGAGGATTACTTCATTTATCTTTTGAGAGAGTCTTTCTCATTACAAGAGGTATTTCACTAAAAAATTAATTGTTTATTAAGAATTAATTAAATAGGTTAGCATGGGACTATGATCAGGGAATATCAGTCTCAGTACTTTGAACTTGCAGGTGCTGCAGTGGTTGTAGTTAAGACGTTATATCGGAGCTTTACTTCATTGCAGAGGGTTGTGTCAAGAAAATCTTTAATATAAAAATAAAAAGCAGTTCATGCATAAAGCATGACGCCCTGAAGCATATTAGATCTGTTTATCTCTCTGTTTAAAACGAACGGTACCTGGTATAGTTTACATAACAAGGCAGGGATCAGTTTGATAAAGCATTTATATCACCTGGGGAACACGCTGGCTCATTTCCTCAACACCTTTCCGCATGACTCGTTCACCAGCAAGTATAATAGCAAACAAAGTTTTAATAGGTCAAGAGCAGAGTTGTGTTAAAACATAAGACATTTCAGTTTGCCCTTTGACAAATAGCTCATATTTCAAGCCTGGGTCTCTGCAGCTGATCACTGAAAGATAAATATTGATTAAATCTTTTATGAACAAATCCTTAATTGCTTTTGATCATTTGCAGCCTTAAAGACTTTTTTTTTTTTTTTAAGACAAGTTAAAGCTTAGTGCTTATGTGGTGTACATAAAATGTGTAAATTATCCAAGGGGAAACAAATAAAGGACCAGGATGGACTCTTGTCCCCCAGATGCAGTGGCAAAGCTCTAGTGACCTCATTAGAAACAGAATTTCACCTCAGAACATTAACATTTTTGGCAAATACTACAGTATAAATCTGCGAGTTAACATTTGAAAACACTTTTTTAAACAAATGAATTTCAATTTAGTTTGCAATTAAAATCTGTTGTTAGACTAACAGATTTTTTTTGTCACTCTTCCATTTTGTTTAATGTAATCCAGGATATGAGTCATATTTGCTTCTTGTTTCTATATGTGAAGCAAATACTGTAGCTGCTGTTTCTGTCATAGCACATCTGCTCTGCTGAAAACTGCAAAATGATAGATAAACACATGAACAGGAAAAGAAATAGATGAATAACATTTTGTAATTATTTTTTCAGTGAACAGTAATCATCACCAAATGTCTTTGCAGTTCAAAGGCTATTTTTGTTAAGCGGACATACATGGAGCTTCCATGCAAGCTATTGTAACTTTTCGGTATTTTTATTTTAAGTACTGAAAACTATGTTTTCCCCCAACTGGCACTTTCAGGACTGCAGAGTAAAAGCAATATTGTGTTCATCAGCTGTCCCATAACAAAGGAAAAAATTGTTCAGTGAAGATAATTATTATACTTTGCCTTTTCTGGAAAGTTCAACAGTGGAATACATCTTCCTTAGAGCATAATTAATAACAATTTGTGATGCTTTTATGCACAGATGCAATGCAGAGTATCTGTTCACTATATATAATGTAACAAAAATAAGCTGATATCCCTTACAGGATATGTATCTTGCATCCCAGTGGACATAAATCCATAATTGAGCCATAGATAAATAAATTAGATGTGGCAATAAGAAGGGAAAACTGAGAAGAAAATCCCAAAAAATAATTTTGCAAAGCTTGTCTTACATTTTCATCATAAACTAAGCAAAATAATCTGGGAAGGGGAGAAATCAAGTCATCAGGCAAATTCTTTTACTTTACTTTTATCTAACAATGTAATATAGCACATGACACTAAAAATAATAATGTGTTGTCTACAGACAGGATGGTAATACTACGCCTTTTATTCAGAATTATCCAGCTCCAACAACGTTTTTGGTAGCTTCTTCATATGCTTAGAGCTGTTCTAATCACACGATCTGGTGCCCTGTTCGTCCCTTCCTCCCATCAAACTGTTCTTCTCTTCCAAATGCAGGGAACCCAGGAGAGCTTCTCAAATGGCAGCTCTGTTGTCTGCACAAAAGCAATGTCCATGTCTCTACATGCTGCTGTGCAGTTGTTAGATATAAACTCTTGGGAATACATGTCTTACACAAGCTTAGAGGGGGCGATGTTTGGGCAGCTCTTGGCACTCCGAGGTGCTCTAGCAGACCCGAGGAATATAATAGGTACGTTTATAGCTTGTGGTTAGCAGGATGCTTCTTCTATAGACTTTTTCTTGCGTGAGCTCTTCCTAAGAGTGTATGTGACTGCTGACTTCTAGTGGCTGGCCTGCAGATGACATCGGTCCTGGTACTACTGCCCCCAACAGAGATTCTCCAGTGGCTGGAGTGTGAGGCAATACGTGGCAATAGAGCTAAAGGACCGGAGCATCTCCTTTACACAATCCTCTACAAATCCGTGGAGCTACATGGAGTTTGTCACTGGGACAGGGAAATGACACAAACAGGCTAAACACTGAAAATGGCAGAGTAGAACTGTGCACTACGCATGCAGCCATTATGTGGTACAGAGCACGCAAGGGAAAAAAATGTCAGCAAATTACTTTGTTTCTCTTGCTCCTCTTGCACCGCTCTGCCTCTGTGCCTTAGGATAATACAATATATTCCTCAAACCCCTGCCCCTGTTGCCATGCAGCATATCATAAGGGTTTCTGCCCTGGTTTTGGCTTTTGTTGCTTCATGGTGCTGTATGACCTAAATTTTCTTGTGCTCAGTCCAGAGATCTTTGGCATTATGGAAGGTTTGTGAAAAGGCCCATCATCATTCATACAGTTCAACATAAACATAAAGAGTTCTATAATGAAATATGGCTGTAAAGGAACCTTTTAAGACAGATTGGTTTATTAGAATTACATTATTATGAATCTATTTCGATGCATTGGGTAAGGGGACTACACTGGCAAAAAAAAAAATGTAATGTGTGCCTCAAGTCATAACTCCTAAGTTCTTTTTAATGTCCTAAATAAGTGACCTAATTTTCAGAAATGGTGAGAACCAATTAATCTCTCACGTGATTTCCATGACAGCTTCCACGTGCAATTTTAAAGCTGACTTGCAGGATCAGGTCCTGCTATTGTCAAATGAGGTGCGTTAAGGAAGCTGTGTATTCCTCTGAACTGCTCATCTGTGAACTGTCAGAGTCAAATAAAACTGAGCAAGACAGAATACGATTCCTACACACACACACACACACAAAAGAAAACTGCGCCAGTGAAATTTAGATCAGCAGAATACAGTTTGCCGTATTAGAATTCAGTCACAAATCAGCTCCAGAAATACTGCTCTAGCAAAGAAAAAAGCCACATGCTGTTCATAACAATAAATGGTTAGGCCTTCACTTATACACTTCCCCTGAAAGAAATGGTCTTCTAATTAAACAGTTGTTCACAGAAATCACATCCAAAGAACTGAAGGAAAAGAAATGGAATACTCATGATTGTTCCTTTTTATATTTTAGTACTATGAACTGAAATATAGTTTAACACAAAACTAGATTTTTCTTCGGCTCAGCCTGCTGTTTACAGTAAAAGAAAATTACATATTAACATAGAGCTGTGAATCCAGTTTTAAATTTTTCTGATGTCAAAAGGCGTACTCTTCAGATGAGCCTTCTTAAATATCTAGCTCCCTCTTTAGCCCCTTCCTTTACTTACAAATCTGATTATGGTACCTGTGGTTGTGTCACTGTATCTAGGACTTGATTCTTATGTGCTAATTCTAACTTTTTAATCTTTTGACTACAAAATTGATTCACTGGCTATAAAAGCAAATCAAGCATAAAGCAAATCAAAACTTGGAGCATGTCTTATCTGTGCAGTTCTCAAGTTTACTTACTGGGTTCCTGGTTTACTCAGAAGCTTTGTTCCGCAAGAACCTTGCTTGCTTTTACCTTTCCCCTTTTTCTTCAGTGACTACATTGTATAGACTGAATTTACTGGTGATTTTTCTGCAAGGAAGACAGAGACTATATACCAAATGCTTGTCATTCCTTGCATGAAGCTGTGCTGAGGTTATTCATCAAAAGCCTATGTCTACTGTCTTTCTGATACCATGGTTTTCCACTCCAGACTGTAGACAAGCAGCTGTTCTTTCTCCTCAGAATATTTTAGTGGTGTTTAATTGCTTGCTACTGTAAATACTTGTTGTGTTGACTAACTGTTGCATTTCATTTTCACTTTTGTCAAACCAGAATTGCATTCAGGCACCCACACGTTGTAGTACATTAAATACCAACACTGGATGCATGCAGACTTCAG
Source organism: Athene cunicularia (assembly GCF_003259725.1). Classification (NCBI taxonomy): domain Eukaryota; kingdom Metazoa; phylum Chordata; class Aves; order Strigiformes; family Strigidae; genus Athene; species Athene cunicularia. The sequence continues at coordinate 28,441,235 of NW_020799101.1, read as the reverse complement.
GAAGGGGTACTTATTTTGTAGGTTGCTCTAAGAGAGGACATAAGAGTAATATCTCCCAGGCCGTAAGAACTGGTATGTGCCTTGACATAAAAGACTCAAAATGGAAGGTGAGAGCAAACTCCACTTCTAAAGCTCTCTTGTAGTAACAGTCCATTGCAACTCTTCTTTAACTTAACATGTGATTCAGTTGCTCGTTAAAAGTCAGACCATTTAGGCACGGTTAGGCTTCCTCTGAGAAGAGGGTCCTATCTTCCACTCTCACATAGTGCTGCAGCTTCTCTTTGGCTCCTCACGTTTGAAGTCTGGGTCAGGGAGCTGAAAGCCAGTGGAAGCATTACCCCAGGAATGTGAATGGTGCCAGTGCTGCACAAAAGTCAGGGAGCATTGACATGGCTAAAGCCTCTTAATCTTCCTTGATATATGCATGCCTAAGCATATCTTGCTTCCCAAGTCACTTTTGCAGGTGTGGATTGGGGCTGTGCAGCCATTTTGACATTGTGGTATCTATACAAGCGTGGACAAAGACAATCATTGTATTCAGGCTGAGTTCTGCTCTTTGTCATTTATTAATGTTGTGGCATTTATGCCATAAACTCTTTCTAACTTGTGAAATCTGCTTTGGGAGACCCCCCATGAGCAATGTAGTCCAAGGATGTTTGCTGTATCTGTATATTTGTATAAACATCAGTATGCTCATCATAGATGGTCCTATATAAATTAATCAGCAGTATGACTAATGTCAGTTTTTATGAATGCACATCTCTGTGTTGTACAAATATCAGCTGATCCATTTGCATGAGTCACTTATCTTCTAACAAGGAAACTTTATGGTTCATGATTTTGCATCAGAAGTTAATCATTGTCTCATGGCTCCATTAGTGTTCAATAAAATGGACCTTCCTGGAGAACATTCAGTGAGTGTAGATGGATGTGACACTTAAGGCACTCAAAGTATAGCTAGCAAAGGAAAAACAAATGAGCACTGCTTACATGTTCAGCGTTACCTTTTGGAGGTCTACAGAGATTTTGATCTCTGCACTAATCTTATGTTAGTGACTGTCATATTACATTAGCAAATTTAATCTTTGTTAATGTGATAGAAAGTTGCTAATACAACGAGACTCATTATATTAACAACTTTTGCATCATGTTAGCAAAAGCAAAATTTGCTAACAGAATGCAAAAATTACCAATATGATGAGGTAATCATTATCATTATTCTAACACCTGATTATATTAAGCAGCTACTAATATTTCTTATATGAAAACACTATTTGCACTGTAGTGGGATTTTCTAGGTGAATTTGGGGTGCCTAAATAAGAAAATACACATATTCTTTGACAAAAGGTCTTTAGAGATATGGGTTTTCTTTTGTATTGAAATATAAATATCACTTAATCAAAGTAGTTCTGAACTTAAATGTCTTGACATAGGAAAATTTTTTCCCATACAACAGTGAACCATATAATGATCTATGTCATAACTAAACCAGTAAGAGAGTATAAAGAGAATGTGGATCACTGTTGGTCTTATATCACCTTTTGGCTTTGAAAAGTACTTTCACATTATGAGTCAGATTTTGCAGTACATAATAACTTATGCAGTATTTCATTGACATGTTCTTTTCACTGTTACAGTTTGTATTTTTCATAGCAAGACACACATGTATTTGCATGTAAAATTTATAGTCTTCCTGGATTACCTTATAACTGTCCATTAGAAATGCACCAGGATTAAATTAAAATTATTATAATAATATTTTAAATATACAGAATATAATCTGACAGCAAAACTTTGATTACAATATATAATAAGCTACATGTCTATTATAATTTCTTTGAAAACTGATTATTATTCTCTGTAAAGCTTTCATTGTTATACACACTATGTAATAACAATCTTCTAAATTTAAAGATTATCTGTAAAGATTGAGGAAATGGACTTCATCATAGAGTCTTCATGAACAATCCCATATTGGTAATGGGTAAGCTTTGCAAGTGGCTTTCTGCCATGTAAATGGTAGAGTGGGGAAAACATAGAGAACATTTTGAATATATAATGTGTAAGCAGCAGAAGCAGCCATTTTAGGCCAGCTGGAGGATGGAGTTTCTCAGTTTTGAAGAGATGCTGCACTTAATGTTAAGTCCATTCAAGGACCTGTAATGACTTCAGCTGAAAGTAGTTGAATTTTTCAATACTCAAAGAGAACCACTGGCAAGACATTCACCACAGATCTCCTTAGTTTCACAATTTACTCCTACCTTAATATCAATAATCTTTATGTTACTGCTTTTAACTTCTTGAGAAAGTGCATCTGAATGTTCCGGTTGAAAGCCAGCAAATGAAGGGAAGAGAAGGTCAAGGAGTTGTTTATTCCTTCTGGATAGACTCCACTTTTTTTCTGTGCTATTGATTACTTAGAAGCCACTGGAGAATTTTAAACCTGGCGGGGGTTGAGTAAATAAGAGAAGCACCTCCTGCCACAGGTCTTTATATGGAAGACAAATTTCTTAAGAAACACAGAAATTCATATAATATATGAGTGAACATTGTCTATCTAGCTTGTCTTTTAGAGTATCTGGTTCCAAATATTTCCAAACCACATGTAAAATCTACAGAATAGTAACTGTACCATATAAGTTGAAGCATGACACTTCATATCTCATGAAAATTTTATTATTCATGGTGCAGCATGGTTATTCTTATTAACCTCATACATATTTAGTTGTTCTTTTGAAGTTCTTTTATATATATATTGATTGCAAATTGCATAGATTAGATGTTGTGGGGGAAAAAATATTTAGTTTTATAATTTTTTCTTTATCAGCTCAAAATGTTTTTTCCCTTCAGTTTATTGGAAATCTTGTTCTTGTATTATCTTCTATGTATCATTTATTATTTTATGTACCTTTTGCACTTCTTATTTATCTGTTCTCAAAGCTAAATATTTATAATCTCATCAATCTCTCTTCAGATGTCCTTCTACTAGAGTTTTTCTGTTTCCATTATTCTCTTTTTTAATAGCAGATGACCAAAACTGAACACAATACTCAGTGTAAAGCTTAGACTATAAATATACATAATGACATTATACATTTTTATTAATTTTACATTCATTTTTATGGTGTTCTAACATCTGAGTTTTTAGTCATAATGGTCTCTGTACAAAGCAGATGTTTTCACTGAGATATTTCCATTTCATTTTATTGTCTAGTTATAGTTATTTAAAACTCCTCAATATACAGCAGTTTCTTTGAAAGTGTGCTACATCTTGCACTTGTTAGCATGAAATTTCATCTCTTGCTCTGTTGTTCAGTTGTCTGCTCTGATTGTTGTTTAGGTCCCTCCCATGTTCCTCCTGATCTTCGTTTGACATAGTAGCTGTATTTTTAAGTCTTTCTACAGTGACACTCACTATTCAAGTAAAACATATAGCAGATGGAAAGTCTGCAGACGCTTTCCACTGATTTGCTTAGTTTGGGTGTGCATTTAGCATGAACAGGTAAAATGTAACTGTTCTATAGGAAGAGACTAATAACCCAGATAGGCCAAAACTGAAGACAGATTCCTAAACCTCATTCTTTCCCTCTTTTTCCCGATACTGCATCTGAGGTAGAACACAGGTAACTACTGTGAAGAGAGAAATTGTCTTTTATTTGTTCATAAGGATATGCTGTCCTTATGAAACCAAAATGTAAATTGTAATGTGAATGGAAGTGTCCTAAATATCGGACAATAGAAGAACATAAAAGGCTGTAAAGAGATAAAAACTAAAAGAGAAGAAGAAATGTAACGTGCTGGACATTGGTATCAGAGAGGGGAAAAGCAGGCATTTGTGTAAACCATGAACCCAGGTGCAATTCCTGGCTTTAAGGCACAAAGTGAAAAATGTCAATGTAAAAGTATTTTACATAGTTCTGTAAACAGAAAATAATATGTAAAGAGGGATATATTTATATAAGGACATAAAGTCAAAGGTCAGATCCAGTTTTGCTTAGAAATTACCAGTAGTATGGCATGTTTATCTCTATTTCCATTTCTTTAGTATAAGCATGTATTTTTTATTGTCTTGGCACTCTAGTAAAGCAACTAACCTTGTTAGAGTATGCAATATTTTTATCTATTGGAAGGAATGCATATGAATATGCTTTTCAAATTTCAAATTGAAATCATCTGCAGTGGTACTCTTCAAGGACAGAAGGGTTAGCTGGCACACAGGTGGGAGAAGAGTTGCTCATTAGGGAAGGTTTGTTACATGGTAACGTATAATTAAGGTAATGGTCACGGCTTGTGTGACAGCAAACACTCTGGCAGTTGTTTGATTGCTGTCTGGGTCAGGAGATCAGCTCTTTCTACAAGATGTATCCACATTAGTGTGTTAGTGAACAGGTTAGAAAGCAAATTACAGCTGCCTTTCTTAGGCATATTACTGTCGAGGCTCATTGTTTTGGTTTTTTACTGTACATCAGCAGTAATATGGCTTCTGAAGACTTCATGTGACAGGTTAGGCATTTTATCCTTTGAGTAAACAGTAATCATGGTGTGAAGAAAGTGGGGCATTGGAGATTTTTCCCATTCTTTGAGAATTCCATTCTTCCTTTTTAGTTTGCTCCAAGGGCTCTTTGGGGATACATATATTAAGCCCTTTAAATAGTTCATAATAAATCTTTGTCTCAGGCTGATTCTGACAGTTTTTTAAAGAGTCTTTTAAGAGAGAATCCTCAATCATTTGTTAATCCATGGGGTGATCTTTAGACTTGGAGGAAAAAGAAACAGTGCAAGCTCCAGGGTTGTGAAAATACAATGTAGAAAAATTTTAACTGAGAAAAATTCAGGAAATACTGTACCATGGAAATTTTGCCAATCATACCATGTTCTGCCTGTGTCTAAATGATCACTCTCCACATTACTCTGCTTGCAAACATTGGAGATAGAAAAATGGGCTAACAAAAAAAGGAAGAGCAATTATTATTGATGATCTTATTCCTATTATTTTGGGGTTTTGCTTTATTTTTCTCAAAACTTGAATTGAAGGGGCATTATGGGAAAAAGAAGTCATTGTTCCCATTGTTAAAATAAAGGAAAAAACAGAATTCCTTCTGTTAAGTATTTACCATTCAAGCCTCGTGATAAATCTGCCAAAATACCTGCACTGTGGACTGCTTTTTAAAATGCTGTTTCCTGTGTAATATGACAGATTCTGATTGTGTCTGTCAAAAACCTTCTTAACTCCACAATGCAAAATAAATAAATAAAGGGGGTAAATATAACAAAAGTAAGATGTCCAGTTCATTTGACATTTGTTTCACAAAATAATTTGAGTTGTTTCCTAGGAATAATGCATGGCTGCAGCCCACTGGAACTACTGTTATGTATTTGTTTTCAGCAGCCTCAGGTCTGTAATTTTTGGAAATACCTGTTCTCAACTCTCTTTGAATTTCATTAATATAGTGCTTGTCATCATTTTAGGCTTTTTTATAAATTCTACATAAGCAAATCTATAAATACTAACTTATCTCTATAAGAACTCTCTCAGTGTATTTTAGGAATATTGTTGCCCTATTATAATTTAATATGCTACCCGGAGGAGGAAATACTGTAACAAGGAAGCGGTACTAATAAGGGACAAAGCTATAGAAAAACCTGGATAGTTGGGCTTCTTACCCCTCCTGCAGCCAGAAACACGAGTGTTGGAGGTGAAGGCTGCTGCTGGAAGTGTTACCAGCCAAGCTGTACATCCCAATAGCATCAGTTCTCTGCCACGCCAGCTGTTCTAGCAAGTTCCACAGCAGCAGCAGGATTAGCAGCCTGCCTGGTTCTGCCTAGCCTTGACCAGGTCATGCAGTTTCTGTATGACAGATGAGAGGGAACAGTTGCACAGTGAATCTTGTGATGATGGAAATGTTAATAGCATTCTGAAATAAATTTAGATGCAGTGTGCTGAGGACATAATCATGTTTAAGTAATAGATATATTCACAGGATTTTTTATAGTGTTACTTGTTTGGGGCAAAGGATGGGAAAGTCTATATTGCTTTATTTTTTCCATTATTCTTTTTCTTTAAAAATAACAGGGTTAGTCACTCTGGTTTTTGACATGGATAAGTAGATTCTGTCTGAGTATATGAAATTATATGTTTTCTGACATTTTAAAAGTGTTGCTTCACTGTTTTCTGAACTATGAAGCTGTGCAGCTAGAAAAAGTAGTTCCTAGGGTACATTAGACCAGGACTTTCTACACATCATGCAAAATCTGCAAAATCTGCAGCGTTTCGCTTTATCTCCCAGAGACTGTATATTGTCATGATGCTTAGCACTGTACTTCTTGCCACTGGCCAATAATGAAGTTTTCCGTGAGCCAAACATTAAACCCTATGGGGAAAACCTTCTTCTCACCAATCACATTCATTTTTCCCTTGGCAACACAGACCTTTTAACTCCAACTCATTTTTTTTATTATTTAACCATTCTAAATTAGCTAAAAAGTTGTTTTGTAAAGAAAATTATTTCTTGCCTTCCATACTTCAAAATATTCATAAAATACCAGTTTACATTTGACACACCAACACACATCCAAATAAGGTTCAAACTTGCAAAAGGGCACAGCTTGGTAGAGCCCCTGTCACTGAAATCCAAAGAACAGAATGGAAACCTGTTTGCAGTTTTATGTAGCTGCCCACTGTTAGCAAAGATGAACCCAGATACTTGCCATGTTTGGAAAAAATAAGAGGTCAAATAATGCCCTGATCTTACCACCCTTTTTTCGCCATTTTCAGCATGTGAACATGAAGTGGTAGGTCAGATGGCCCTCTGTGTTTATCGCTGCTAAACCAGTAAGCGTTCGCCATTAGTAATGATCAGTCTGTGTTTGTACATGTATGCTTGCTTAGTTTAAACATATGCCCAGTAGCTACGTACTTTTCTAGAAAGGTTATTCAGCAAGGTTACACAATTTGTGCAAAGAGATTTTTTGGCAGGATTCTATACACATTGATATAGCAATCCAGTAGATACTAGCAACCGGTTACTGCCCCTTGGTTAGGCTGCATGGAAGATTCATGTATATAAAATAGTGTATTAAAGTAAACTTACAAAAGCAAAGAGCAATCATTGCAAATGTAATTTTTTCTTCCTCTTTGGGATTCTAATTTTAAAAGCATTAAAGAAGACAGCTGCTCATGCTGTGATATGCGCTAAACAGCCTGAAGGATGGAAAAAAATATATTTGTAGCTCATAATAACTATTGACCTTTCTGATATACAATGTTCTCTGTGTTAGCTATTCTGTTCTATCAACAGTGAAGATTGAACATGACTTTTTAATAGAAAACATGGGGTTTCAAGCTGCTTTCACAAAGGTGTTTATGTATTGTTATTTTGTATTGTAGTACAAAGACTAAGTCCTGATGCCCTTTGTCTGACATCATGTTTGTCATAAAAAAGCCCCACTGTTACTGACTGTTTTATATGAGGAATTGGCTCATAACCGTTTTATAGTCGTGATAAAAGCATTGCTCCACTAGATCCAGAACACGGGTATTGAAAATAGAATCCCCCAAATATCCCAGCAGCACAAAAGGTATTTTCTAAAGAAATAGATTCCTCAAGTGGCTATATTTACAGGGGTATTCCACTAAGATTTAAAACACTCACTTTTTGCATTCATATTGTTTGTTCCTTGGCATACGCAGGCTGCTGCATAACAGCTTTTGCTGGATATCATGTGTTCTTAAAGACTATCTTTATGATACTCTCTGTTTTCTCTTGAACTTTCCTACTGCTTAGTTGCTGAGTACAGAAACATCTACTAGCTGCAGCTTGACTTTGACACTTGTGTATGTTTCCCTGGAGTGGGATCATCCACACATCAACTGAGCAGCATGAGGTAACTCGGCTGCTCTTCTTTCCCTCAGGGAAAAGCTACGCCAAAAAGCACCTCCCATTTGGCATATGAAAATCTGGAAAGCAACCTCTTTATTGTGCTTTTTAAGCCCAAGCAGGCTGGCAATGTTAGGCAACATCAGAAGGGACTTTTTAATGTTTGTTGGGGGAGGGGTTTATGCCATGTGCTGGGAAGCAACTTTAGTGGGCCATTATTGGCAGCTCTGAACCACAGTTATTTTCACAGCTATGCTCTGGAGTGTCAGTTAATGATTCACAAGTTACTAGGCAAGAGCAGAAAACTAGCAGGAGAGAAAAAATACCCTCAGTTGATCCTTTTAGGGCATGAAAGATGGGGAACAGCATCAGCATTTAATGGCAATTTTGTGCTGAAACAAAATGCTCAAAATTGTTCATAAGAAGTTGCTCAGTAAGGATAATGATCATTTAAATTGTGGAAACCAGCCACGTCTCAAAGGAGATTTAGTGCCTAGTCCTGTATTCCTCACAGGCCCATAAAGGTCTCAGGGAATTCAGTGAAATTTTTACCCTCAAAACTAGTCAGGGCCCTTTCTTTTCCTTTGCTCTTTCTTCATTTCCCAGGTTTTTTTCTCCATAACCATTCCCTAACAGGATAGATGTGCTATTACTTATGATCCTGTACTCTTCTAACATCAGGACCTTCCCAAGCCATTGGATGTGTTCTGTTTCAAACTTTATTAAAATTGCTGCAATGCAAGTAAACAGTAAGGAAATTATACCAGAGTGCTAATTTTCTTGCGGACTGTCACTGAACTTTGAAAATTTATGAGTGTTGCTGACCTCACACAAAACCAAGCCAACAGCTTGGTCAGATTATTTATTCTGTTGCTTAAAATAAATTAACTTTAAGTGTAAAAATGTATAAGGAAGTTTGAGCTTCTTATGCAGTATGGTTTATGTACCACTCCACTCACTGGACCGTAACAGCTCTTTGCGAGTTGTTCTGGTCTGCTGGATGAATGTGGATATATTTGCGAGTGTTTAGATAATGGATTGAAGCCCAGTAGACTGTAACATTTCCAAAGGCTTTTTCAGAGTTAAAGTTTCCTACCATGATTAGTTCTGTTAATAGCAAATCTTTACTATGTTGTTTTCAAACAGGCAGAAAAAGCTCTATATATTTCATAGATCAATGACCTACCAAAATTTGTTGTAAAATCTGTCTTTCAACATTATAGGAGTAACAAAAATCTTATTCATAGCTTCACCCTGGCCACACTTTATTTATAGCTCTATCCTAGCAGCTAACTCATTCTATATTTTACCAGATATATAAAGAATTTTGTGGGATAAAGTTTACATGGGAAGTAAATTGCATATGTTGGGAATTAATAGCTTGATAAGACATGTTCCTAGACTAGGAGAAGAAGAAGAAATAGAAGGAGGTGCAGAAGTAGAAGAAGAATAATGGAAACTTTGAGAGGCATTCAATAAAGTAGTACTTCTTAGTCCAGTAAAGAGTAGTTCAGATCACTTTGGTTCTGCAAGGGTAATAGAGCATCCAAAAATTTCTCTGTATAATAATAGGGAAAGTCCGTCAATGAGTTTGTACTTTAGTTTGTCCTGCGTAACTACAGCCAGCACATGGGCCTAGTCTGCATTGAAAAATAAGCAGGGTAAACTAATTATTTGTAACACTACAGGATAACTTTTCAAAACGTGGCTTATTTGTCTGCAAATCTCTTCTGTGCCCCAAAATACAGTGTGCACAGAGAAGCATTTGCACTTGTAAAACCTGCAAACTGAGCATTAACAGTCACAGACAAATATAGTTTGCACATTGAAGATGTGTTGTTTGTATATGTATGGTAGTTATGTGAAGCTATAACTTGCTTTGTCAGTAATTGCATACACAGTCTTGTTTATCCATTGACAAAACAGCATTAAGCTCCTTTGGAGAGTTCTGGCTTACTTTTGTCTGTGGTTGATGTTAAGCCTGGTGTATTTTGGGGAATAGCACAAGCACATTTCAAAGTCTGGTGTAACCACATAAACAAGACTAAATCGGCATGTGCAGCCTGCAACCAAAGCCCTAAGCAACAGGCCACACAGAATGCTAGAAATTATAAAGTCATAATCAGGAACTTGATCCAAGTCTTTTCATAGTATTCCTACTTACTTAAATGGGACCAGGCTCTAGTGGCTTAAGTTTCCCAAAGATAGGGAACTTGTGCTACTTGTTGTGGATCTTCTGGAGAACCTCTTTGAAACTGCCATTCTTGTACACTTCTCAGACACTGTGGGGCAGCTCACAAGAATGCTGTAGACCTGTATGTGGACAACTGAATTAAGCCTTTGGTCACTTACAATTCAACCTTGAAATGAAGGAGCTGTTCTTAAAGCATTTCTAATAGTTTGTCCCATTAAATTTTATATAGTTAAGCGTCAGGAGTCAATTTTCAACAAATCAAAAAGTCAGAGTTAGCTATGCAAATTAAAAATATTAATTACACTGTATTGTGGCCAAACAGTTTGAGTCAACAGATCCCTGTATAATATCCTGTAAATCCACAGTGTATAATGCAGATCAGGTATTAAACATGGTCTCACACTTTTCTGGCTGTTGTATCTAAATTCACTGCTGATTCACTGATGACTTTTGCCTGAACTCATGTACTTTTATCACATTAAAAAGATATGCTGTATATATCTCAGTTAGTCTTGTTCCCCCAGTTTCAAACATCTATGCTTAACAGTGTGCACCATCACATGTGGACCATAGCCCAGTAATTACAGATTTTTATTATAAAACTAATCATATCTCTCTATGTAAATATAGAGATAATTTTAAAATATTATTTAAAAATATGAGTAAATATATATATATGTAAGGCTTCAATGTCAGATTAGTTGTAAAAAATTAAGTGTTTTATATAATGACAACCTATCAGAAACAATCTGAGATGCCAGCCCATCTCATCAATTGTTAGATGTGAAAAATTTAGAGGAATGAGAAAGAAAAGAAACAACCAAACAAAACCTTTAAAAGAACCAGCTTTCAACAGAAATCTGATAGGATTTAAAGTTTTTATGCCTTTGAATTTCTAATAGGCTTATAGGTCATGAAAAGTGAATTGTCTTCATCTTGGAGGCAGAATGACAAGAGATAACAGTTTGTTATCTTGTCTGAAAATATTACCTAGCAATAAATTCTTTAGAGGAAGTCATGCTTCTTTCCATTTCTTTTGGAAGAACTGCCCTGAGCCTTCCCCTTTTCAGTAAGGCCTTGGCCAGAACCCAGCATTATTCCCTCTGTGTAAATGAAAGGGAAATAAGTCACCAAAAGCCTGGGACCCAATTCTTAACTTCTTCAGCTTTTCAGTAAATAACAAACCAGAAACTTTAAGAGTCTTACCAAGTTAGACATAAGTACCAAGAATTTCAGATCCAAATCTGGTTATTCAGGAATTCGACTTCCTGTTTAGAACTGAGACAGCTTAGAGCAAAAAATATTATTCCTACAGCTCCTTTTAGAAATAGTATTGGCTTGGAAGAATGGACTAGCCTCTTTTTTGCCACCCACAATGTTAACTAAATAGTTCAGATAGTCCTTGATTTTGCAAGATGCCAAGAACACTAGCAAGACCAAGAAACCACCTATAGAAATTGCTAGTTCTGTGCTTATCAGTTGGTCTCCAGGCAGGCTTCTCATGCGCATAAATATGCGTAAGTGGTTCAACCGAATAGTCAGAGAATCTTCAGCACCTTCCTAGACCAAGCTTTAGCTTCCAGTACTTGCCCATGTTCAGCCTGAAATCAGACTGAACCCACTTCATTTAAAACCATGCATTTGCACAAGCGCTAAGTATAATTTCATAGTAACTTGCACTTAAAATTATCTTAACTTGAAGCTTTTGAATTGTATTTGCTAGGCTAGTAGTTAGAAAAATCTGCCTTTTAGCTTATAAAATTATCAAATTTGATCTATAAACTAATGAGAATTACCTTGGCAACAGCGCTTTCTTGTGAGTCACTTTTCTGATTAAAAACACACTTTAAGATACAATAATATGAGAAAAATAGGACAGTTAACTACTGAAGGTTAAATTTTCCTAGAAAGTCTTTTAATGCCTGGTTACAGACAATAAACTGCACAGAATAAATAGAAACATTTACAAAGATGCATCTAGTCCAACTGAAAATGATAGATTTATATTACCTAATTATTCATCTGAACATAATGATTCTCAGTTGTCTATGCAAAGAATTATAAGACTTTAAGAAAATGTGGGAAGAGGTTTACAAGTGTAGAAGATAAAGTGCGACCTCCTATTTTCTTACAATTTTGTATGTAGTTTTGGTTTTTTAAGAGCTGTGTAGTTAGTGTTTGAGAATGTCTCTTAAAAGCTGTATAGACAGCTGTTTTTTAGGAAGAGAAATGAAAGCCGGGTGAAAACTTCCTGGAACGCTACCAAATCCAGAAGTTCCTGTATGTTAAACCATAAGCTTTTTTTCCACCAACCCCCTCAAAGCCCTTGTTGATATTTGTAGCTTCTGGTCCTTCTAAGAATGCATGCAATGGCATGCAAAAATGCATTTTTCTCCCCTCAATTATTTTTAATGCATGTGAGTAAAAAAACCCAGAAGATGGTTAATGTTTATTCAGGCTTCTTTGGCAGTATATTACTATTCAAGACATAAATCAAATGTGGAACTTCTTTTTTCCTGTGGGACAAATTTTTTATCTGAATTTGAATGTGCTTGTGAATCAGTCATAGGGATAGTACTTGTGCTATTGCTCTGTAATAGCAATTATTTGCTTTGTTTCACACTGGTTTGCTCTATAGCATTAAGGTAGTCAGACCGCACACAGATGCACAGTACATCTGCAGATCACTGCAGGATCAGAGCCATGGACCCCAGTCCTCCAAACAGTTATGTGCATGTTTATCTACCAGTACACATTCCACTAACATCAGAACTCTTCCAGCATGTGAAGTTAAATGGTGCATGACTGCATTTGTGGAGTCTGGGCCCAAGATTATTCCCAAGGCATAGTCCATTGAAGTATCAGGGCTACAACACTTGTTCACAAAGAAATGCTTAGAAGGAGATAACTGAATAATTTTGTGAATTGGCTACTAGTTCATGCTATCTTCACATTTGGCTCCATGGCTCTTTAGTTAACATTTTAACATTTATGACACTTTCATACAGGTATAGTGGATTGCAGCTTCCTGCCCTTTGAAATGGACAACACATTCCTTGTGTCCAGAAATCTTATCCTGCATTAGCAGTTTTGGAAGTGGAAAGAGAAGAGGTTTGTCCTTTAGTAGTATCTGCCAAAGATATTTAAGGACACACAAAGGCGAGTGCTTTCCCAACAGAGTACACAGTTATCTGTTTTGCAAAGACAATCTAGACTTACTTTTTATACTTCTAAGCCTGACACTGTATAGTATTTTGTTCACACGCAGTAAGCATTGACTTTTATCATGTTATTAGCATTCTAAACTCACAGTTTCAGAGGTTTATAACTCAACAGTCGGTTTAGACAGTAAATTCAGCCCAGGAGCACTATTTTTCAGTGTAAGAGACATCTTTTGTTAGTACAGTATCAAGCCAAGTGGACCTTGCTTATTTCAGGACTTTTTAAAGGTCTTAGATTACAAATTAAAAAAAAAAAAAAAAAAAAAAAAAAAAAAAAAAAAAGACACAGAGTTTCATTCTGATGTTCCTCAGATTTCTAGCCTTCTTTGACATAATTTGGAAAAAAAATTAAAAGGCTGAGTGATAGGTATTTAAAATCAATTCCTGAGAACTCATAATGGACCATATTCTGTATATTCCTCTGTAAATCTCACTGACGTCAATGGATGTGTTCTATACACATCCCATTTTTTAAATCCTGTGTGCGCAATCACTGTTAGCATTGCTACAATATCTACCGTGGATGGGTGCAACTCTGAATGCAGATTTGTACTATCAGCTGTAATGGTTCTCTCCTGAGAGAAATTCAGAAAGCTGTTCATAAGCTGTTCTGGACTTTTAGGTAACTAATCCCATCTCACACATACACTCTCAGGTACTTTTTGTTAAAGAAAATCAAGCACTTCAGAATACATATTTATCTGGCAGCCACTGTTCCAGTCTGTTGGAAAAATTATACACATTTTACAACATTCACTTACAAAGATGTATAGGTTTGTACATATTATAGTAACAGCAAAATAATGTTAAGCTTATGATATAAGGTGATATGAGCTCAGAAAATGTCAATGCCAAGTACACTGTACCGTAGGTCAGATGTTTTCCTTTCTTTTTTAAAACTGAGTATAAAAGAGAAATCTTAATTTCAATTGCTTGGGAATGGTTCCTATGTATTACAGCCAGATCATTTTTTGAGTGTGAGATATTGTGTGTTTAATTAACATTATTTCTGTGTGTTTAGGTAATTACCGTTAGAACACATGAGGACATATTGTACTTATTGCCTGTGCTAGAGCATAATGTGCTGGACTACAACAACTACACTTGTTAAGCTGATTTTAGCATTTCTTCACACAGCAGGAAGCACCCATGCTGTGGCTTCTTAATGTACTCTTTAACTACTGCACTGCAGAGTACTGTACAATAAAAATAATAATTAATTATGATCCTCATATTACTAGTACTGCTACTATCCTGGTGACCCTGGTTGCTTTTTTAGGGTTCCACTATCCTGTACCCTGAACCACATATCTTTCCTTTCAGAGTTTTATTTCTTAGATTATATTGCTGAACAGAGCTGATTTTTTTGAGGACAGGTTTGCTGCATGGATTGTGATGGCTTCACATTCATTCAGGTCTCCAAGGACCAGCACCAATAAATGTGAAAGAGACAACAGCAGAATGGCATACTTTCCCATTTCCACCAGGATGAAAAAAAATACTCTAAATTAAGTCTAACCTTAAATGTATAATCTGTCCTTGGGAGGAAAAAAAAAAATGGATATAGCATCTTCAAGCTCTTGGCATCCCTACGAGAAAAAATTGGTTCTAAGGGTCTCTGATCTTGTGTTTTAGTAAAATAGAACTGCACGGCTGACTGACAGTTCTGATCTAAAGCATTTACGTTTAAGTTTTGATCTCTCTGCTTTTGATTAAAACTAATGAGCTCATTTAATTCAAAATGGGAATCTCTGATAAGAGAAATAAGGTTGATGTGATTGGATTAGAGGGGCAAATTAAACTCTTAGAGCAGAAGTTTGTGCTTATATAGTGTATTAAAAAGCTGTTGGCGTATTATGGCGTGTTAGATGATGAGAAAAATTTCATAGTAATTCATATTTAATCAGAAGAAATGAAAGTACTAAATATAACATGGCTCTGCTTTTCCCTCGAGTGATAAAGAGCTGTACATTTAAAATGACATCGAATTCATACTCTCTAAAACAAAAAAATCTTAAGAGAAACACTAAAGAAAGGGGCACTGTTGTCAGTTATTTCATCACAATAGAGCTGAAATGTCACAAACACAAGACAATGTGACCACATTAAATCAAGGGCAATTCAATATAATCCTTAGCTCAGAAACAAATTTTTGCATTTCTGTTGACTGCATAACAAATGCTTTTTAAATACTTGAATACTTTCTACTAGTAATTTGATCGGTTCTCCAAAACATTAGCAGAATAATTTCAGGATGACTTTTTTATTCAGTGATAATTACTTGCTGAAACTGAAAGTTAATTAATCTCTAATAATGCTTGCTTTTTTTTTTTTAAACTGCTCCAGAATTTTCTCATGGAAAACATTTTGGGGAGAGGTTGGAGAGAGCAGTAATAAAGATCATATGAAGGCTATCTCAGTGCTGATTAGGGTTGTACCTACTATTTTATCATGGTTTATACTGAGTATTTATTTGCTATTTCAAGTGGTTGCAGTTGAGGGAGTGAGAAGCACAGGTGAGAGCTATAGTTTCAAGCAGGAAATATCTCTTTAGTTGGACTACAAAGATATTTCATTAGTGACTAATTAGTCACCAATAATTAACAATGAGGATGATGACAATAATAAGAATATTTGTCATTTACTTGAGCATTTTTGCCTTCAGGCTGTTCAGTGCTTTATTGATAATAATTAACCCTCAGTAATGGGGAAACCAAGGCAAATCAAAACCAACAGTGACTCACCCTAGGTATCACTGCAAGTGAGAAGTGGACTATGGAATAAAAGCCTGCAGTATTTGCAACCTATTTCAGCAGACAGAATTGCTATCTCAGTGAGACTTTGCCTTTCACAAAATACTGAAGAACTCCCCAGTTTTTAAAACAATGTAATACCATAACAAAATCACTCCAGTCATAACAAAATTGTTCAAGAAAGAGTTAATAAGGCAAATCTCTGTTAAAAAATCTATGGGAAAAATAACTTGAAAATAAGATTTACTGAGTATACCTATATTTTTCAATTTTTTTTTTTTTTTTTGCTAAGTAAACATTTTCTAAACGAGGTAAATTGATTACAACACTCTTAGCATCCATCAGTCATTTATTTTTAGAGAGTTCAAGGATTGCACCTGAAAAATAGCTTAGAGGGGATGTATAAAATCTAAATTATGTGTATATGTATTTTTTCTATTCCCTAGTTGAATCTACAAGCCCCAGTTTACTAACCACTGACAACACTCTAGAGCGCTCTTTTTTCATCCGAATGAAATCTACACTGACCAAGCGAGGAGTGCACATCAAATCGTCAGGATACAAGGTAAGGGTTGCACTGTAGCATGAAATATTGATATCTTTAATCTTCCAGGGACACATTAATAGACAGAGAAAGGAGCTATTTCACATTTGCATATGTCTCATTTCTTTTGTTAATCATTATTATGATATTTCCAGCCTGAGGTTTGGCTTTGGTACTACACCTCCATTAAATTGATCATTATTATAATAAACATTGATGATAACAGCATGACAGCCTTCCAAAGAGCAACACTTCCAGAGTAAAGGTATATTTTACCAAAGAAAGTGAGTCAGAGTAATACCACTTCTTTCATAGTGGGAAATTACTGCTCATTTTGTTAGACTGTTAGTCATCTTTGGTTTATGTCTTTCCTAGAGAGGTAGGATTTCTTCATACAGACAGTATGCCAGAGCTATTTAATTTCACCGCCATTCTCGCTGAAGGAAACAACAAACCACAACGACTACTTTTCCACCATTTTTCTCTCATTGTCTGTCTGAGGGGCATCTGCTGCTAGGGTTCATATTTGCTGGATTTCAGACTCTTTTAAGATATGAAAGTCTCTTGTTCCTTATCAGCAGTAATCTCATTTTTCTTCAGTCATATATTGCTCATAGTGCCTGTAGCTATCAGTGGCTTTTCAATATACTAAAACTAGAAGGAATAGCACATTTTTAACATTGTCAACTTGTGGAATGAAATATGTCATCCATTAAGTATTATACAAGATAAAAGAGTCGTGCAAGAAGGTAAGCCTGAGAATGTGTGTATATTAGAAGAAGTTGCTTGTCAATGTTCGTTTAAAAACTTTCATAAGCATTTTTTTCAGTTTTCAGATGAAGATTTAGAGGATCTTTGAAATAAAATTCCCTGACTCACTTTTCCCAAAAAATTCTCTGTGAATATGGTATCGAGGTAGTCTACCTGAGCACTAATAATCAGGTAGAAACATCTTCTTTGCAAGCAAATGACTGAGAGTCCTTCTGTTGGATGGTTTCTGGGTCAAGATCATCATCTTGAGTAGCTAGTAGTTGCTACTGGAAGTTTAGGTGCAAATCAGTGGTTTCTTAATGAACCACAAGATCTCATCTGTGTACTGCTTAATTGTCAACACCTGAAAGAATGCACTCAGTACTTGTTCATGCTGGCCAGTTTATAAGTCTCAAGGTATCAAGACCAGAAAGTGTACTGGTAGTCTCAGGAGAAGGAAGGCAAATGAATGAATGGGCAGGTTATTGAAGTTATACTTATTTTCATGGTGAGGCATGGTGCATCCAAGCTAGGCCAAAGTTAGATTGGTGAAGAACCTGCTTTGCTGGATATTTTTTTTGCTGTAATAGTAATGGGAAAAAATAGAAAATTTGTCTGTGGATTTTGTAGTCTGACATTTTTTGCAAGATGTAGGTGAGAATGAAAGGAAGACATGTGAGTGACTTTGTTGTTCTCTCTTATTGGACTCCTGACAATCTTATGTTAGTCCAGCACCACTACAGGACATACCTAGAATGGCCTGGCTTGACAAAGTGGGTTTTTAACTCATTACAATACAGTTTTTGAATTTTAAGTAGGCCCTTTACTCAAAAGGAAGACATAGTAATGTCTGTTGTATAAATACATTTTCATTTCTCTTAGACCTGCTAATGTCTTATGGAAACACTAAGAACCATAACTGAGATGTCACAGGTAGAGCAGAATAAATTTTGAAAAAGCAGATATCATTTTTAGCCAGCTTTTCCTAGACACGAGGGATGGATAAAGAGTATGATAGTCAACAAAACTGACTGTAAATAAAACATTTGGGTTTTTTCCAAATTTTTCCATGAGGCACCAGCAAGTCATCTTGAGTAAAATTGCACAGTGTGCAAGTCCCAGGCAGGTGCAAATATAGAGGTATAGTTCCTCTGCTTTTTGACATTTTAGAGGATTTTATAACTGACAGTGTTTGGCTGAATTCAACTGTGTCCAGCTATATGAATTGTACCTTGACAGTTTTTCAGAAACATGGTTATTGGCAATCTGTGTTCTATGGAAGGAGAATTATCCACAGCCTCAGTTAGCCCCATAAAATTTGTGTATTTAGTTCAGAAGAGTTGGATCATGTGAATGTCTTTTTAACCAAGTGTTAAGAACTGCTTTGTTTAAACGTCATTCTCTGTGTATTAGACAAGCATAATAAAACTCAAGTGCTATAGTGAATGTCGCTCACACTTTTAGGAATGCTACCAATTTATTCATTGATACCTATAAGTCCAGTGTCAGAACAAACTTAAGGCTTCTTGAATTTGTTTATGTATATATTTTATTAAAATTAAGAAAGATCCATAAGCCTTATGGATGTACAGCTATACAAAATTATCAAAGGGAAGAATAGTTACATGATATTGTCAAAGGTCATGGGGAGAGCTGGCTAAGTTCTGCATCAGAGATCCCTGGAAGACTTCCAGCACTAACATAGAAAACACTATGCCAGATGGGGTCATGTGCAGCAGAGTTCCAGTGGGAGACCCTGGCAGAGCAGGCTGACTCAGGAGCCACTGTCTCACACCTTCAGAGTACAGCAGAGAACTGAATTTTCCTGCTGCAAAAAACAAGAGCTCCTGGCTAACAGATTCCCTTGAGCTCTTGTGTCATTGTGGGTAGGTAACCCTCTGGAGTTACCATACAAACATTCATCAGGGGCAGTGTGCTGGGAACTCTGTATCTTATGTGAGTCAGGTTTTAGCTCTGTCAAAAGTATTTAGCTTCCTGTGGATTCAATCCTCCAGCAGTGACAAAATGTTTCATCTCTGTGAAGTGGTGGTGTCTTGTTCCAAACTCTTACTGAGGTCAGAGCCACATCTCCATTTTTTCCTTGCTTTGGGGACTGCTGATGAATGTTTTCTTTAGATAGCAAATGATTGAGGTGGTCCACAAGATGCTTAGCCAGTTTCAGAATGAGTCATCCCTGCCTCAGGAAAATCACATAAAATTGAAAACAGAGCATGAGACTGACTAATCATTCAGGTTGATTTAGTCAGGACTAATTTTCTGTCAAAAGAAATGTTGGAACAAAAGTCACACTGATAGACTTACACATGTGTATACCTCAAAGGGACCCTCTTCTAGACTGTTCTGACATGAGATGAACCTTGTTTATAGTCCCTTCCTGGACTGACTTAATTAGTCCTGAATTATATGTAAAGATGGAGGTAATGACCTTTTTTCCATTAATTATATTACCTTAGAAGTCTGAAATGGGAAAGCGGTTACACAATTAATCCTCCCTCTCCTTCCCTTTCATTGTTCCTCAGTGCCCTCCTTGAACTGGGTTTTCCCATTCTTAATATTCTTAGGTTTAGAGCTTGTAGGTGAAGAGTTTACATACAGTACTGGAGAGCTATTCAGTTTTCAGTGAGTAAATCTACAATCTTTAAAAAAAAAAAAAAAAAAAAAAAAAGGTCACATAAAATGTAGTCAGCTGATAAAACACACTGTAAACAAATTAAAAAAAACAGAATGTATTACCGTTACAGCTGTTGTCTGAGATACATGATGCAGAGACTTACTGTATTTCTCAGCTGAAAATGGTCACATCTTCCTTTTTTCAGTTTTTTCATCAGTGAAAGATAGTTTTGTATTTAATTTGGATTTTTGTTTTTTCCATTTTATCTCCTTTTCCATTTGTTTTCATCCATTTGAGGGTCATAATTCTGTCCACTTAAGTTATCCCACCTTCAATGTTTCTATTGTCTGAGTTACTCAGGCATGTGTTAAAGCTAATTTTAATTGAAAACTACTTTGTTCAAGTCCAGTGATACATTTCTTACTCCCTTGTAGTATCCTATTATTGGTTTGTCACATTTACTTTCATGTCAGATTATGCTAGGATTTTTCTGTGTTCAAACCTTTAAGGGCTTCATACTGGACCCTTGAACAAAGTATAATTAATGGGATGAAGTAGTCAAAGCATCAAACATCATCAGAAACAGTGGTTGACAGTAGTTTCCAGTTCATCAGCTCATCAGATATGTTAGTATATCCATAGATATTGCTCTACTGTTTTATCGGGTAGCCCTCTCATGATAAGCAGTTACAGAGTTGGATAAGCCAACATGAGGAGATTTGCTTTTACTATCAGTGTGGCAATCACTGAATTTGGTATAAAAAACATGTGTTGCCCCATCTCCCAAGAAGCAGGCAATCAACCTTTTTGGTGATCCATCAGCAGAGTTAAGGGCATCTTAAAAATCCTTCAGGCTGTACCTTCCTACGTGGAGTGGTACTTTTTGTCTGCTGTGCTACCTAGATGCCTGCTTTGGCCCATTCAGTGCCAACAAGAAAGAGTCTCCATGTCATTAAAACATCAAAGTCATTGAGATCACAAGGCTACTGTAGAGTCTTCAGTAACTGGAAGTAAATATATGAGCTATCATGCACTGAGCAAAACTTACAACCTTAGACTTTTGAGCCTGTATGATTGAGAAAATAAATATTTACTAGGCCTTGGTGTCTTTGAAAAACTGCTTGGGATTATGGAAAAGCACATCCATACTCTTTGGAGATGAATGAAATGGACTTTGTTTCAGCTATTTGTATATGACTTTCAGGAGTTCTAAAGTCCTTTAATATGGCATGGAAGTGTTAGCACTGGATACAAGTGTAAGCCCTGTATTGCTGCTTTACATTATCACAGCTCTTATCAATGCCAAGGGCAGGTATTTACACGTTTTTCTCTCTGGTGTTCTTCACGTGCAAGAGAATTGTGGAAAGTAAGCAAGCTTAAACTGACAAAATTGCAATGAAGGAGACAGATTTTTCTTCATTATGTGTTAAATCACAGGGACTGTTAAACCAAACAGCATAATCTGAAGTACTAGTGGACATACTGCATAAAAATAAGTAAATTGCTATATAAAAAAATTGGTTTAGCAGTTTTCGTTTGGAAATGTTGATGCTTTGTTGTACAGCTAATGTCTGCATGGAGGATTCAGATTTGGTTAGGTATGCCTCATACATTAGTTGCTGTATATCAAAACATTTTAAATAATATTTAAAATTCCATAAACGTGTTTTTACAAATCAGTCTTTGCAGTCTACATGAATTCATCTTTTTGTTTTGTGCAATGGTATCTTTCTAAAAATGAAACATTTTCTGAGTCTGTGCTCTCAGATTTTGCACTCAAAATCATAAAGTTAAAATTCTTTGAATGTGGATTTTGAAGATGGAAATCTAAATTTCTTGTTGAAATTCTGTCCATCACAGTTCTATTATCAGCTTTTCTCACACTATTCCTGCCTTTATTCACAGTTGAAAATTAATATTTTTTTTTCTTTTTGTAGAAGAACTCGAAGAGCTGTAAATCTCAAATTTGTAAATCTCAGTTGTGCACTTGAAGTAAGTGCAGTTTTTAACAGAATTTAGATTTGTTAATCCAAGAGGGTGAGAGACAAAAACTCTGTTAGAGAGACAAAAATTATACAATTGCACTTGCCTTGTGATACAATTCTCTTGATTCAGTCCAAAATTGAAATTATTCTTTCCCATCTATGTGATTCACCTGGAATTCAGAAACAAGATGTCCCTATTTCAAAATCACTTTAAGGACTCAATATATCATCGGCTGGTTAAGAACACAGCAGAAAACTACCTTCCATTTCAGGGGAACAGGAAGGATTAAGAGAAGGCAGCTGGTTTTTTGCATAATAGTCTAATGATTAGTACGTTTCTCGGATGTGGGCTATGTTAGAGTCAGATTTAATTCCCTCCTCAGCCTGAGGGAATTCACATATCCCACTTTCCAGCTTGGCCTAAATTCTTTTCTCCTATTCTTGTACTTCCCCCCTTGAAATCTTTTCTGTCGAGCATTTTACTCTGTCCTGGAAAGGTATCTTGACCTTTCTCTGTAGGAAGAAAGAAAACTGCAGAATTTAGTATTTCATCACATGGCTACTGCCACACCTCCTTAATTGAGTGAAGAAGGAATAAGAAACCAACATCAGGAAGCATTATGTGAAGAGTTTTCTAAATGTCAGCACATGCATTCCACAGACTTTTCAGCACTGGAAAGACTTAAAGGTAATTTGTCAGAGAGAAGGAACTGATCGAGAATTCACCCATGTAAATCGATGACCTTTTAGTCAAAAGGAAGTCTCTTAGCTAGTAAAGATGCAACATTACTTATAAAAGAACAAAATACTAATGGGCCAATCTGACTCTTATGAAGTATCTACTTGTAGATATAAAGATACGGTTCAAGAAAAGATGGTCTGCAACAGGATTAAGATGACTCGAGTTCATTTTATGCCTTGCTATAGAGCTGTGAGATTCTATTAGGAGAGCTGTCTGGAAAAGCTTGGTTCACACGCAGCATCTAAATACATTAACAATTTCTTTAAAAGTTAGCAGCTACTAACTGTACCTCAAAAAAAAAAAAAAAAAATTAGGGCTGAGCATCTCTTAAATGGGATTCATAGCACAATTGTACCATCTGGATACATGAATATATGTTAGGCATTCATTACTGTAGTAGCACTAATGAAACTAACCAGTTAGTATTATATAAAAGGCCTTTTTAATAGCAGTCGTCTTTAAAAGAAAGATTCAAGCTTTGATCATTCCTTATGATGACTGCAGCTGTAGTATTCCCGACACCTGTATCAGGATGTGTTTCTCCTCAAATATTATCTTAAATGTTCATATGCTTCAGAGTTGTGATTTTGTTGCAGTGTGTTCCAAACTGTGTAAATGGGAAGTCACAAACTGAATTCTGAAAGGGAAGAAAACATAAAATTGAGCAAACACAAATTATTTTCTGAGAGATGTTCTATTTTTAGAAACTCTGTTATCAAAGAATAAGTGATATAAAAAGATAATATTATCACTGAATTAGCAGCAATTGCCTTTGATTCTGATCTTTAGGCAGCATAATTCTAAAGATACCTTTCTTAAAAGTCAGTGGATATAACAGTGAAAGAAAACTATGAGATCGGGGATTACACTGATACATAATAAAATATTCAAAATAGATATCATAAATATTCAAAATTGATATCACCTCCAAGCCAAATCTGTATTCTTTCAAGAATATAACTTTCAAGTTGTACTGAGTCAGAGAGATACAAAAGGTTTATTGCACTTTTTAAAGTAACACTAATGATCTAGTGATCTGTGAACTAATAGTGCAGTGTGAGATGCATTGTGGTGTTAATAAACAGAGATCAGTGAGTGGGATGAGAACAATGAGATCTCACCAGAGTGGGAACCAGAAAGTATCTTCTGTTACAAGCTGGGAGAAAGGTGTCATGCTCCTAGGTGGGAATGCCTGCTGAAAAAGAGAGGCCTTCAGTCCGTAGAGTTTTCCGAAGTTATCCACCAATGTTGTCTGCCACTGCCTGTTGTTAATGATTGGGAATATACCTTATGTAGGAGTGAAGAAAACTACAGAGTGCTCTGTGAAGAATCACCAGCCAGAAGTTGTTCTAGGACAGACAGATGCTGCTCCCAACATCTCTGCTCCACTTGGCTGTTTTGCAACTGCTGCCAGTGGATATTCTGGCCCACCTCCTTTTCATAATGTAAACATTATATTAGAGTGCAAATGCAGACACTGATAGCTTTTAAAATTATCTTTACCACTCCCAAAAGTTCAAAGTTTTTGTCCAAAGTATGCTTAGAAAAGACAATAAGCTCAGACGTTGAAAAAATGTAGCTAATATTAACTTAATGTAGATGAGTACATCTTCCTGCTCTTCAATAGATACTCGCGGAAGCAGTATCATCTTTCCACTGGTAAAACTACTGAGTATGAAACAGTCAATGAAATTCAGAACTAAGATGAAACTGAATAGAAGGCTCTTAAATTTGCATTTCCATGAATTTTTGATTTAAGAAAATTTGTTTCTCATTGTTGCACATTGTCTTGATCTGGTAATATGACATCAGTAGCTGTTGCATAGAAACTATGAGTCTTCAATTGATAGTCGTAAGGGTAAATCCTGACATCTTATGCGAACACATATGTGTATTTAGCTTTTGTAGAACTGTGATGGGTTAGCTAGAGGAAGAAGACCATATTTTTTGCAAGAGAGTATTTTTCACTGTAGCCTCTGTGCGTAAATATTTTCTTGAAGAATTGTGTGAAAACTCCAAACAAAAATATCATCTAGGAATTAAGTTGTTCCACAAATGTAGAACCTACACTTTCATTACACTGTGATCTGTCACAGACTGTATTAGTGGGCAAGCAGAAGTTCCTAATGAATTTATCATTCATGTCTAAGTAACACACACACTGGGAAAAGCTTACTTTTTGCAATCAAGGGGGTGGAGTTCTGGGTTATCGCCTGTCTCCCCATTCACTCCACAAAGGAATGGCCAGCATACATGTTGCCTTGAAGAGGTAAGGTTGTACAGCACATTTTACACACCAGCTACACAAATTGGGTTTCATTAATAGATTTTTACAATCACATGTTCTTTGACATTTAAAAAACAGTAGAGAAAATCTCTTTTACAAGCAGCTGGAAAAATTTAAAATGCTATTTAAATATTTTCATTATGAATTACTTCCCTATAATTTTTCCTTCATCATTAATTATTATATTCAATACATGCTGAAACATTAGCTGCCCACAATTCATAAGGATCAGGCTGTTTCTTTGTCCTGTTAAAGCTGAATCCTTTTAAAAGTTTCTTTTTTTCCTGCTCCCTACTCTTTACATGTTCTTAGTGATATAATACCGACATTAATTTATTTTCATTGTGCAATGAGAACAACACTGAATTATTATTTCACCTCATCATGAACTTCAAAAAGTACCTTTACGTCTCATTTTTTTAACCCATAATTCCCACATGTTTTTTAAGCTTCCTTTTACCTTTTGTGCAGGTTCTTATGTGTACAAAGCATTATGTTTTATTGGCTTTTTCCTGTTGCTTATAATCTCATTTTATTAATGAGTGTACTTTTGCAACACCCCTCTGAGTCTGGAAAGTGCTGACGTACCAAGAGATCAAGTAACTTGCCAAAGATAACAATGGTTGTTTGCGTCGGAGCCAACTGTGATTACACGCTATACTTCATCCTCAGCTTTTCTTCCTAGCGCATGAATATTGTCAAATCATCTCTGTGTTCCAGCACATCACACTTCATTTTCTCAGGCTGGTACTTCCTTTGTTTTGATGGTTGCCCTGAATAGGCAAAATGAGATGCCAAATCAAAGAGTACTCAGATCAGATAGTGTGAAGTTTAGCAGAACCTTCACAGAAAACCCAGAAAAAGGTAAACTCCTGCTCTCAACAGGGCTGCCACTGGCTAGAGAAGAGCTGCTCCAAAATCCTTTTCCTCAGAAGAAAAAAGGAGCAATGTACCAACAGAAAAACACAGCCCTGATGCTGCTGTTCCTGCCACTTTGATGTGGGAGAGGAACAGGGCTGGTGGCATCCACCTTCTTGTCTGGCAGCTGGTTTGGCTCCTTGCAAAATTTTCTTATTTCAAAACAAACAAAACCCAAACCAATTAGATTAATACTTTTGCATATGCACCATAGATTTCTCCAACCTAAAGACATCCAAGTTCCAAGTGTGGAGCAATAATAATAAGCACATGTGAAAATAGCAGGGAATCATTATGCATTGTAGCTCTTTATATTTGCACCAAAGTGAAAGTATTAGCAAATCAAAATGCCCCATTCACTCACACAGATAGTACAACTTTGCAGATGCTCTTCACTGACTTTCTACATCAATAGGTGATTGCATAAGGTTCAAAGCCCATCATTTACTCAAAAGCCAAATTTTTTAGTATAATTTGCTGTCATATGAAACAAGGTTCTTCTGTACGTGATCATCTGGCAGAATGGGAGAACAAAGGCACAGAGCATCAGTGATGTGGCCATACATGAAACCAGTAGTTAAACAAGGACCTCACATGAGGCTTTCATTCCCTGTAGTTGCTGACTTAGCCTGGTGCAATGACTTCTGGATAGTGATCTGGACACTGATTTGCTCTTTTTACCTTGTGAAATAGAACATTGATCATGAGTGGTTTGGGCCATGTTTCTGGAAAGAGTTCCTATAGTATAAATGTCCTTTTTTCTCTATTGTCCACAGTGCATATACAACACTATATAATCAAATAAGCCATTATGCTTCTGTTTCTAAATGTTTAAGCATGCCTCTTGATTTGTCCGTTTAATGCACTGATACTAGCTGAAGAATGGCATTCGGTTGAGCCCATCTGCTTTACCCTGTGGAGAAGACAGAATATAGATGTTTGGTGTGAAGAGTTTCAGTTTCTACTTTTTACAGCATCATTAGGAAGGAGTCGTTCTAATAATAATAATTCCCATTTGACATCATGGAGGTAAAAAGAAATCACTGCTGACATCAAAAATGAGGTGATATTTCAGCAGTATTATTTCACTGAAGATAAAATGGAAGTCTTTATTACTCCCAATGCTTTTAAAGAAAGCTGAGCAAGGCTTATACTGACCCTGGAGCTTATATACCTTAATGCATCTATAACCCGTATGACATAAGAAATTTTAATTGTTACTGCTATATTTTTTTGGCTGTCCCTCCTTAGGTAAAAGAATTTCGTGCCTGTTTAAAGGAAAATAATCAGTATTTGAGAATAAGCTTGGGAGAACACAATTATATTCATTTTCTTTATTACTTAAAATTCATACAAAAGACCCCCAAACAAGTGAAAACATTAAGTGTATTACAAAAAGTGGTAATTTTTTTACAAGCTTCATATTGGAGTCTTTACTGGGAATCCATACAGATTGCATAAAGAGGTCTGAACTCTGAAGAGGTTACCCTGAAGAGGATTACAAGTTTTATTTCACTTTTTATGGATAGGTATTTTATTCTCTCTGAACTTCTTGTGCACATTTCTGTGTGAATTGCTTGCCATTAAAACGACACAGCCAAGGTCTGTTTCATCAGTTGTAAACAATATGTTTTCCATTTTCATTTGTGATGGCGCATTAGAAGCTCGCATTCCCTTTTCCTTTGCACAGACATATTCAGTTATAATTCTAGGTTTTGTATATTTTTTCATCCTGAACCAAACAGTATAGCACACCAGTGACTCTACCCAAATATACTTGTGAAAGAGTGTGTCTGCCTAAGTTTGGCAATATTTCCTAAGTTTGAGGTCTATTTTTGATATACTGCTGGTTTAGGGGTTTTTTTTTTTAATTTAGGGGACACATGAAAAGTAATATAGGCTGCAGACAACTAGTGCAACAGGATGCAAATTCAATGCCTTTAAAATTGACAGTATTGCTCTAATTAAAAGAAAGTTCAAAAAATATGGATTCTTCCCATGGTTTCACTTTACAGAATTGGTCACATACTTGCAAGTACTGTCTCATCTGTATAACAAGAAAAGCCTGATCAAAATGCTTCATAGTCTTTTCACAATGAAACCTAAGAAACTTTTGCAATTAAATATGTGGTGAGATCATCACGTCATTTTGTTCCAGGCAAATATAACAGAGCAGTCACAGCTCATCTGCTGTTGAGTTACTGCTTCTCAGTTATTATCAGAAATAAGATCTGAATTCTTACAGACATGCAAGTATTTAATAGTTATAAGCCTTTAAAAAATGAAAATTAGTAGTTACCAGTTACAGTGAAATGTTTACATCTGAAATGAACTCTGCACTTTCAATGTAAAGAGGTCTCTTTCTATGTAGAAATAGTTTCAGTATTTTCCCCAAGAATTTGTGCATGCATGAACTGAATGCTTAATTTTATTTTGTGTGAACCAAATGATCCCTTCCACTTTTGACACATTTTGGAAGATCCAGGCATGTTTTTTCTCTGAAATAATAGATAAACATTTCTCTTCTTGAAAATCATTACCTTATTATTCTTTCAATTTGTTTCTCCTTGCTCAAATGCTCAGAAATGTGTATTTTTTTCCCTAATTAATCAACTTCTTTCAGTTCTGGTGATCCTTCACATTGTTGTGTTGTTACAAAGACTATGTTTGTTAGGTCAGTACACCACTAGACCTAGCGTTGTGTTTAAGAGATACCTAAGT
Organism: Athene cunicularia; assembly: GCF_003259725.1. NCBI lineage: Eukaryota > Metazoa > Chordata > Aves > Strigiformes > Strigidae > Athene > Athene cunicularia. The sequence goes on along the minus strand of NW_020799101.1, from coordinate 28,412,610 downwards.
GCAGAGCGCTGTTCTAATTAGCTCACAGGGCATCACTGAGCCCAGTCTGGCTCTCACACAGTCATATGCCCAGGGTTAGGAACGGGACACTGGACACAGTTTTTCCTGAGCAAGCAAGGAGCTGATTCACAATACACAAACATGCATTATGCATTGTTTTCAGTCACTTTATAGTCATATGCATTCATAAATTTTGATATGGTTGTAAGATGCAGACTTTGATGGTACAAAACTCACAGAAGAGCTTTAGATCACTGGAGCAACTACAGATGAAGTTTATGTTGACAATTTATCAGCTCTTCTCCGTCAAGGAAAATTGTTTTTTAGTGCCTACCTATTAGCAATCACATGCATATTATGAAATTGAGTTTTGGGGAGGACAGCCTGCCATCTGTCTTTTCTGTATTTTTTTCACAATGCATCATGCTAAAGTTAAAAGTTTCTATGCTTCAAAATGGTGTAAAATATGAGATGTCTATAATAGAGACACTTGGAAAGAAAAATAGACTAAGTAGAAATGTAAATCTTTATAAACTTTATAAACACCAGCTACTGATGCTATACTTTATGTTTTAGCTTCAAATGCCCTCCACATTTTCCACACATCGTAGTGCTGACCATGTGCTCTTACTCTAGATTTCAGGGTTGTTAAACTAATAACTAATTAATATATATCTCAAGGAGTATAAGAATGTTTTCTTCATAAACTCTTTCAGGTTCAGGGTTTGGGGTTTTTTGTGAAATGGAACTGCAAATGCCTGATATGGAGAATGAAAAAGATGTGTTCAGTTTCTTTTCTGTGTTCTGATATGCTAAGATTTTATCAATAATATTGTTTTCCTGTAAAAATATCTGCCTTGGAGAAAATCTGCTGTGTAGCTGTCAGGATTACACCTCTCAGAATATGCCTGTGATGATTCCGTTAAATTGATAAAAACAGAACACTCTGCTCTGTAGAAGGATTGCTGAAAAGAATATTCCGAGGTTCTTTCATGTGTAACAGCACTTGTATGGTAGTACATTTATTGTGCTATAAATTTCATCACTGATTTTGGCCATTTCAAATTGATTCTGCAGTAACTGTAAGTAATGAACCTTACAGACAGAGCCAAGGAAAAAAAAAAAAAAAACAACAACAAACAAGCCAATAAACTTGTGGCTGTAGGAATACAAATTGTAGAGTTCATTTAGCCTCAGTTTTTATCAGATCATGCAGCCAATACTGCACAAAGTCAGAAAATATATCCAACAAAATATACAGTGCCATAGCCCTGGCTTGCTTTAAATTTAGCAGTTGAACCAGACAGTCGATTATTCAAAGCACGTGTTTATACAAAGCGTCCTGTGGATTTCACCTGAGATTTAAGGCAGGTGCTCAGCATATGTGGGTGACAAAACAGGAGAAATTATAATAGCAGTGACTTAAACAGGATAATGAGCCAAATCCTGAGCTGTTTCACATAGTCTAAGCAATACCAAGCATCACTGGATTTCACAGCGGTGTAGATCTATGTGCAGTGGGCTACTAATGGCTCACCAGTTCAAAATATATAAAAGTCTCCAAAATTTACATGTGTTCCTAGTCTGTTTCCCTGTCTTTACTGAAAAGTTCTACCACATTAACAAGAATGATGTGATATCTTTTCTCCGGGTATCTTGAATGATCCCATGGATTTTAGCAGAGAATTTGTGTGTTTGCTAAAGATTTCCACATGTTGGTTTTAAAACCCATCAAAAAGATACTAAGGCATTTCAGTTAGTTTTGTAGATTTCTATTACATTCTATAGGAACCCACTGATCTTGATTTGTTAAATATTGTATGCATTTCTCACAGTCTTTTCAGTGGATGCCAAGACGATTTAGACTCTTGTTTTGCAAATAGACCATGGATTTAGTCCAGCTAAATCAGTGGGCTGGTCATGTGATTAAAGCATATATGAATGTACATATGGGTTCTACCCTTAGTTCTTACATGAAGATCTAACTTCAGTTTTTAACTCATATGCTGAAAAGACTAAAGTTTTCTTCTACGCAGTTTTCCCAGCATTACAGGAGAGAGAAACCAGGCCATGTTTTATTTTCTGTGCAAAAATAAACAAATGTCTGTTGGATTCCTACAAACCCTGCAGCACTCCTATGCATCACAGCTTGCACACTCATGTATCCCACAGTCTGCATTGAGTGCTGAATTAATTCTGTGTGTCTTATTGCAACTAACTTTGCAGATTTATCTGAACCTCTGTATTGTCGATGAGAGATATTAAATCCTCATTTTAAGATCAAAATGCTGGGGTCTATTCTAGCCTTATATAGGCCACAAAGAAACTCATTGTCTAAGGCATACTCCTTGCCTGTCTTTATAAAGAAGTAATTTTGTCAATTTGTCCAGTTTACAGCAGCAGACTGAGTGACACACAGAAGAAAAAAGGTACAGAAACTGAGGCTTTCAGTTAAACACCAAATATGGTGAAAGACATCATAAAATAATGAGAGTTGGGAAGACTGTTTTTTCTCTCACTCTCTGCTGTTTTGTGTTGCAATGAGGAACACAGTGAAACTGACGTCTTGTGAATAGCCCCTGGTAACTAAGAGCAAAGAAACCTTGCTCATTATCTCTACTCCCCTTCTGAATAAACATTTTAGCCATCGTAAATGAGTGTGACATGAAGGGCAAATGAATGGCTCTCATTCCAGAGGAGAAGCACTTGACAGCTGAGCAACCTGAAGGGTGTTGTGAAGGTACAGATCCTGTGACCACTGGATGATGGGGCAGGCATACCATTTATGTCAATACGACCTGAGATGCATCGTACTCTTAAATAAGAGATTCCCAGCCTTGCAGAGGTTACGTCCTAGGTGTTCAAACTGACTTTTGGTTAGGACTGCAGTGAGTGAAAGACAGAAATGTCCTATTTTTTTCTTGTTGTTTTATTAAAAGCTTAGGCAAATATAAGGAAAGGTTCAGTGCAGATTGACAGATGGCATGCAACACCCCTACTGTATGTCATTTATAAATATGATTGACATGGAGGTAATTTCTTGGTAACCTGTTTTTTAAAAAACCCCCACGTATTCTAGGTGGTGGGTTAGTAAAAGAAAATTAATCTCTGCATTATAAACTTGCCAACTTTTGAATTAATTGCATGAGTGTGATAATCAATTAATAAATGTTAAGCAAACAACAGAAAATCAGTGAATTAAAAATTACTAAATTGATTCCAACGCAGATAAAGCAAGAGGCTGCCATAATTCTGCAGTGTAGATTCAAGAACACGAATCTTGTCTCGTCAGGTCTTGCTGCCCATTTATCTACATCTGGCATTTAAAACAATGCTGGTTTATTATGATTTTTACAAATAAATTGCTATCTATAGTCTCCCTTTCTACATTAAGTGGATTATAGAAACAAATCATAAATAGTAGTCCATTTGTAGCTGTCAAGGAGAAGGTCAGAGCTTTGGAAAGACCATCCATCTCCAAGCGGAATAAAAGTTTTTTCTTCAAAGAGAAATCACATACCTTGTTTGAGTGGACTTCAGCTAGTGATAACAGTACACTTTCTTGAAATACCCAAAAAAACCCTCTTGTCCACAAAATTAGCTTGATTTTGGGTCATAAATATTTTGTAAAATTGAGGTGATTTGTCATGAAACAGATCTCATCACTGAATATTTGTGGGCACATTTGATTTGATTGAAAGTATATATTTATATTTTCACATTCTTCAAAAGTTTCAGGAGAGGCTTAGGATGGTACTGGAAATACATGTCTATGGAAAGGAACTTGAGCCTGAGGTCCAAACATTTATGACCTATTGCTCTCACTGCCACTAAACACAGTTTGTTTGTCTCTATTAATATATCAGTATTATTTCATTGCTTTTCACAGAATTGTACAAAATCAGTCTGTATACTCATTCTTATTTTTTGCAGAAAGTCATGCAGACATTTGTTTCAGGAAGGACATCTCCTAATAGACGTGTTCCTTTCATATACATTAATTTACAATGCTTAGTGTAAACAGTAGGCAACACCTTCCTTGTGTTTTAGCACAAGGGAGCTCGTAACCTAGAACACTTCTACTGAAACTGAAATAAAAATAGAATTGGTAGACATCTGAGTAAATATGTCAAGGAAAAGTCAACACCTTTTGTGGAGCTTTCTCAGGCAAGCATGTCTATGGGGGATTTCCTTTTGATACAGAGTAGATTCATTTCCAGTATGGGAACCAGCACCAGCCCTGACCAAAAGTCTGAAAGCAATTAAGCTTGCAGTGGAGGGGGACAACCCTCTAATGGCTAAGTGCCTTAAAGCAAGAATGGTCAGTTTTCTCAGTTCAAGTGGTCACTGCTGCTGTTTCACAGAGATTTCTGTTCCTGGGGTCTTTCGTTCTCAACATATTCATAAATTAAATGGAAACCAGGGTGAACAGGAAAGTTACAGTGCTTATTGGACTGTAAAAAATGTAAGTAATGTGAATGATAGCACAAGAACTTCATGATTCTGTGTGAAGGGGCAGTAAAATAGAAGATAAAATGCAGTTCAGGTGAATGTAAAGTAATACACCTGGGAAAAGCCCAATCCTGGCTGTATGTATACAATGAAGAGCTCTGAACCAGCTGTTACTGCTCAGAGGAGATACCTTGAAGTTGTAATGGGAAGTTTATGAAAGGAATAGCTTAGCGCTCAGTAGTGGTCAGAAAGCAGACAGAGTGCTAAGAAATTATTAGGAAATAAATTAAAAATTAAACAGAAAATGTCATTATACTACTCTATAAATCAGTGTTTTTCCTTTATTTTGAATACTTGTGCACTTGTTATCCTACCTCATCTCAAACTGAAAATTGTAGAACAGCAAAAAAGTGACATTGATCAACATTGTGGAACAGCTAAAATATACTGTCCTGGTTCATCTAGGATAGGGTTAAGTTAGGTTAGGCAGGGCCTAAACCACCACATACACCTAGGAGATCCAGCTTGGAAGAAAGATAACTATGGAGGTACATGATAGAAAACAGTATATAGAGAGGTTGAATGGGGTATAATTTTCTGCAATCTCTCAATATGTAGGGTGAGAAACAAAATTAAAGTAGTAAACGGCAAATTCAGAACAAATGAAAGGAGATACCAACTCCAGAGATCAACAGTGAAACTCATTGCCACAGGGCACTATGAATGCCAAAAGCTCACCAAATGCTTGTATCTCAGGAAGTGTTGGGAGAATACACAAGGGAAATGCTGTGAGATGCTTGCCTAGATTTATACTCTCCCTTAGTCAGCCTGAATGACACACTGAGGATGCTGATCTGGTAAGGCCTTTGGTTTGACCTGCTACAGCTGCTCTTTAAGGATGCACAGTTGTGTCTCTGGCAGGGCTGTCATGGTGTGCCCCAACCTCCTACAGCCAGAGTCTCTGTAAAGCCACTTCAGGGCTTGGGGCTTGCAGGTTTTATGCCAGCTACGTTCTTTATCGGGACCATGTGAGACCTATTTAAAACTGTTCAAATATATCACTGAGCACAGTTGGAGAACTACTGAGACTAGATGTTGGCAGACATGCCAGAAGACTCTTGCCTCCCATCCTATGGTCATTCCTTTTTGCCATCTGGATGTGGAAGCATTACTAGCCACCTGCAGCAGCTTTTCTGAGATTCGCAGTTGTATTTTTCATAAAATCAACTCATATATTTTGTTGCATGTCTTCCCTTTCTAAATTGAAAATTTATAGTTTAGATTCTTATAAGTGTCATTGCTGAGAGGAAGGTGAAAGCATGTTAGTAAGTATGGAAAATTAATCTTTTTTGCCCATCTCCACCTTTGCTTTTGTCACAGTTGTGACATTCTGCAGGAAAGCTCACACATTCTGTTGTCCAAGATCTTTGAGTACAGCTTGTCTAGTTCTATACAGCCAGCAGAAATTGGGCCATGCTACAGGAAACCATGCAAGCATTAAAACAGACAAAAGGGTTGATTCTCTGCGTGAGAGTCTGTACCAGACACCATTAGCACAAGCGGGGGAACATTGGTATTATTGACATTCAAAAAGTAGTTCTCAGCCATTTTTGTTGTTTATCCCTACTTTACTGTGAGAAAAAGACAAATCTTTCCACCCATTTAGCCACAAAATACGGAAGAGTGAATATGATTTTTCTTTAGTAACCTAAGAACAAATTCAGGGATTGCAACCCCAGGTGGAGAGCTTGAGTAGAACATAAACTTTACTGTCAAGACTAAGTAGGGGAATCCATTTCTGTCTTTACAGGCAACAGTATTTTCTACATTTTTTCTCTCTGTGTGGGAAAAATACATTACTATCAGATAGTTTATCTAGTCCTTGCTCACTGTGCAGAGAATCACCGAACCACCTAAGGTAATTGTTGGACTGCTAAGACCTACATTGAATAACACAGTAGGGAAAAAAAAAAAACAAAACAAAACACTTAATTTCTCCCTCCAACGATAGAAATAAAGACACTACATCTGAAGAATACTTATTATTGGTTGTCTTTAGTGCAACAAGATTCAGTTGCCCTGACATACAGGACTCAGGCTTTTTTTAAAAAAACCTTTCCACCCTTTCTGTTGCAGAAAGATGTAGCCAGTTTCCACCACCTCCCAGTACTCTGATAAACTGCATTGGAATTGATACAACAAAAGTCCTTTTTCAGGTTTAATTTTTACTGCTAGCTGGAGCAGCAGAATTCTGGAATAGTGAGCTCTGAGAGAGTTTGCTCATGGGCAGGGATGACAATTCCGTTATTAGAACCCTGCACACTTCAATAGCTAAATGCTTTCAACTTTCTTTAAATAGTATTAAGGAAAAAATATCCTAAAGGCATTATTTTTAAAGGGGACTTCAAACATTCTGTAAGGGAAAAAAATGCAACACATTTGAACACCAAGGGATTTGCAGTGGAAAATCTGTTAAAGTGAAGCTATCTTTTGAGTTTCAGGGTTAAATAAGTATTGGCCATAAATCAGGGATACAGACTACCAAAAATTCTGAGGCATTCCAGATTCCTAGCTTAGACCAGCAGTAGCCAGATTCTATAATAGATCATTTAGAAATGTTAGTTACGTTAGCTAAATTTTAAATTAACTATGTTTCATTTGTTCCTCCAAATTCAATGTACAAAATACATTATGACATTTGCTAGAAGTATAAGAAAATCCCAGGTTCTTAATCTTTTTTACTATACAGACTTAATTCTGCGATGACTCAATATTAGGTATTTTAGAGTTTATATTTAAAAGCAGCTGTGAAGCAAGCAGATATGCAAGGGTAAATCTGCTCATCTTGAATCCTTCTGCAAATGGTCTGCTCTGGAGGTCATATCAAAGAGATTCTTTTTCCAGCTTAAACCTGTCTTTTCTAAATAGATCTCAACCTGATCTCATTTAATGCATTGATGTCTGGTTTCTTAGTCATTATATTTGCTGTATTACATATCAAAAGGACTCTTGAGAAATTCCCCTGAATTGATAATTCTAATTTCTTATGTATAGCTACTCTGTATTCACTCTGAGGACAGCTGTATTGTATGCTAAACCACGAATTGTAAAAATTGATCCCTTTGTATGTAGGTTTGTATTAAATTGAGATACTTTATTTTCTCCTGTTTGTTGCCACACATGGGTTCCTGGTGTCAGTTTGTATTTGGCTGTTTGAGCATATTAAAGTTCTGCTCGTGCTTATGATGTTCTTGCCAAGAGCGCTCTTGCAGCAATCTGCACTAGAACAGTCTTTGTGCCAATTACTTCAAAAAGTATTCTATTATAAAACCAATTTTTATGGCTACTTTTTCAGGTTGCAGTGTGGTGATTTCATTTAGTTTCTTCTTTTTCCATTTTTTTTTATGTTGATCTTTTTCAAATGCTTGTAAGTTTTGGATTATGAAAAAATAATGTGGTGTTGATAGATTGAGTTGTTAATAAGACATCTTAAAAAGGAAAAGGGTTCAAAGGTATTAAAATAAAACCTGGCATGTTGAATTACTAACACTGCATATATTTAAAGGATACTATTTAATAGTGGAATGTCTGGAGCTCTTATTGCAGGGGGTTATTATGAAAACGGAAACCTCTGCAATTGTATAAAGCAAAATAAATGAAAAATTATAATGTGTAATGACTCAACACAGTATTTCTTGAGCTTATATTATGAGGCTGATTTCAGAAGTGTCAGGTCTATGTCTTTTATTTAGAGAAAACCAGCTTGCTAATCCATAGCAATTAATAAAAAATCACAACACAGGAGAGGAAGGCATGATAACATATTTTACAATACAAATATGTTTTTGAATGGAAGGTCTTGATCATGCAACTTACTACTGCAATGAATGTCTGTGGAAGACTGAATCTCAGAATTCTGATGTGAGCCATCATGGTGATAAAAATAAGTATGTGTCCATATACAGTGCAGGACACTGTACTGTGCCATACTAAACAATAACTGCTAATCTTCTACCTCAGATAATAAAATGGAAATACTGTTATGTGGCAGAATGAAAAATCTGCCATAAATTGAGGGTCTAATACTGTTAATCTAAAGGATCTAAAAATGTTGATAGCAAATACATTTTTATTAATTATTCTTGAGCTACCTCTGGCCTGCTGTTCATTTCCCAGGCTATTAAGATGTGAAAACTCTCGAAAACCAACCTATTGTACACTCTTGAAAAATGTCTTTTTAATTTTTTTTTAATGGCAGCTTTAGGAATTGTTTATCGTACAACAGTCTTCCTTTTCTCCCACAGAGAAATTGTCGTTTGTTCTTTAGATAACCTAACCTAGCCATGTCCTGATCAGGGAACTTCATATGATAGACGTAATGTGGGCAGTGTCAGGTTCTTGTTTTGTCTTCAGTCTTTTGGAGAGTTAGAAAGCTGTCCCCACTCCCTTCCCTTTAGTTTGTTATCTAGTGAGAGGCAAGCAGAAGATAAGAGGTTGTATGTCCTGAGATCGAGGAACAAGCAGTTTTTTGCATGAGTGCTCAAAACACTAACTTTTACACAGAAGAGCAGCTGTTCCCTGTGGTGTACTTGAATGAAAGTGACTGTGGCTATTGTGCTTGCTGCTGGTCTCAACATTCCTCATATGCAATAAATAATACTCTACTCGGGTCATTTTAGGGATTGAGCAAGAGCTGTGAACTGAGCCTGCCAAGCCAGGGTGTTTCTCATGTAATGCTCGTCCTTAAGCACCCAGTGAGTTTGGGGTCTCATAAGGTTACTCTTTTTTTAACCCCTTGGGATTAGCCTAAATTCTGCCTCTGACTGTTTTAAGCAGCAAAATAGCTTTTGAATCTTATTATTTGGAGAGAGTGATATCAGAGGAAAGATGGGAAAAGCCTAGAGTGTCTCCAAAAACTAGTATTGACTTTTTAACAATAAAATGCATCCTGAGACCAAATATGCTGTTTAAATGTAAATACCATTTCCATTTTCAGACTGTCTTTTGCAGGTGTATTTGAGGGGATTTGAAATGTACTTGTAGATGGAAAAGAGGCTATTGACCTTGAAACTATATATGTGTTAGGAATAATATTCGCCCTCCTTGAAATCAGACTCATATTCTTTGAATGGGTGCTCAAGACCACAACTCTTAACAGTGGTTCCGGTAGCATTCACTGCATAACTGAATTAAGACTGACTGCATTTTACTTACAGAGCTGTTTCTCAGGAGTCATAGATTACTGCCTAGTCTCTTTTTTTTTAATACACCTGGTTCAGAATGACTCACTGACAGCTGCACTAACTACTAGTTTCCTTTGTTCTGGTGTGAACTTAATATAATAGAACATTAGTGTGTAGAAGCAATGACTTTTATTAGATGGACTACTATAATCAGAAAAAAAACAAGCAGGTTTTTCAGCATACAAACACTTTTTCAAGACTAAAACTGAAGGAGCAGACTTCTGAATCAAGTAAGAGTTGAGAACTATTACCGTAAGTAGACATGTTATTCTGTTATGATGTCCAAGAATAAAGGTAGATGATACTTAGGAAGCTGGAGAAGGGTGATAGTAACAAGGGAAAAGATGAGATGATGGTTATTTAGTAAATCTAACATTGATACAACATGAGCATACATTTACAAACTTTACCTTTCACAACTTCATTATCTGAGGGGTGATCAGACATGCAGGAATCCCCAAGAGTGGTCTCTGAGCATGTTCAAACTACTCTACATGGTTCATGCTGCAAGTCCGAAGTGTCCTCTGTGTGTTAAGCTAACTGTACACGTAATGGAGAATTGATCTCCGTGTGTACAGCAAGTTGGATGTATGTGGGACACGTCAAACTTGCTGCACATGTGGGATGATCCAACATATTGCAGCCATAGTAGCTCACTACTTTTCAACACCAAAAATGTCATGCTCCATGGGACCTTCTTTTAGGAATACTGCAGTGTTTATAGAAATGTGGTAAGTCTCAGAATGGGACATGTAAGTATTAGTAGAACTGCAAACTAAGGCCTTACTTGACCTCTCTGATCCCAACTGCTGCTGAAGGATAAGTATAGGCAAGTGGTGTATTTTCCTGAAGCTTTCCTGAAGACTGGGAGAGCAGGCTTTGGTCTCAATGAGGGTGGGGCTCTGGAACGCCAGAAATAAATGGCTTCTGGCCATGGGAAAACGTAAGCAAATAGAAATGCTGTAGCAACTATGGTGGGGTACAGGGGGGAAGGAAGAAGACTGTGGTAGGTAAAGAAACCTATACTGAAGTTTAGTTGATACATTTTTGATGTCAGAAGTGGAGAACATTTATCACTGTGTGAACTCCAGATGTGACAGTGGACTCTGTTTTCTTTGAAAAGTCCAGAGGAAAGCCGGTTTCCAAATGTTAAGTCTTAGCTTAGAACTCACAGGAACCCTTTACCTTGTGGAGGGTTAAAACATTTGTCTCGCTAGTGTCGCAGGCATGTCCATGTATCTGTGAGTGAAGGAGCACACAACTCTTCAAAGATAAAATGTAAGAACATGGATATAGTTTGTAAAATATTTCTTCAGCCGATTTTAGCAGTTCAAATTAATTCTGTTTTAAAGATTTAGGTGCTGAATTTGGAAGTAAAAAATAACATATTTGAGGGACCAAAACAAATATATATAACCTTGTGAATCACAGTCATTTCTGTAAAATGATAAATATATGTGTGAGTTGTTCATAAGACAGCTAAATAAATATCTAGGGGCACAAACTAAATTAGAATGTTTTAACACATGATTATCTTCTCAGAGTTTGAGTCTAAACAATAATTTTAAGGCTTCAAATATAATAGTTCATTAAGAGAAATGAGATGGAGGAAGCATTTCTGCCAGTGCTGTGGTTTCAGTCCCATAATAAATTGGCATAGTGATTTACACAGAGAACAAATGAAATAGTTTAGAAATTTCTTTCTAATGGAAGTTTAAAGTTTTGAAGAACACAGAGACATCTGAAAGGTGAAATTCACAGATTTTTCATGCTTGCAGGTTTTTATAGCCTCTGGTAATGCATGTCCTTACTCTGACATCACATGTATGTGAAAAAATTGATGTAATATTTAAAGATGTCTTTTGACAAAGAAAGTATTTCCATCTCCAGAGGTGAGATTTAGCTTTGAAGGATGATGAGCAGGTTCCAGATGTGTTTTTCAATCTCTGGGCTTTCCTTTCCATAAGTATTGACAGAGGGAAGGTTTTATCAAGGTCTTTGTGATGTGCTTGTTTATAATGAGTAGACATTAGTAGAGCACATCTAAGTGCTTATCGCTAACAGATGACTAAAGAGAGCATATGGCAGGGAAAAGAAATATATATTTGTCCAAGCAATGTGGCTTGTTAACACTCCTACACTCGTAAACTGTGTTTACATGTACTTACAATATTTTGCAAATCCCTTTTCTAATCAGCTAAAAATAAAAGCTAAATAATGATATTTTTTTTCCAATATTGGAGTGTCAGGCAAAGTTGATTTAAAATTTTTTTAACAAAGCAATTAAACAGTACAGGAGATTTTTATAGTATTTGTTTTGCTTCAGCATGACATCTTTACAGCAGTGTATGTGTTATTTTCATTTCATAGTGTTAAAAATTTTATTGCTACAGAATGCTTTCTGGTTCACCCACATGTCTATCCAAGTATAACTATTATACAACTAGGTTACACTACAAGCAATAACACAGATCAGAATGACCCATGTCAAACGCTGGTCTAGATCAGGTCACAAGGTTTATTTTGACTATAATATTTTCCTCTACTTCTATAGGATGAAATCATCATGCAGGTTACAGCACCTGCCCATAAAGTTTGTAAGCAAAAAAGTCTCTGAACTGTTAACCCAGTCCAGCTCCCATTAGAGTGTAAAAGGAGTCTTGCTACAAATTTCATTTAGGAGGTAGATGGAGAAATGCTGGGGAAATCTGTACAGCTCTTGACATACAAAGTTTCTGATGATTCCTGTGATCAGGAGTATAGCATTCACCCACATTTTTGTAAAGGACAGAACACAGTATCACTGTCTTCTCTTGCTGTGACATCTAAGTGTGCCAATCTGTTCATATAGCATTATTAGAAAGATCACAATTATAGTTTAAAAATGGATTTGAACTGTTGCATGCCTTTCAGATGAAAGCATTTATAAAGAGAACTGCACAGAAGAGCTGCATTTACTTTTGATTTTCAGAATATTCCTAGCAAATTTTTGTTAAATATTTACATCTGGATCCAAGTATTGTCCTTCATAAAACAGTTTATTCTTGCAATTTAGCTTCATTAAAGTCATAATACTGCTTTAGGATATGATAGACTAGTGCTGTGGGATTGAATTATAAAGAGATTAATTTTAGCTACCGGAGATAATTGACCCTATAATTCCTATCACCCCTAATCCCAGTTCAAATGAACCAGCGTTAAAAGTGGCAATACTCACAATGTAGACAAGGTCATGACAGCTAGAATTGTTTTTTACTACCAATTAGATTTCCCGCTTGGTGTGTTTGACTAATGTTGTCATAGAAAGGGATTTCAGGCATGGAAATACAGTTTCTTTAGAAGCACACAGGCACTGGAACTGATGGGCAGTTTGCTGTATATTTCCTGGTGTACAGAATTGGAATGCGATTCACTGCTGACCCCTAAAATTTGAATTCATGTGGGGATTTTGAACATATTTTGATCCATGATAGATCTAAATAATTTGAATCTGGAAGCAAACTCTCTTGAAATTCAACAACATTACTATATGGTGAGTCTAGCAGGTTTGGAACAGTCTCCTGGGGTAGTACTACATCTGAGCTGTATTTCAGATGAGGAATCAGAAAAAAGTGAGGTACTAACTGAATAGAGAGTTGTTCAAAAACAAATCATGTTGATATTTAGCTGCAAATGACACGGAGGTTTCAAAAAATACTGGGAAGAGATAAATGGATTTTAAGTATGATATATCTTAAAAATTCCCTCAAGTGATAGTGCCAACTTCAAACATATTAGCATAAGGACTCTTATGAAAAAACAACAGAACAACAATACTTTTGCATAGCACGTTCAGTATAAGATTATTTTTCACATTATTACTAGTTATCCATCAGCATTTTTCCCAGCATTTACAGATTTGAGTTTTGGCAGTAAGCTGAAACTGCATGATAAAAAGAGACAGATAATGATAAAAAGCAGATATATATGCAAGCCTAGCTAGAAGGAGCAAAATATACTATTACTGCCCCTCCTGTGAAGTTAATCCTATTTCTTTTAGCTATTTCTTCATTAATTAATGAGGTCTAGAGAAAAAAAAAAAAAAAAGTGTGTTTGAAATGGTGTTTTTTGTATCTGTGCCTTTAGGAACTTCTTCAAATATTCATAGAATAGTTTGCCCTTGGAAGGTGCGTTAAGTGTGAGTTTAGGCAATAATTACTTCAAATGTGGGTGGTCGGAAACCTGCAACTGAAATGGACAAACACAGCAGCTAATCACTTTCCTCATTCAGATTCACCACACCGGCTGGAGTCGAAATGTAAAATAGTGGAGAAAGGAGATATTTTAATGATTAGGTTAAAAAAAAAAAACCAAAAAAACCCTAAACTTCAAGGCTTAGATCACAGATCTGCTAGCATGAATTAGATTTGAATTTGGATGCACTTTGTGGTTTGCACTTATTAATGAAAGATTTTCTTCTCTCTCACTTTCTATTAACAATCAATGTCAGATCAGAAGCAAAGAGTTTGACTGCTGTCTTTGTGAGATGAGTATCAAGAGGACTTATAACTATATCCCATCTCTGTGACCTCCCCCAGTGCACCTGGTACCAAGCAACATCTCTTTTGAGCTCTGGGTAGTGAGTCTGGGATCACCGTGAAAGGGGCCCTCATCTCCTGGAAGCATTCTCTTCATGTTGATGTTGTAACACACTCTGAGAGTCAAAAGCTGGGAGGGCCCACAACTGCCAGTTCTTATGGCTCTCTATGAGTACAGGAACTGAAGTTTCCACTTTCAGTTTGATATCTGGCATCAGTGCTGTATTTACATTCTTTTATTGAAAAAAAAAAGCAACCCATTTATTTATCCTGAAGGAGTGAAACTGGAAGTTGTGAGTTATTCTTTTCCCAAAGTTTCAACTGACTCCATTTCAGGCAGCATTCTTAGAATTTCACTCTCCAGCGGTGCAGTTGGATCTCCTGGGTGTCTTCTGGTGTTACCTTGTGAATAGGGAAAAAAATCATCTGCCCCCAGATCTCTCCATACATACATAGTGTACTAGGCAAAGGCATTACATGTCTATCAGCTCTTAAAAAGCTTGCTGCGAATGCAAGAAGACCATCCTGCAGCTGAACTCATTGATCACTTCCAGGCTGTTGCTTCTCAAATTTCCAACCACAGAGAAGTAATTCAAGGCTGTGAGCAGTGTCTTCATGGTGTAGGTGACTAAGCAATACAATTAAATCCATTCTGGAAAAGTTTCAAAACTGCCGATCTTTTTGTTTCATATTCAATCTCCAAATGTTATAAAATTAATATTTTATTAATTTCTACTTTCATTATTTCAGTTTTATCCCCCTTCTCTCTTTTCTTCTGTTGAATTTCTAGTTTGTTTTTTTCTTCTTCTTCTTTCTGTAGCAACCACCACAGCAAAAATCATTACCACAGGAGTTCTGAGGTTTTTATTTGATGAATGTGAAGCATTTGCCTGTTATGTTCTTGTCTTCTTTTTTGCCATGAGGACGTATAGGACATGTTGACAGGACAATCTTAATAAGCTTAACACTAATACTGGCAGTTACTTAGTACAATTTTTGGCTGTGTTAAGTGGTCTGTAGGGAATAGTAATGCTATCCTTTAAAAGAAACTGATGTCACAGTTGCATCCAGAATTCACTGGGGTTTCTTTTATTGTTTTTATTTTCCAGGTGATTCATATAACAGGCCGGTTACGTCTGAGAGTGTCACTGTCCCACGGACGGACAGTACCCAGCCAAATCATGGGACTTGTTGTCGTTGCTCATGCTTTGCCACCTCCTACAATTAATGAAGTCAGGATTGACTGCCACATGTTTGTCACTCGTGTGAATATGGACCTCAATATCATTTACTGTGAAAATAGGTACAGCTTTTAGCTCTTTTTTCTTTGTTTTAGCTGTGTATATTCTTTGTTCCATGGGTTCGGCAAAAAGTTTTGAAATTTGTGGCTCCTGCAATGTCATCCTGGTGTTATATGAGAGCATTGAATTCACTCTCATCATCATTACCTTCATTTTCATTACATTCTTAGAGGATAAAGGTAAATTAAAAACTATAATTTGCAGGACATCTTGCTGGAATAGGGGAGGATAGACCAGGAGAGATTCAGCTAAGCTTTCCAAGCTTTTTTACAATCTCTCACTGTCCCTCTCAGAGGCAAGATTTGGGACTAGACAGACGTTGGTCTGACCTGTATGGCTGTCCTTATGCTTCCCTGTCCTCCCCTCCACAAGTCTTTCTGTCTGAAGTTTTAAAGTTTTCCATTTTTGAACTAATTTGCAGATTACAGCACATAGTGCTCAGCGCTTAATGGAACAGAAGCACAGATGGCCTAGATAGTAGGCTAGAGAGGTGGGATCTGTTGCAGTAAGAGGTGGGAAAAACTGTAGAATAAAATTGGTTAAGTGTGTACTGGGAAAGACAGCAGTGAAATGGGAACAGGTGATGAGGAGTTGGGTGTGGGGGGGCTATGTTAGATGAAATAGTGACAAGTGATCTAGGAGGGTGGAAGATAGGATTTAAATTCAGCTGTCTGCTCTCTGGGGGCTGAGTGCCACTAGCATCTCGGCTGCCCGTGGGGGACTGTCAGGGCAGGGCCCGTCCCACGCCCAGCCAGGAGCAGGACAGGGCAGGCCCCAGGGCAGCCCCAGCCCCGGGCATCGGGCAGCTCCCCGGGGCTGGGGACTGGCCGAAGCCAGGCCGGGACTTGGACCGGGTCTGTCTCGGCAGGGCCCATGGCCAGGCGGGCAGGGCTGTGGGATGTGGGGAGCTGGAGACCGGCCCTGCTGCGGCGTCGCTGGGGCAGGGGCTGACGGCCCCGGGGCTGACATGGCGTTGTGGGCTGTGGGCGGGGTGGGGGAGCCCCAAGGCTGTTGAAATGAGGTTCTGGACTGTGGGCAGGGTCAAGACCAATAAGGCTGCCCTCAGAGCCCTGAAAAATAAGAATAAAATCTAGGGAATAGATACTCAGAACAGAGTGAATATACCTGAGAAGGAAGATTTAAGGAATAAAGAAGTTTGGGTCCATTGATGGAAGGCTGAGGTACGAGGGAAAAGTTGAAAAGGAAGAAAGAAGGTAAAGCATCCAAAGGAAATTTTGTCAAGGGGACATACCATCAAAAAGTGGAAGAAACAAGATAACTAAAGCAAGCTTTTCATGTGACAGCAGCCATGGCATGTTATAAGAGTGGAAGTTCTCTGATATGAACAACCATGATTGCTCAATCACAATGGAATACCTAAAACCAGAATAACACATCAATATAAACCTTTATAAAAGGGATGTACTCAAATTATTTCTTGAATCGGGGCCTTAAACAATTTAAAATAATCTTGGATTTCAGTTATGAGGTTATCTTTGCTGTGACATTGCTGAACTGCTGCAATAGTATTAATAATATTACCTGGCTATTAAAGAACACTTCACCTAAACTTCCAAAGCATTATCTAAAAGCGCATATATTATTCTCATTTTTAAGCTTGGAAAAACTGCTCCATAGAAAGTGGAAAGTGGTTTGCACAAGATTACAGAGAAAGCTGTTAACAGTATTAAAGTTTGGGCTGAGTTTTGCCTGTGCCTCTACCCAATATGCATCTGTATAATCTGGCAGCTGGTGAAAGAGCTCTGGGGATTAGCAGCAGGATCTAGAAGAAACTTTTTGCCTTAGTCTTTGATTTGATTGTGACCTACCTAGGAGTAGTGGAAAACTGCTACCATTGTAGGGCTCTTCAATGGCCTCTGTGAAATGAGTTGCTGGTATCTGTCCAGTTCCTAATGAACAGATTTCCTTTTAACAAAATCACCTGCACTTACCGTTACCTTCATTGGCAACCTCAATAAAAAAGCCAGGAATCAAATGGATGTGAAAAATGAACTATTCTGTCAGGTCAAGTATGATAAGAATTTGTGGGCTGTGTTAGAAAGATTCATACTTTCTCTGCTGCCAGTTTGGCATTTTTATGATCCCTAAATTGTATATGTTTTTTTTTAATTAAACATTTTTCTCAAACCTTCCCTTTACTTTGATGTAGCAATAAAACTTTCAAATGCCTGAGAAAGGCCTCACTGAAAAACGTAAAATGTATCAGATGTGGAGCACTGATGAGTAATCTCATAGAAAAAGCTGATAACACACGGTAAACTATGGTAAGCCAGCTGACTATGCAAGGAAGTGTTGAACTTACTAGTGTTTTTCATTTGTTAAGGTAAAGGCAACATTATAAAGCAACTTTTCCTTGTTTGTGATGGATTTTATCTCCTATGCTAGGGTAGAATGCATATGATGGTACTTGAATTTATGTTGTAATAGTTCCATTTCAAGTCCCTGTGTCAGTGTTAAAAATAGTTTATAAAAGGAATTTCAAATAGCAGAAACACTTCTGCTAGGGCTGGGAGGTGAATGTTAGCTCACTGAGGCAGCGGGATTTCCACTGATGGAAAATGGAGTAAGATTGACAGAACTTGGATTTCATAGCAGGTACAAAGCAGAATATGACTGCAAAAACTGAAGGAATGGAAAGGACAGAAGGGAAGGAATTAACTAAACAGCTGATTGAAGCTGTCAGATGAATTATCTGGGCACTTGCCAAGGCCATTCTCTGAGTCAGGGAAGTTGGGATCTCTCTTCAGGGACTATAGAAAAGCAGATAAGTATCCCATCCTGAATATATGGCTTGACTCCTGGCACTTGCGGGCAGCCGGGAAATTCTTTGTAGTGCCACAGTAAAGCAAGCACAACATTGATGAAAACAGAGAAAAATGGATCCATGCTGGGGAAGCTGTAAGCACTATTTATGGAGCAATGGGGAATTACTGGCAACTGTGGGGAGTATGGAGCAGAAGCCATGCTACTTAACTGAAATGAATGCTCACAGTGGACCATTGGATCAGCAGGGGTGAGATCAATAGTATTTCTGGTTTTCCAAGTGGTTGCCTGCTTGCAACAGCAGGGAGCAGGAGTGACATTACTCAAGTCTTTGGGTGTATCTTGTTACTTTCCTGTGAATGAAGAGATCTGCATCAGAATCCTGGACTCAATGCACAAACTAGTCGTTAGCTTCCCTTTGAGACAGGATCCATTGGCTAGTACCACTGGCTATTTCTAACAATTAATATTTTGTTCTGAGAGTGTTAAATGGGGATGTAAAATTTTGTCACCTAAAATGTGGTATGTTAATCCATTTGTTTTCTAAACATGGGATTCATGTCATCTACACTTCACCATCTAGTCTAAAATAGTCTAGAATTTCTTCATTAGTCAGTGGAGTGAGAAAAGCACCTACAGAGGACAAATCATCTTAGATGGTGATAAATAACTAAAAGCAAAATAAAGAGTCTGCTGTTAGAGTACAGCATCAGTCTGTGTATTTTCAGTGTCAACAGTTAGTTATTGGAGACCATCTGGAGAGAGCCTATAGCCCAGTTTAATGTGGACTGCTATAGCCATACCTGCTAATATATGCCCAAAGGGAAATAACCCTGTGAATATGATGTCTTCCAAATGGAAGAGATTTGGCCTGTTGGCCATGACAGTGGTTGCCAATAATTCCTTCAGATATGCAGAAACAGTCTTGTGTAGAGTGCCTCAAGCCTATAATGTGTGTACAATTTGGTCCTAATTCAGCAAAGAGCTGTACCATATACCTACTTTTAAATTGCAGTGATGTTAACAGTCTTGTTAAGTCAGCAGAACCACAGATCTGCTCAAATGTAAGCCTGTGCTTGTTTTACAGGATCAGGTCTGTGTATTCATCAGAATCAAGTTCCTACCCATCAACCCGTTGCTTCATTTTGTCAAAGGGCTTGGGAGCCACAAGATCTGTCTCCTAACTAGTACTCTAAGATATGCTACAATATTTATTCCTTCTCTCTGTGCAAGTTACTTATTTTCCATCTTTGGTACCTTTGATATAAGCATCAGTGTCCTACTTTATGTAATTTCTTTTGCTTCTGGTTTTCATGTCATTGCTTGCCAGTGATCGCTTACATCTGGAATTCTTTCTGTTTCTTCTTCCACATTTTTCATCTCAAAAAATCCTGTGTCCTTCATATGTATATTTGAAACAGCTTTTTCGTAATGTTACAGAATCATAGAATCATTTAGGTTGGAAAAGACCTTTAAGATCATCAAGTCAAACAGTAAAGCTACACTGCCAAGTCCACCAGTAATCCATGTCTTTAAGTGCCACTTCTACACATCTTTTAAATACCTCCAGGGATGGTGACTCAACCACTTCCCTGGGCAGCTGTTCCAATGCTTAATAACCCTTTTGGTGAAGAAATTTTTCCTAAATATCCCATCTAAACCTCCCCTTAAACAAGGGATTGTGAATCTTCTTCCACAGTTTCCTTGTTGTGTTCATTTTTATCTGAGGAGACTTTACACAAACACGCTGCTGCAGAGAAACAAAACACAGCTCAGTCAAATTTACCAGAGGGGGAAGCGTAATGAGCATCTTCCATATTAGCCCCATGAGCTGTAGCACTCACAGCCTGGGTGTATCACAAGGGCAGTGGCCTGCCTGGAGATTGCCCTTTTCTACTAGGCTGGGCAGGGTGGGTTTTATTCTCCCTGATCTTGAAACAGAGCCACCTCTTAACAGAAAACACACAGTTCTTGGGCCAGAGAAGAGACAGCAAAGTGTGCCAGTGAGGAGAATGTAGACATGGGGAGGAGGAGAGACTTGAGCTCTGGTTCCTGCTCCATGAACTATTTATACACTTAGTTTAGTATAAAAAGATAATATACAATCCAGGGGACAGGAACTTTCAAGTCTAAGACGCCCTTCCTTCTGGTGAGGTTTCTTATCACTGGGTAGAGTGATAACAAACCCCACCAGGTCCTTTGTTTCCCAGCCCAAAATTCACTGTTCCACCAAAATGGAGGAACTCAGCAGGAGGGATACAGAATCCCACTGCCACCATTCCAAGCTTGTCTTTATTCTGGTGAACTGTGTCCTCTCTGAGAAGGTAGGAGAGGTGCTTTTCAATGGTGGTCTGTGATAAACATTAGATGGGTATCGCCAGACGGGTATCCCACATTGGTTAAGTGCTACTAGGCAGTTGTTTGAAAGTGCACTCTCTTCAACATGCTCTGTCATGAAAGTGGGAGACAGCTGTTGTGTTTTGTGATAAACTTTTGACCATTTTTACCAGCAAATTTGAGTCCACCTGCTTTACTTGCAATGTTTTTCATGTTTGTTTGGGGTGTTTTTTTAAATTGGGACAAACCACCAGTGCTGCTCAAACATATGGACAAACACAGCTCTGCTAGTCAGTGCCTCAGTGGCTGTGTTCTCCCACTCTGCCTGCTGGGAACCGCTCAGACCTACACAGTTCAGTTTCTGGTTTAGCCTCCCCACTGGCCTCCCCCAGGATCACACTCCAGTTGTTTCAAGCAATCTGGTTGTATCAAGATGTTTGGTGTTTCTTACGACTCCCTTAAATGGATGGCAATTAAATCTTACAATTGCAAAGTAGTCTTAACCTCAATCGTTGCAGCATGTTTCAAACCCTAAAAAATTATTCTATTTCTAGAAGACAGTCTTACTTTTAAATGCTTGTGTAAGCAAGGCGTTTTCCAACTGTTTTGTTATTTTCTGTACTGTATTTAAGGATACTGACATCTTGTCACTCCATGACAGAAGTTTACACACGCACACAGACATGAGCACGCATACACGCGCGCATGCACACACACAGACACACACACAAAGGTCTGCAGAATAGATTTTTAAAGTTTCTATGTGCAATAAACAACAAAGTCCCAGTTGAAAGGGCCCAGAGTGAAAGCTGAGCTCCCAAATGATTTAGACTAAAAAAGATAACACCCTGAGGCATCTGTATGTCTCAGCATTTAAATTATATCCCTTGAAATATCAGTTTGGACTTGGTGCCAAGAAATGGTTGAAGAGCTTTTTCATGAATATACCCAATAGAAGACCAATCTGTTGAAATGAAATGTGTCTCTAATCATTTGGTATAAACATAACATGTTTTTACTTTATTATGTAACCTTGAATCATCTTGGTCTTTTAATGATTTTGGATTGTTGCTAATGCTTTACAATTTCATGGAATTATATTGTCTTGCTGCTATGCTGCAGGGAGAATATGCACTAGAATTTAACTTTCCACTTATTTAAATGGATAAAACGATTTCAAGGTTTCTTTAAAAAAATGTTTTATTTCTTTTTTTCTTCTTTTCCTTTAAGGCTCTGTTTTGTTTGTATAGATGTTCCACTCAAATTACTATAGTGGTGAAAAAACTTTCTTAGCACATTTCACTTTCTGAGTCATTTGACAGTTCTTGTATTCTTTTCCTGCTTGAATTATAGGCTGTGGTTTTTTTTCCTTTTTAGGATTAGTGATTATATGGATCTGACCCCTGTAGATATCGTAGGAAAGAGATGTTACCACTTCATTCATGCTGAAGATGTGGAAGGCATCAGACATAGTCACTTAGACTGTAAGTACTTCCATTTTTGTAAAATTATCTGCTACAACACTTGATTGTTCCTGAACTATTATTTATATTCCATGACTGGGGGTCTTCATCTTGCACCTGCTTTTTTTGTCACAGGGTTTCGTAGAGGGTGGCTCAAATATAACTTTTTATATGATTTATTTTCAAGTCTTTTTATAGACATATACGATTGCTCACATATGTGGAAATAAAACAAAAAAATATATTTGTATTACCAGAGTTTCCAGCAGCTGTTCATTTACACGTGCTGTGCATTATTTTACTCCTTCAAAGAGGTATTTCTTAGGTGAGAAACTCCCTCCCTAACACAGAAAATGAACTTCTCTCTTTGTTTTTTATTTCTGAGTCATAATATGGAGGTCAAAAACTGCAGCATATTTGAGATTTCACCAGGTTTTTCAATACAGAACTAAGCTACAGCTCTACCAGTGTTTTAACCTCCCTGTGTATTAACATCTAAATGGCCCCCATCTCTATAGCATCCAAGTCCCTGTTATTTGCACACAGGTAGTATCTGATCGGGATAAGGGTAACAGAAGTATAAAAATGTTACAAGAGACAAATCTTCCCAGAGAGCATGTGCATATGTCTATGTATGGGGGAAGGGAGGTTCAGCTTGATTCCTTGTAATTAAACTCTTTGTATTCCTCTTATTAAAAGCCATAGGGCCTAATTCTTTTCTTGTTGAGATCTGTTGACTTCAGTGATGGTGCTCCTGATTTACCCTGATGCAAAAAGAGACTTAGGCCCATAATCTCTAATTTATCTGTGCCTGCAGTGAAGCCAGATAATTCTTTGGAAGTTTCAGTGACTGACTGCGTTTATGATTGACTTGTGTGTTTTTCTCAATGTAAAAGACTATCTGCAAACTGCCTCTTAGATTCAGAGTCCCAAATTTGAATAAGTCTGCTTCCCCTGCACCACATCCTCCTAGCATTTCTTAATAAAAGAGTAGCAACCTAAATACAGCCACATTTAATAAACTTTTACAAAACCATATGACTACAATAGAAGGCAGTATAAATTTTCAGTCCGAAAGTACCTCGCTTGATCTGCAAGGGAAAATAGGAGGATAACTGCAACTGGAAAGGAGGAGAACAGGGACAGCTTCTATTGTAATATAAGGCAGCCAACAGCAATATCAAGCTCTGGAAAGTTTTCGAATACTCCCTGAAGTTTCTGGAAGTTAAAGGCATTTGACATAAGAAGGTCAGGTTAGATACATTTCTGGGGAAAAAAATAAAATCAACTATCCAAAGTGATAAACAAAGTAATTTTGCATCATTTACATTTTGAGTATTTAGTATCCAGGAGTATATGTCAGTTGCTCAGAAATGAAGGAACAAATTCAGAAACGTGCTTGGTGCTCTCGAAACTGGAAGTCAAAAATGACAAGTTGCACTTCCACTGCACTATCTGACCGAGTAAATAAAAGATATTTATGACTCTGACTTAACATACCACCTGGCAGAGATGAACATCCCATTTGAAAAAGACCTTAATCTTCTGAATGACCACTTCTCTCTGAAATAGAATATGCTTTATGAAACATTCATCTTCAGAAAACTTAGAGACCAATGCAGACAGTGTGAGTGCAGCGTGGTCCAGTGTATAAGCACTGGACTAGGACTCAGGACACCCTGAAGACAGGAACGACATCTAGAGAGCTGCCTTACCTTACAGTGTTTCTGCTCACGCTGTATGTCCAGTTTAGCTGATTGGATTGCAAGCTTTGTAAGCACAGAAACTTTCTCCCATTATCAGCATCCAGCACAGTGGGGTTCCAAACTTGGCTGTGTGGCTATAGCATAATTATTATTTTTGCTCGACTATTTTTTATTGCATAGATGAGGTTGGTTACATCTTTTATGTATAGTTGTTCTCTCAGCTTATAGGAATAAGATGTTGATAGAATCATTCAGGTCGGAATGGACTCTGGGACATCTCACCTAGTCATCATGCTCAAAACAGGATCTACACTGATTCAAAGAAAATTGTTTAGTACTTTGTCTAGTTGACCTTCAAGGTCAGACTTTCCACAACTTCTCTGAGTGTCCTCTTCCAGTTATCCTTATTAAGGACTTAATTATCCTCATAATGATTTTTTTTTTCCTTCTATCCAGTTGGAATTTTCCTATTTTGATTGTGCAGCTGATGGCTCCATCTTTGCAGTAACCTCCTTGCAGGTATGCTGTTAGGTCCCCCTGAAGCCACCTCTTCTTCAGGCTGAACAAGCCTGGTCCCAGAGCCTTTCCTCAAAGGGCAAGTACCTGACCATCTTGACAGACCTCTGCTAAACTCACTGAAGTTTGTAAATATATTTCCTGTCCTGGGAGCCTAAAATTAGGTTCCAGATGCAATCTAAAGAGTGATGAGTGAAGGGGAATAATGACTTTCTGTGGTCTACTGGCTATACACTTTTTAGTACAGCCCATAGGGCACACTGCTGATTCATACTTAGCATGCTGTCCACCAGGACCCCCTGGTCTTTTTCTGCAAAGCAACAATTCAGCCAGTCAGTCCTCAGACTGAACCATTGCAGGGATCCATTCCATACCAGGTACAGGACTTTGCATTTGTCTTTTCATGTTGTTCAAACTTATGCTCTGGATGAAAGATCTTCAAGTTTAAATTAGACTTGGGAATAGCTGAGGAAGTATACCTGCCCATTAGAAGTCCTGCAGAAGTTGAAGTGGTTCATAACTTTGCCCAGTGAAACGCTCAACTTTTCTAGCATTTGGAAAAAAACTTTGTAGAAAAAAAAAAAAGAGGAAGAAATTGCAAAACCCCAAAACACTTCATAGCAACTTGTCCATCCTAGAAAACCAAGTTCAAGCCAAACTAGAAAGAGAGAATCCTCCTGGTTTAGTTAAAATAAAATTAGAGATAAAATTCAGGAAGTTTCAGACATTGGCTGTAGAAGGTAAAACCCAGCAGAACTGCATTTTGCCAAAATAGACAATGCAGGAGATTTGCCAGTACGGCATGGGAAACAATTGCTTGAGATTATCAAAAAAAAAAAAAAAAAAAAAAAAAGCGGTATTATGCAATATTTTGAGGAGGAACTGGAAGCTAAAGTAATGGTTAGAATGCCCTATTGAAAAGTAGAAGCAGGACTTGAGAAAGCAGCAAACTGAAAAGGTTGTATTTGATAGAGGACTGCAGAATGCATCTAAAAATCTTGATTGATTTTTACAGAAGAGAAAATAATTTTTAAAGATTAAAATGGTAAGAATCCTAAATTGTAATTGTAGATCTAAGGGTAAAAAGAAACACAAATAAAACTGGTACTCTGCCTATTCACTAACAACATATAAAAAAAATAATGGAAAAAGTAAGACCAGTACATCCTGCCTTCTCATCCAGGTTATTCAAAGGCATCAAAGAGGAAAACAAGCAAAGAAAATGTTGCACAAAATCACACAGAAAAAATCAAGAGGGCTGTTGATGGCTTCAGAACATAGCAGCCTATTAGAGACTTTGAAAAACAGGCCTTGTTAACACTTTCTCAAATAAAAGAAGACAAAAGCAGTTTCAGGAATGTGACCATAACAAGTATAATGGTGAAGAAGGTCTGCAGGACTAGCAGTGACAACAGTCTTTTGTAAGGGAACTGCTGCCCTAATGAATGGTCAGTTACAGTCAATGGAAAAGCTTTCATTGGCTTCAATGCACATGAGGATTATGCCCTAAAAAAGCAAATTTATATGGACTAAAATTCTAACCCCAGTGAAGTAAGCAGCAGAAATTCCATTAGGATTCAAGATTTCTACTTAGATTTATGTTAGTTATAGCTTGATGCCCTTATGGATTAATAAAACAACATTCATACTCTAACTCCTCACATACCTGCATTTATTCCAACACAGCAGTAAATGGTGATGATCCCACAAGTTATTAAAAAAATATTATTTTTTTTTTCCAAACAGAAATAAAAAGGTTAGGGATACTGTTTCTATCTTGTTTCATTCAAACTTTCAGTGATCACGCTTTTTCACAAATCTCCCAGCCAGTTGTTCAGTGTTAAAATTCTACCTTATCAATCTGTTTCCCATTTTATAATGCTTCATGGTTTCAGAAGTTTGGCAAACTTCTCATTTGTTTGTCTTCACTGTGTTTGTTGAATGAATTGCTGGTGGAATCCTGACAGATATCACTCACCATAAATCAAGTCTCTCTCACAGAGATTATAGTTAAAATGTTCTCTAGTGTAATAGCCTGTACACCATCCAGCATCATGGCTCAGCTGTTAGCTCAGCTGACACACACAACTGTCTAACCTGCAACAGCTTGTGTTTGAATCTGAGCCCTCAAAACATGCAGGTCCCTAATCCTAGCTCTGTGTAACAGAGCTCTTCATTAGGATATGTTGCATTAAAGGGTTGAAGATGAATGCTTTACGTTTCATAGTTATGCATCTAGATCTAACACCCTAGAAAGACCCCTTGTGCCCTCAGTTCTACTTTACTGCTTGTAAGAATGGGGAAGGTGATCAGATCCTCTCTCTTCACTTACCTCCGCATAGAAACATTGCAGAGCTGAACTGTGTGTCAAGCATAGGGCAGCTCATACACTTTCACCAAGCCACGAGTAGCGTGGGTAGAACCGCCCTTGTTCCAATAACAAGGAAATGTCACTGATCTTAAAGCTAGCAGGATACATTATAAGTCAAATCAATATCAGAAATGAAGCAGATTCATAAAATTACTATAGTATCAGGTCTTAGCACTGTCTGTAGAGCTCAGCAAGGGAAACTGGCACTTGCTGCTCTCTGGGGTACGATTCTGTGCCTATGTGCTTCTCGATGGTTGACACTGTTGTCATACAGGGTCTATTACATCCCTTTTTGATTTAAGAAGTATGTTTCTTGCTAAGAGCAAATGGATGTCATATGCTGTAGGAATATATGTCTTCCATTTAATTGAACAAAATTAATGGTCTTCATTGAACATCGAGTACTTGATGTTACTGTTCAATGCAGGTCATTAAGAAGGCAGCAAGGAAGGATAAAAGTCAAGACCTCTGAAGGCAACCATGAATATACTTGTGGACAAATATAGGACAACGTGCTGCCAT
The DNA here is from genome assembly GCF_003259725.1 of Athene cunicularia. Classification (NCBI taxonomy): domain Eukaryota; kingdom Metazoa; phylum Chordata; class Aves; order Strigiformes; family Strigidae; genus Athene; species Athene cunicularia. Next base: position 28,385,338 of record NW_020799101.1, on the reverse strand, counting down.
TTGAAAATTAATATATTGCTCATAGGAACACTGTCACAAGTATATATTGGTATATAATATGTGCTTTTTCATTTTGAAATCCTAATTGAGGTCTAAATTCAGGAACCTGACACTGACAAAAAAAGATACATGTTGTCCTCAGCTATTGCTTAGAAAATATCATCCTGTTTCTTCAGGATTTGATTACAGCTACAGTACAATTCCTCGGGATCAGTGAGCCAGGGCAGTTCATGTCCCATAAAGCAAAGGTCTCTGATGAGTGTGTTTGGTAGCACTCCCTCTGATCTACTTTATCTGGTTTCCAGTGGTTGGAATAATCCGGTCTTTCTGAAAATAAACTATTCCACATTCACCTTTTTCATGGCTTCCCTATTTTTCAAGGGATATTACCCCCTCAGTCTGCTTTTAAATCAGTTATATATTCATGATTTCTTTTATGTATGTTCAGTAAAAAAATTCTGTTGCCATACATAATATTGCTTAGTGGCTTAGCCTACCAGCTGTAGTTGAACTAACCCTTTTAACTTATGCACATCAGTTATAATTTTTTATTCTCTTAATAACCTCAAACACATGAAAAACAAATAGAATGAGTTGATAATTTCTAACAGTAAAATACACTTCACATATTTTGCTATCATGCTGTGGAATAACTCTGCAATGTCAAGTAGCACACAATTAGTAAAACTGTAGGGGGAAAAAAAGAAGTGTTTTGATCCTGAGGAATTTTTATCCTAATCAGATCGAAATTTCAGTGCTCTTGTAGTGCTTAATATCTTCAATCACCAAAAAAATCAAACTGATTCCAATGTCAGGTTTTGCATTCTGGGACTGAAATAAAATGCTAAAATATACAAATGAATCTCATGTTTGTACAAGTTTATTATCATCACTAAAAAGCAAGATTGATTCTAAATTAGGCTGATAGAATGTCTGGTGTTTAGCTAATTCTTAAACCAAGCCCGCTTGGCATCCTGATGACAGTCTAGTGTATGTTTTTTTCAAAGTATTGCAGAAGTGTTGGTCTGACCACCTGCACAATCTTCCTCTCCGTCCGTACTATGGGCCAGCAAAGACTTCTTCATTGGAGACCGGCATCTTTATGTCCTTTTAACTGGAGATACTGGTGATAGAGCAAGATGAGGGAACAGGAAAGAAGAAACTAGAAAAAATAGAAGCATATAAAGAAGACTTTTTTTTTTTATTGATTCATATGAGGAAAAAAGAGAGCATGGACTTTGGTTTTAGTGCATGCCTAGTGTTTTGGTTTTCAGTCCTAATGAATCTTAAGAGATATGCACCTAACCAAGAGTGTGTATGTTTTGTGTCTTTTAGCCACGCTCTGAAATCCTACAGATGTGTTTGCTCCTGCATTGTGAGGTGCTGGTCTGTCTAGTTTAATTTCTTTGTCTGCTCTCTGACCAAAGCTGGTTACTTTAGAAGAAGGGGGAAAACACTCTGCAATATGCAATTATGTATGCCTTGCACCCTTGTTTTCTCCATAATACACTATTAACTCATGGTTGGTTTATTCCTTGAAAGATGAGAACCTGTATCACTGCTTAGATTTTTGTTTGTGGAGGAGGGCTGTTACTACTGTAATATTTGGTATTCTAATTATCCATATAAATATTCAGATATCATTTTAAGTCCCGATAAGATTCTAATCTTTGTGATGTTTTACGGCTAAGTTTTTCACATGCAAATTGTGTGCTATTGGAAAAATGTTTTCCGTACATAAAGTATATAAGAGTTTACCAGAAGCAGCAGATCTTTTGGATAGTAAACAAACTAGAAAACTCTACAAAGTGAAACCTTTAAGCTATTTAAACCATTAGCTACTGGACCTAACTGCAGAGTTTTACCTTCTGTAGCTTAGCAATATACAGTAGTTTTGCAAGATGTCTCAGATATTTTGCATCAATAACCCTTTAACTTGTTATTTCATCTTCAAATTAAATCTAATGCAATACTGATTAGTACATATCTTTTTCCATTTGTAGGATCTCTATTGTAAGTCTTCCATAGCTCATACATAGTAAGTTGAAATTTACACCTAAACTATTCTACTATTTTTACATTAAAAATGTATGTAGTACCAGCTGTATAAGTACAGCTACTTCATTAAGGGTCTGAGGAGCTCTGACTTGTTCTAGGAACCTCTGGTTTCCCAGTTGCTTCCTTAACAGTTTTCTTTATTTTTTAAAAATCTCGTTGTGCTCAAAATTTTGAATGATGAAGATAAAGATTAATTTATACTTTGATATTTTTGTGATAAATTGAAGAAACATGTAAAAAATTGCAAAGCCAAAGGAATAAAAGATTTTACTGTGCACCTCCAGCAGCTTCACCTTCACTCTGTCCACTAAACTATTTTTGTGGTGACTTTTACTGCATAATGTAAATGTATGCTATTTTAAAAAATAAGGGGAAAAGTACTTCTGCCACATGTCTTTTTACCTTCATTGCTGAGGTTTGCTCCAAGATTACTGAGACCAGAAGTGTTCAACCCCTTGTAGTCTAAGACAGAAACAGCATTGCTTGAAAATCAATAGAGAGATTAGGGGGTTGGGTTGTATTTTACTAGCCTCTGAAGTACTCCATTCTAAAATGTCACTGTGTAAAAGTATAAAGAAACTGTTGCGGATCTTTCCAAAGTTCTAGAAACACATTAGTGCTACTTTATTTTACTCTTCTTTTTATTTTTCAAAGGTCTGGACAGTTGACCTTGTGTCTATGAAGGATACAGTTTTCAAAGCTGGAAAGATATGAAAATAGTGTAATGTGTAGCATATGTCAGATATGTGACTGGGTGGTGATAGGTCTTATTAGCATTCGTTTGAAAGAACGTGCATAATCACTTGTGGCTTTGCCATCCATGACCGATGTGCTCAGGGGTGTATCAATGTTGTTCTGATATCTGATAACATAAAGTGAGTGGACCGGTGTCCAGGACTTTGGCTCAGTGGGCTTTTGGGAATGCCCTGCCAAACATTTGATGTCCACAGATTGCTAGGTATTAGTTCTGAGATCATAAGATGCTTACTTATTCAGAAGTTCTTTCATTTTTATTTTACAAGGGAATTTTTTTGGTTAGTGCTAAGCTATCTTTTTAAGGCTTGTGGAGAAAGGTGGAAAGTTTTGGGTTGTTTCCTTTTCTTTTTTTTTTTACAAGTCATCTGATATAAAGGGACAATATGCTTTAAAAGTATCTAATGGAGTTTACTGCCAAATGTGAGACAGTGATGAATCTTTGTGGTAGTTAGAAGGGTGTTTGAACATTCAGTTGTGCCATGCCACCATGACACTGTGCTGTGGGTCCCTTCCCTCTAGAGATTAGGCTGAGAAAACTACACATTTCATTCAGTCTAAGCACTCAAACGGGAACTTGTATCCCAGAAATGAAAGCATCTTTAAAGGGATCATGTCCCTTGAAACAAACTATCTGTAACCTAGGAAATTCAAAAGAAAATTATTTTTTCTGCCAATCTACTTCTGTGAAACTTCTCTCTCTTTTCCTATTTGTTGGTGATATACTTGTATATAGTTTGCTGATACATTTGGCATGGAAAGGGTTATGTTCTAAAGTCATTAATCTTATATAGGTTGTCATATGATGGACATTAATATTTGTGGAGAGATGGGGGACAGATTTAAGTTTCATGAGCAAGCAAGGCCAAATTTCTCCTCTGATGTTGCGTTTTACTAGCTGAGGGCAAAATTTGGATCTGGGATTTCATTTTCCCCTCTAGTTTGCACAGAGAGAGTTCATTAATGATAATGGAAGTTCTGTCTGAAGTTGGTGTTCAAAGCAGGCTTGGGTTTCTGAATGACCATTTCAATATTAGCAAAAGGAAATCACTTTATGGCAGGATTGAAGTTTTAAAAGTCATGGGGAGACAGACAAATCATGAGGGAAAAGAAAAGTTAAGAAAGAGAAGAAAAGCTAGAGAATCCTAGGTAGACAAATCTAGTGTTCATTTTTCAATCCAGTTTATCATTAAACTTAGTTAGTTAGTTTATTTACATCATTTTTATCTATAGAAACAGCAGAGAAGTTTTCTGATATGCATGCTAAAAGCTTCCATGGAAAACTGCATCTAGTATTACATTAAATTATATATTATAATTCTGTCATTACATTTAATCAACACCTTCCTGATGTTTTAAAATAAACATTCTACCTAGCACTACATATTCTTGTTAATAGTTATTGTTAAGCGTAATTATAAAATTGTAATTTTAAATGATGGACCATGGGCAAATAGTATATTATAACCACCATGAAAGGGAGAGGGGAAGAAAAGTCTCTCTGTTGTTTAAGTAGATGATGATTTGTGCTTAGTTCTGGGAAATAATTTTTGTCTGGTTTTGCTGGGTTTTAATAAATTTGTACAGGTGCTGTGAACTGACATCTTGTAAACTCATAACATAGGGTTGGTTTTAAACAAAACATCTTCCTGGTTCTTATCTGAGATAATTTGGAATCAAATTAAGACAGAATCTCTGGCAGAGGCTAAGAGTTTTCAGAGGGCTGGATTACCACTGTCCTGGGATTAGGATAGGTTACAAAATCCATTAATCCAAACTTTTTTCACTATTCAGAGTTATTTTTCTTCCCTAGCTGGACATGTAGCACGCAAAACTTTTCTCAGTGTATTTGGCAAGTGATGAACCTGAACTACAAACTTCAATCCTAATATGAATCTGCATTTTTTTAACAGTTTGACTCAGACCACTTTTAACATTTGCTTTTCTGCAAAGTGAAGCAGGAAAAATACTGCTTAGTCTTTAAAGATTCTTAAGCTTCCCAGTTTTTCTAAATGGTTGATTAAGGCTTTTTTTTTTTTTTTTTCTGCAAGGTTGGTGATACTTATTTTTGCCTAATTTGTCAGGTATTTGTGTACGTAACATCCCTACACTGGAAGATTAAACAGTATTCCATATTGCAGAAGTAAGCAATGAATCAACTGCCAACTTAACATCTTTAGAGTGACTGTTTATGCTTAAGGAATTATCCCAGGTGAATGAAGAAGTTAGGTGGGAGTTTGGATACCAGTGAGGTACAGTTTTCCTTCATGAATCTGACCTGCTACTTCCTGCTTGACTTTGGAAATTATGTATTTATTTTTAGAAGCCATCAATTATCACTATCTAATATTCGTATCGTGATAGCAGCCATGTCTCGGTGTTACGGACACAATACAGGGATATTCTACACAAACCTGTCCAGCACTCAGGGATTTCTCCTGTCATATAGTATGAGTAAAATGCAGCTTTCTAAAGCCTCACAGAACCAATATTTTTCTAAACAGTTATCATCTTTCTGTTTTTCTTAAGAGAATTCTTTTGAGATACAGTAAGTCACACAGGGCTGGTAAGCAACTGTCTGCAATGAGGGGAGGTAGAGCAATGTGACCCATGGGGACTTTTGTGATGGGAAGGTAGCATCCTTCCCCAAGCAGTCTGCTATGGAGGCCACGCTTTTGGCCTGGTGGGTAGAGAATGCATTTGCACACTGTCCTGGCTTACATCCCTTCCTCCTCACCCCACCCCATGCAGTAGATTCAAATTGAAGTGTTTGTGGAGAATTATATAGATGTCTCACTAAATGTCTTCAAGTCTCCTATCATCTGTCTCATAATTCTGTTTAAGTTACAAACATCATTTAACATTGCTAAATATTTCTCAGTACTTCTTTTTCATTGCTAAAATCCAATTTGTGGATACCTACTATTTAAAACATCTAACTTACTAATTGCAAAATCTATAGAAAAGTCCTTAAAACATCAAAGGCTCACTTGATCCTCGGAGCTGTTATAAATGAAAAACTGTCTCTGTTACAAGCAAATAAGGCACTTAATGCACTCTTTCTAGCTGTGATGCTATTTTTCCTGTGGGTTTTGAAAATGACCTTCCTGTAAGCATCAAGGACTGTAACTTTTCAGATAAAGAAACTTGTTCTTGTTTTAAGTCTATGCCAGGTTCATTCCCCTATAGCCCACACTTTTCAAAAGCAGAAGAAAAAGTAATCCAGAATTAAAAAAATAAAAACCCCTCTGTTTCCAGAACGAAGTTACCCTGTCAGCTTGCCTTGGGCCTTAGGTGGAGAAGTGGAGATTAAAGAGTCAGTATTCCTTTTCATGTTTCGTCTGCCAGTTTTGTGAATGTAGAAAGAGTACTTGTGGCTGCAGCTAAGTATCTGACTATGGTATTAAGTATGGCATTTTCATCCTCATGCAGTAAATTAAAAATATTCTTATAAGTTCATCACAAGGGGAATTCAGTATCAATACCATCCAGTCATTGATAAAGGTATTTCAAGGAGAAGGGTGAATAGCACAGCAGATGTAACCTCAATATTTTTGCCAATTATAAAGAGCCTCTTTGTGAAGCTGTGTGAATATGTAAGATGATCTCATCATTTCCTATTTACTCAATACTTACCTGAATACGCAATATAGTGTAGCTTTTAAATGCATATGCACATGAGTGAAATGTCCTTTTGTAAGAGACTTTGCTAAAAGACTGCTTTTGATACACAATTTCTTCATCTCCTCTTCAAACTGAATTAAGCTACTTCCTTCTTTTAAGACACAACTCACTATTTAGAAGCTTTGGCTTTGATTTTTCAGAACAGCCTTACAGGAAGAAACTATGTTCTTTTTCTTTTTGTAACCATATTTCTGAAGACAAACTTGTACTGATTTATTTTGATTTTCTAACAGAAATAGGTTCCTGCAAAGAACACTGACTGTTTCTTCTTCTCCCCCCTCCTTCACTCCACCACTACAAGAATATTGCTGTGCGCAAAGCTACCAAGGAAAACTGAAATCCCTCTGTTGGGAACTGTGTACATAGCAATATATTCATACTTTGAGAAATAAGTGAGATTCTTTTTTTTTAGTTCTTAGCATGACATACTGTGCATTTCTTGCATGCTAACCACTGAATTCAAATTGAGTAACTAGGTAACGTTTCAGCAAATTTTAGTCAAGTTTAGAATCCACCATTTTAGGGAATATATCTGTGCAGCTAACAGTTACCAGTTTTAAAACATTAACCTTCAGTTATTCCCTTTGATTAAGGGGTGGGTGTGTGTGTGTATATATATATATATATATATATAAAATTATATAACCCAATTCTGCATAATCCTGTGTAACTTGGGTGACATGAACCATCCCACCAATGTGGTCATGAGTCTCACCTTCCCCCATACTGCATTGTCTGCCAGACTGGGTGCTGAACCCTGATTCTCAGTAAGAGATTTGCCTTAAGTGCAGTCTGAATAAGTCCAGGATGTGATCAACATAGCATTATTTTTTCAGAAGTTTATGCTAAGCTGAAATGCATGGTCTGTTGCTAGTAACAAAACATAACCATAAACAGAGATTAAGATGGACTAATTCTTTACTTTTGTTTCTTCTCAAAATCAATAACTTTATTAATGGACTCTGTGTACCTCCAAACTGAAGATCCTCAAAATGAAACTGGACTTTACTCAGTAACACCAGGTTATTAATAAATCAGATAGATTTCCCTTCCTGATGTGTCCTTCTAGATGCTGATTTTGTCAAAATTCCCATCTAATTTCTAAGTCTCAGCTTGGCAATGGCAACAGTTTAAAAATACTGTAAATTAGAAAACGTCCTTTTTTTTTTCATTCTTTCATCACATTGAGAAATTACTTCCCAAGCTATAGTATGAGCTTTCAGAACTGGCTTGGGGGTGCCTAGTGCACTCTCAAAGGATGTAAGAACCAGATTTAGCAGCACAGCACAGCTGGCCTGCCAGAGAATCTCTTTACAGAGAGAATTTTTATATTGAATTGTGGGACTTCCTTCAGAGCGTGGCCCACAAATCTCTCATATGAAACGTGCTTTAGACAGATGCAGGAAGGAAAATCCTGTGTATGTGGTAATATATCAGAGCTGGCCAAATAGAGAGTGGGAATTTGCAGGTAGATGAACTTCATGGAAAGCTCAATTTCAAGGCAGTATTTCAGATATTCTTTGGATGTATAGTAATTTGGGAGCCTGAACTATGACTGTAGATGGTTTGTATGCCACTCTGATGCACTGAATTCTCTTTCTTGAAAAAGCAATCACCTTTTCCTTCAGAAATAACTTATAAGGTTTTAATTTACCCCCTTTTTTTTCCATAGTTCGGAAGTGCATGCTCTGTTCAGCTCATGACAGACTTTTCCAGTGGTGCAATAACCAATATAAGTAGGAAGGACTGAAGGAGGAAGGACTTGTCTAGGATGAAATGAATGGAAAGAGTTGAAGGATCTGGATCCTCGTAGCTGTCAGTATGCAGAATTGCAGTGTGATCTTCGCTCACTGGCGAGTGACTCACCTGATACCTTGACTTTCAAATGTGCATGTAGGCAGTTACGAGGATTCATCCTTTAATATTTATATAGCTTGGTAAACTCCTCAGATAAAAATTGTTATAAAGAAGATAACAGTATAATTAGTAGATACAAATGCAGATAGGTATTACTAGTTTCTGCACACACTTGTGGGTGTTCAGGTTTCCAGAAAGGAGGCAATATCACCCCAGACTTCCAGGCATATCGGTTTTACTTTCAGCTGTAACTGGAGTATTTTGAATGTCCTATTTTACTGAAATGCAAAAGTGTACCATAATCAAAACTTACTGCAGTACTTTTCTTCCCTTATTCTTCATAACTGATAAAGTTGGGCTAATTCATGTGGGATTGCTTTCTAAAGTGACGTACAACATTGGTTTGACAGAAATGCTGGGTAGTGAGTTGTTCATATTTTGTCTTTATTCTTCTGTTCAATGAGGTTTTGAAGCCAATAAATTATCATAGCAGAATATTTAGAGCTTGGAATAAAAAAGTAAAAATTTAGGGAAACACATGAATTTCTGCTAGAAGCAAACTAGCTAACTGGAGGTTGCTGAAAAACAGGACCCAGATCACAAGTATTTGTTCATGTTACAGCTGAACCTAACTTGCACTTTACATTCACTTTACATTGCACCTTTTTACATTCATTTTTTATTCAATAGTTGAAAAATTGGATTGGGGATTAGGGAATCCCTCCAAGGTAAGAAAGTGTCTGTGTTTGTATGGCTGCCTTTGTAAATATCTTTTTCTGTAGATATCTGTTGTACCTGGATTTAGATATAGATACATTCATATGTATAATTAGGGGTATAGACATTTGGTTAACTTGAAAGCTCCAAAGTGTCATTTGTCACATTTATAGTAGGAACTTTAACTGCCTTAAATACTTATTCTTTTCCAAAGTGACTTTTTTCTTTTCCCTCTACCAAAAAAAAAAAAAAAAAAAAAAAAAAAAAAAAAAAAAAAAAAAAAAAAAGGAAATGTACTTCATGAAACTATTGTATATGAAGCACTTATTAGCCGTAATTAAATGGACAATATGAATTTACTACGTCTTTAGGACTCTGGCTTGTTCTGGTTTAGAGCAAGATGATTAATGCAAATACATATTACTTGAGATAACCATTTAGCAGCTAATTTAGCCAAATTTATTACAGCAGTTAGAGGTTTTTCATTTTAGCAGACGGAGACAAGGACATGACAAAAGCAGGTGGTGTCTATGAATGCACACTGCCCTCTAGTGCACAAAGCTTTATGGCATTAGTGAGGAATGCGGAGGAGAGTAAATGCTCCAGTAACAATAGCACCTAGATTTTTCTTTAAAACCTTGCTGCTCCCTCCCACTGAAAGATTTGCATTTCATCCCCTTCTCCTGACACTGAAGCATCAGATACAAACCAAATCCGTTTCAACTTGCAGTATTTTGGCTGAAGTATTACTTTAAACATCTGCATTTTTAAGCCTTCTTGCTGTGAGCATTTAATAACACTGTTTCACATTACTGATTGCTTTTACTTGTTTCTCTGTTTCCTAGCATATTTCAAACGTTGGAGAGAGCTGTCACTCTTTGGCTCTAACCAAGCCATTCTGTGCCTCCCTTAGGCCTCTTTCTCAGTCTGTTGGTGGATTTACTTTGCTTTGGTAGAAAGTAAATCCTCCCAAGACTTTCCCCCCACTGACCAGTGGAGATTTGGTTCATCTGAGAACTATAAATTCTGTTTGACAAGATCAAAGAAACAGATGTATAAGTTCAGTGGTTGATATTGCCTGCAATAAAGAGAAATGATCAAAGCAGCAGGGGTAGAGTATCTTCCCAAACCTTTCAAATATCCAGAATCTCAAAGAGGTCTACCTAGGAGCTATGAATAAATCACATATAAATTTGCCTCTTTTTTTTTTCCTTTTCTTTTTTTACAGTTTGACATTGAGTGCATTGAAAATGTCCACACAGCAATAAGTATTCTGTGAACCAGAGAGATTTGTAGTTCTTTTTACTTTTCTTCTTCCACTAGAGTTTCCAAAAACAGATTAAAATTCTACTTTAAAACTTATAAAACATACAGCTAGTTCAGCTGTATCCTGTTTGTCATCTTACTGGCCTGCTGCATTAAACCTGAAGGAAGCCAAGTGTCTTCTGCTGTTACCTGTGGCATGTTGTACAATGAAGATCATTTTACCACACTTCTGACATGCGCTATATCTTGCTTTTATTTTGTTTGTATTTTTTTGCCAGTGCTGAATAAGGGTCAATGTGTAACAAAGTATTACCGCTGGATGCAGAAGAATGGAGGTTATATCTGGATACAGTCTAGTGCAACCATAGCTGTCAATGCCAAGAATGCCAGTGAGAAGAATATCATCTGGGTCAATTACCTTCTTAGGTAGGTCTTCCAGTCACTTCTCTCACTTGAACTGCTCTCTCTGTTGCTTTTCTCTCTTGGTGAGAGACAATTGCCTACTGGAGAAAGTTAAGAAGAACTTTTCCTATAGTCCACCTCAAAAACAGTGTCATTTGGTTATATTTATTGAGATATCTGTCATGTCTCAGTACACTGGAATATTCTTAAATTATTATGCTGATTTAATCTTCAGGTAAACTCTCCACCATTTTATTGCATGACTCCACTTTCCTGAAATCTATTCAACCTGAGTTCAAAGATAAAAATGATGCACACCAGCTTTCAGTAGTTGTCCTGTAAAATCTGGTGTGAAGCGTTGGGCAGTGGTTTATCTGGCTATTGAAAATGCATAGAAGCAAACTTCTGGAATACTACAAAAAGGTCTCTCTGAAAGGTGTTTGCCTGTTCACTTCAGAGTGAGGAATTTTCTCAGGAGAAAAGCCTTGAACTATTATGTTGCTCCTGTAACATCAGACAGTGTGCACACTGAAAATTGCAAAATAGGATTTAAAAATAAAAGTAGCAATTAAAACTATTTTAAACTATTATAAATATTATAAACAGAACTAGTGGTAATATCTTGAATGAAAGGCTGTTCCCTGAGAAATTCTGTTTTACCAAAGCCCAAGTATTTTTAAAGGACTGGTTTCTGAGCTCGAGGGAAGACGAGCAGTCACTGAGAGACAGTGAATTATAAACCTGACCCTTTTCATCTGAAAATATCTTTCAACACATTCTGTTTTGTGAAAATGTTCAATAAGATTGAGGGATTTTCTGTTTCATTCCAGAGCAGTACAAATAAACAAATAAAATTTGAAACCTTGAGATGGTCATGAAATGCAATTGTCATTTTCTGGCCTGTTCTCCTTTTAAGTTGCTTGTCATGGTTTGTTACCTTCCCTTTGATGCCATGAAAGTTCAAAGTGATGTCTAGGGGTTAGATTGTGACTTATTATGCCAAGTCCAGCAGGCCCTGAAGAGACTGTGACTGCCTAAACTTGCATGTTGAAATACCTTTGATTCCCCTTTTGGGGAAGAGGAGGAAACAAACCCTGGCAGGAGAGCATCAAGGGATAATGTGGAAAACCTTCCACAGCAGTGGAGTGTTCGTTGGGGCTTGCATGTTTGTGTCCTGCTATGACTGAGCACAGGCATTTCTGAATAAATCCTTATTCTGCTAATTGTTTTCATCTTTCTGCAAGAGTGAGGTAGAGTGCAGCATTTGAAGAGGTCAGCTCAAGCCTGCCAGTTCTGAACTGGAAGTACAGTTTCACTGCCCCAGTCCTGACAGGACTTCAGAATGCCCAGAAATGTGCTCATATTCTAGCTGGAAAACTGGTTTGTAATAATTACGAACAGTTGCCTCTGTCCCCTTTGCTCCTTTCCAGACATAGTCCACAAACGTCACACAAAGTTATTTTCTCTACCAACAGAATAGACTTAACAAAAAAAGAAAAGCAGTGTGGTCTTCCCCAAGTCTCCTCCCAGAACTTGATTTTTCTGCTGTATTCTCTTCACCAGTCTGTTAGAGAGAGATTAACTTCTCCACTGAATTTGTGTTTTTAATTTAGATTTCTGCTAGTAGTGGAATCCACAAAAGATCCAAATGTCCAAATAATATTTTAACGAAAGATCAAGGCATAATTATGTCTACTCTTAGCAGGAGTACTGGTCTGTATACATTTCCATGCATTAGAAAGTATGATTCAGCTGTCTGTAAAAGGATAGACTAATTATAGTGACAGGGAGGATTAATGCTGCTCTTGTTCTAGCAACTTGTTATTCACAGTGTGAAAGCCCTCAAACATCTTTCACTTGAAGGGGGCAAATTTTGGGACTGCCTTGGGATGCAACAGAATGAAGTCACTTTGTCAGGACAAAACCATAAAGATGGTAATCGTAAGAATGGCATTTCAGTGTGAACTGTGTGAACTCTGAATTTTCACAGTACACTGTAATAGGCTCAATATGGGCACACTGTCATTGTGATAGTGTGGCAGTCACCCCTGGTGCTGCCTCGTGTTGTTCTACGCCGGACTGCGGATTTTCTGCTCTATCACCGGGCTGGAATTTGAATTGCATAGAAGTGCTCACCTATTCAAAAATTACTAAATACTTTGTTTATTTTCAACATTCCTATGCCACTTATGTCTAGCTGTGTCTGTTCCCCTGCCTTTGCATGGATTTGGGAGAGGAACGCATTTTAAAAGGTGCAAACCAAGAAAAAGCATAGGGTTGGGGTTGGTTGGTTTTTTTCAGTTTCTCTGGTAGTGTAGCTTTTTTACATTGCAGTCATGTTCATTGCTAACAAGTCACAGGTGAGCACCACATGAGCAGATGAAGATATGATTATAATGGGTGTGTTGACAGTTCTTTATCCCTAACATATGCATCTTAACATGCACATGTGCATCTGTCATATAGTTAGAGTGGTTGCTTTTGGTTTCTTGGTGATGTGGATACAGTGTTTAAAAAAAATGTATAACCTTTTTTATCTATTTTTTGGCCAAATTCTTTTGATCAGTGGTCATTTTCTCTAGCCCTAACTGAGAACCTTCTTACGAACTTTATGTATGGTCTGCTTGATTAAAGTGTGGAAAATGGGAACATTGAGAAAAACAGGTATTGAAAGGGCTCTGGCAAGGTTGATAGAGAACATTGTTACAAAGATAACTCTAATAGACATTGCCGGTGGGAGAGAAACAGATTGGAAAAGTTAAAACACCCTCTCTGTCCTTCCAGGCACAGTAATGGGATCGAAATCGAGATATTTTGTTGTTGGATGATTACACAGTGTAGCTTTACTGTTAGATATCACACAAGCCATGGTGTCCCAGTTCAGTAAGAATGCTTTGATAGCTCTAAAACTTCACTAGAATCAAATGAGTTTTAGTACCTGGTCAGTATAAGTATTTGACAACAGTATTAAAAGAAACCTTCATAAAATCCCTGCTGTGAAGCTCTGAGGAGCTGAAAATATGTTTCTGTGTTTGCTCTGCTATTCTTCCTATTTATGTTCTTTGTTCCTGAACTTTGATATGGAAAGAGGGAAAAACCATGAAACTGCAAGTCATCCAACTGTGTTTATATTTGCTGTCTCCTCTTCAGCAACCCAGAGTACAAGGACACTCCAATGGATATTGCACAACTTCCTCATCTGCCAGAAAAAACCTCAGAATCCTCGGAGACCTCTGACTCTGAATCAGACTCAAAGGACAACTCAGGTAACACACATGGTGTGCCTTTACACCCACAAAAGGTTCATATCATGAGAGCCCCATGGTTTGCTTTCTAGTTTGCTTCCTAGTTACTTCTCAAGGATTGTTCCATTATAACAAAACAAAACACCAAAAAAAATCCTATAAAATGAAATTGGAAAACACTCGCAAAATCTTTTTCATCTTTTAATAATCTCAGCATTTCCACAGTATCTCCATTTCTTCAGTATTTCTCTTCACTCTGCGCATGCATCCTTGCCTGCATTGTACTGAACTAAATATTTGACTTCTCAGCTAAGCTTCATAAACAGGTATTGTGCTTTGTGTAGAGGACCTAGGATTGTAACTGTTGGATATGGTTCTAGTTATTATCTTTCCAGAGTAGACATATGTTCTGAAGATAAGTCTCTGCTGTCAATCTTTATGACCCTTTTTCCTGTATAAATACATTTTTGAAGAGTCTCACTAGGGAGCAGTGAAGACTGCAAAATTTGAGGGTTTTCTTAGGTTAAAGGAATTATATTTTATTAGAAGGTATGGGTTCAAGCACTTGTTTCTAAGCTCTTTAAGTCTTGGACTTCAGCTGTTTTTTAGAAGCTAAATGTACTTGTCAAACTCCATGTGTAAATTAGTCCTACAGATGGTCCAGTGCACAGATGGTTCACACATTCCCCATTAGTTTTAAAAGTGGTTACCTAGGTACAGGTACATATCATCTGGCTTTGAAAGGAGCATGGTTTCCTGTGGCCCAAGAACTAAAGATGTTACTCTGCTGTAGTATGCAATATATATATCTGATTTTTCTGTCATGTCTATGATAACAACCAAAAAAAATCTGGAGAAAATGGGCCACAGTGACATAAATCAAGCAAAAACAAGAAGAGGATCAGTCCTTAATGATATATTTTATGATATGGCTGTTCTCTTTCAATCTTTTGCCTTTATTTGTTCTGCTTTGACAGCTTGGTTTGATGGTTTAACCATCAACATTAGGCACACATACAGGCTGGCTGCCCACCGTCACTGAGAATCTCTTCATCCATTCCCAGTGCTTCCTTTATGCTGTCTTGTTCCTAAATAGCCAAATAGCACACATGTGGAAAACAGTTTGCATTTCCCATGTCCACTGTAAGTTTCTCCAGGTGAGAAGTGCATGTGCATTCATGACTCCTAAGGCTGATGTAGAGCAAGAGAGCCTTCTTCAAAGGTACACAGATGTGAACATCTCAGAAGGAGATGTCTGGGAGTCTTGGAAGACAGCAGAGGCAGGGCATTGTTTCTTACAAAAGAATTAAATAAAAATGCCAAAGCACCTGAAATTGGAACAGCATCTTGGATGAAACCAACAAGTTCAGTTTGAGCTCTGATAAAATCCCAGGCAAACTTTGTGCAGCTTTAGATTACCTCACTCTAAACCCACTCTAGACCAGCTAGAAACCATGGCCTTAAAAAAAAAGCATCTTCAAAAAAAGAAAAAAAAAAGTAGGAGAAATTCAGCCCTAGGTGGAACAAAAAGATTAATGAGATTTAGGGGTCTGTGGCTGTTACTTTGCTTCTGTGGGTTTTATTTTTCAAAAGGAAGGGTCTCTCTGCTGCTGGTGACTCAAGCAAAAGTACCAATAAGTGCCTTGTGAAGTGCATGCCCTGAATTCTCAGGCATCTTCCCTGTCAAACCCACCTTCTCCAGCACTTCTGGGAAACTGCTTGGTATTGATGGTTCCAGGAGTAACCAATCTTTAGAAGAAAACTGGCCCTTCCCCTCTCCCCCTAAAATGAGTATATTGAAAAGAGTAGTACTTGGCTCTGATGAGTGAAAAAACATCTTTTATTTCCCAACAAAAGATTCCTGGCCAGTCTGTAAAAGACGGGGTCTCCTGAAGCCTTTCATGACGCTTTCAAACTTAGTATGATAATGGAGCTCATTCAGTCTCAAAGCTGCTTTGGCTGTCTGAGTCCAGCGGGCTAGAGTGTTTATCTCATCCCAATTAGAATTAGGTAAAAATCTAAAACATAACTAAATGAATTCAGGCAAGAGGAGTGACAGCTTCTCAGTTCTGTAGCTGGTCTATTTTCAATGGCCCTTAACAATTTGGATCAACCAAGAATATAATTCACTGCCTGATTTTTTTTTCTGTTTTTTTTGTTATTTGGTGCCCTTCAGGGGAATATGAGAAGACAGTCTAGCAACATAACAGAATTGTTTTAACTGGTTTATTCACTCAGATTTATGCACATATGACCTGCTTCTCCTCTCATACGGGAGGAAATCAGCGGCAATTCCACTGACAGCAGAGACACTATGCCAAAGTGGAAATGGTGAGAGGAAAATGAGATGAGAAGACTAGAATCTTCATTAGTAAATAGTGCTACATGTGGATGCCTGCCCACTGTAGGAGAACACGGATGTGAAAGAACAATCACCAGAACATAACAGTCATAACAGGATTGTTCAGTGACTCCTCTTTGGATGACACAACTACAATGATGTTGTGCACACAGTTGTCAGAATGATTATTGTCCAGCAAGCAGATGAAAAGGCTCCCCTCAGTCAGTGTGCAGGCCATATAGCAGAGGCTGTTAGTGCATTAACAGTCCTGTGTCAGAGAGATGGTGATCAAATTCTCCCAACACAACGTTGCAAAAAACTGTGACTCTACAGAAGAGAACACCTTTGCCAAAAAAATCTAGAGCAATCAAATGTCATTGGTAGGTAGAAATCAGGACTTGGGTTATAATATTATGTTCCTGTTGCTAATGGTTTGTTTCACTTTCCTTTTGCTCCAGAGGACAATGAGAACTCAAAGTCAGATGAGAAAGGAAACCAGTCAGAAAACAGTGAAGACCCTGAGTCTGACAGAAAAAAGTCAGGAAATCAGTCGGATAACGAAATGAACTGTAACGATGACGGGAACAGCTCCAGCAACCAGGACAGCAGGGACAGTGATGACAGCTTTGAAAACTCTGACTTCGAGAATCAAAAGGCCCCTGAGGACAGTTTTGGCACTCTTGGCTCTATGCAGATCAAAGTGGAGCGCTATGTTGAGAGTGAGTCAGACTTGCGGTTGCAGAACTGTGAATCACTGACCTCGGACAGTGCCAAGGACTCAGACAGTGCAGGGGAAGTAAATGCCCAGTCTTCCAGCAAACATCAAAAGAGGAAGAAGAGGAGAAAAAAGCAAAAGGGAGGCAGCATGATCCGGAGAAGGCTGTCAAGCACCTCAAGTCCAAATGGACTTGACTCAGCTTTGGTGGACCAGCCCCAGCTGCTCTCGTCACCAAACAGTGCCTCAGTGCTCAAAATTAAAACAGAAATCTCAGAACCTATCAATTTTGATAACGATAGCAGTATTTGGAATTACCCACCCAACAGGGAAATCTCAAGGAATGAATCACCGTACAGTATGACCAAGCCCCCCAGCTCCGAGCACTTCCCTTCCCCCCAAGCCAGCAGTAGTTTACATGTCTCCATTCCAGACTCTGTTCTCACCCCGCCAGGGACTGAAAATACTGCCAGCCGCAAAACTCAGTTCAGCACCTCATCCAACTCGGCCTTGGCTCCTGTGTCCTCTGACCCTTTGTCACCCCCACTTTCAGCATCTCCACGGGACAAACATCCAGGAGGTCCCACAACTTCCAACTCTTTGTTGTACACTGGGGATCTGGAAGCCCTCCAGAGGTTACAAGCAGGCAATGTGGTGCTTCCTTTGGTTCACAGGGTAACGGGAACCCTTGCTGCGACCAGCACTGCTGCTCAGAGGGTCTACACCACTGGCACTATTCGGTATGCTCCAGCTGAAGTTACTTTAGCCATGCAGGGCAACCTCCTCCCCAACACCCATGCTGTTAACTTTGTTGATGTTAACAGCCCCAGCTTTGGGCTGGATCCTAAAACACCGATGGAAATGCTCTACCACCACGTTCACCGACTCAATATGTCGGGACCATTTGGAAGTGCTGTGAGCGGGGCCAGTCTGACCCAAATGCCTGCAGGGAATGTGTTCACAACTGCCGAAGGACTTTTTTCCACTCTTCCATTTCCTGTGTACAGCAACGGCATTCACACTACACAGACTCTGGAACGGAAAGAGGATTGAAATATGACCACATACTGTGTTCAGTGTTATACTCTGAGGCATAGACTGTGTTTTAATTTAGACCTTTAATTCTAGCACTTTGAATTTGAGCAGGTCAGCTTATTCTCTCAATATGATGGTCCCCATTTCATTCCCTTTCTCTTTAACTTGACTTATTCTTTAATGTAAAGATATTTTTTTATTTTTGCCTTCAGAGAGTCGAAGTACCAGTTGCCTGCCATTTTGTCTTCTTCTAAGATGTGTGTTTTTTCCTTTGCATCTTTATTAAGATGCCTTTAATATGTGTATGCCTCTGCCATAGAATACTCAGTGTTGTGGTAAAGAGATTTTAAAGTGACAACCATTGGTTTTACTTCAAAATGATCTTGATATGATCAAGATTAAAAGAGACAAGCATAAACAATGTGCCCTGTTTGACTAAGTCAAATGAAAAGGGGTTTTTGTTCCTAATTCCTTTAAAAATAGGGGATAGTATTTTAGAATTTTATGCAGAGTTTAATTCTCTTTTTATGGTTAAGATTTTCTTACTTGCACATAAAATAATTTGGGTTCTTAAAAAGTTAATTTCTGGCCTGTGACTAGAATGTTAAAAAAGTTGGACTAAATGTTAATTACTGAAACTTTAACTTAATTTCTAAAACCATGGTGCTATCATTTATTAATCTGTAATGTCTTCATACAATATGCAGCTTGTGGGCTGGGTTTTTTGGAAAGAATGTGTTCCGTACTGGTTTATAGTCGGGTGCTGCAGTCTCCTTGGTTAGTTAAGACAAAAGCCCTCATTAACATTTGCTGCAGGACTTAATATTTTTTACCTCCAAACTAACAAGCATAGCCTCACATCAAATTTAAATGGGTCAGGAAGCCTTTTTCAAAAAGCGCTTAAAAACAAAAAACTCAATTTAATTGACGCGAGGAGCAGTTTCTTAGGTGCATATTGTTTTGCTTTATTTTTTTCTCAGTGTAACTGAGGCTAATTTTACAACGTCAAATAACACTTCAGAGTAAAAAAAAAAAAAAAAAAACACAAAAAAACAGAAGAACTATTTAACATGTTTTGTTTTGTTTTTCATTTAATATTATAGAGGGAAGGTTGTAAATTTCTTTTCGTTCTTTGATTTGGGTATTTTTTGTTGTTGTTTCCTTATTTCTAGTGTTGAAACCAATATGTTTTAAAACTAAAGAATGGGTTAATAAGCTTGAAATAGATAACTACAACTGAAAACTGCACATTAAGAAAAAGAAAAGAAATCTCCTATTTTGTCTTTGTTGCCAGAAATCACAGTGTAGTGTCAAACACTCCAAATGACTGTCAAATATAAATTCTTCTTCCACTCCATCTTTGGCAGCTGTTTGTTAAGGCATCTAATAACAGATGTGAGAACTGTAATGTGTACAATGTGTAAGTGTCCTTGGCTGTCAGTCCCATTGCAGTTTCAATGTGTGTTACTATATGCAGTATATACTAAGCTAATGTAGTTGTTTTGTCCTTTGTCTTCTCTGTGCTTTATCTCTAGTCCGGAGTGGTAAAGTCCCATTCCTGCAGTCCTAGTGAACCAGTGATTCTTGGGGGTTAGTGGTTTTTGTGTGGTGGCCTTCCTCTGTAATGTCACCTTATGCTGCTTCCACTGTCTGTATACCTTTTAATTTCTGCTGTTGCTTTGCTGTTGTGTATTCTCAAACCTCTCTCTCCCCCTTCCTCTCTCCCCACCTCTCCACACTTTTCCCCTCTCTCCTTCTCTCGCTCTCTCGTTCTCTCTTCTTCACTCTCAGAGATAAAAGACTCTTAACTAGCTCAAGGTTAATGGAGCCATTTTTCCCACAGAGGAATTCTGGGTATGACTTACTCTTCCAGTGTACCCCACAATGCACTACAGAGTAATGCTCAGATATATTAAGCAAATTGATGCCATATAGCCTCAGTTGTTAACATTCCCAGAGTCCCTTGTGCTCAAACTGTAAGCAGAGGGTGCATTTCTTTGGTTTTCTCCCAGGTAGGCTGGCGGAGTAATACGTAGAGCAATTACCAGTGAGATAGGAAATTCTTTCAAAGGTCGACCAGCATTGTTTAAAAAGGAAACTGAGCTTAGAATTGTCATATATATTTGCTTATGTGTGCAATGCTAATATATTAACTCAGCTGTCCTTTGAATTTTTGATCACTCATTGCATTGAGTCAATTCCTGCGGTAGCTTTGAATTTGAGAAGTAGGTCCAAGCCACAGCGGAGTAATAGCAAAAAAGGAATTGAATGCCACAAATTTAATTAATGAGCTTTTAAAGGTTCCATTGGAAGGATTTAAGTAGGTCTAAAAAAGGGTGAGAAAGCTGATTGGGAAATTCAAAGTTTAATTTTGGAAGCTCTACTCTAGCTATGGAACAATCAAAGGAGTGCACCTATCAGCTACAAAGAACAGCTAGACAGCTGTTGTTGTTTTGGGTTTTTTTTATAAATGTTTCTGTGTTGTGTCAAAATGATTTCTGGTGATTTAAACTAACAGATAATCACAGCTGCTGTCTAAATCCATAGTGTTTAAAATTACAAAATGAAAAAAAAACTTCATTACCTGTGAAGACTGTGTCTGTGTTTTTAACTATTTCTTGTACAAATATATGAAATCTTTTATGAGGAGACTGGTGCCAAGTAGCTGAATAATGGGGAAAGGGATTCTGTTCGTATAAATCTTAGCAGTGTTACCAACTCTACAATATAAAAAAAATTAAAATGTTAAAAAGTGACAGCTATGGTACATTTATTTTGTGTTAAGCTAACCGAATCTAACTTCTTGAGTGCCTGGCTTATTTGAAACATTTTTTTCATTGATCATTGATAATGCTGCAAATCAGAAATGTACATACTTCATTTACAACAGGGTTCTTTTTATACTTTTGTAGATTCTCATACATGTCATACATGGTTGTCTTTATGTAACTTAATTTTTTTTCATCCCGCAGGTGCCATTTTCATAATAAACTTCTCTTGGATTTGTTACTATCTGGCATCATTTCTTTTACATATAACCATCCTGACTAATGAATGCTGGTAGTATTTGTTTGAGCAGGTATTTTTAAATTGTTTTCTTTAAAAAAAAAAAAAAAAAAAAAAAAAAAAAAAAATAGATTTTATTAATGCTTGTGAAATGAAGAAAAGAAGCTGTCAAGATGTAGGTTAAGAATGCTAATCCAAATACTACAACAAACTTGCCACCATCCTAAATTCTCAGCTACCCCAACTCATTGTCATATTGAGCATTTTTATGCACATTATCAAAGCTGAATAATGGACCTGCAACATTAACCACTATAGAAAGTGTGCATTTTTTCTTGATTAATGCACACTGGAAGAACTCAGCTTTTGTACATTAATCATTTAAAATGCACTTTATATTTTCATTTTTGTACTCTGCAATGTTACAGTGAAGCTCTTCAGTCACATTATATCCTACCTAGGCTGCTGATTCTTTTAAATGTGTACTTTCTTTCCCCAGACTGGCAACATGTAAGTTGTTGGTGTGGTGTGGCTAGACTTTCTGCCTTACAAACTGGGGACAGGAACATTTACCAGTGTAGAAAAGACAAGGCAAAAAGCCTTGACCTCACAGCTGGAAGGGAAAAAAGTCAAATACTGTTTTGATTATGCAGGCATCCACACACAGTGGTTGACCCTAAAAAGGGAACAGTCATCAGCAATTACACCTGCATACATTCTGAAAAAAGGCCCAGAGCAAGTATGTTTGGTCTCTGCTGTGAAAAGCAGGGGGAAGCTGCACTACAGAGGTGCCGTCCCAGGTACCACTGCTGTGTGCTTGCTCCAGCGCTGGCTGCTGCACGCATGAGCACGGCTGGGACATGGCCGGGGAGGGGAGCAGGACCCTTCTCACCCACCACTCACACGGTCTCTGCATTTCTCTTTCATTCATCAGCCTTCTTTAAGGTGCTTCTCCCACCTGTGACAAGGGCTTCCAGATTCCGTATTTTATTTTGTTATCACTAGGTATGTAATCTCTCAGAACACAAATTTTGGGCATGTAAAACCAAGACAATGCTGCCCATAGCCAAAATCTGTAATCAACCTTGAGTGCCCAAATCTTTTCTCCTCTGTATGTCAACTTAGAAGTTAAAACTGCTGGGCTTGTCATTCTGTGTAAGATTTTGGATGCTGCCTTAATGCTGAGTAAAACTGTCTAATCAGTTTTCAGCACATCTCTTTACATCAAAAGATACACTCAGCTGAAGTAAGAGCATGCGAATCTGGCTTGCTGAGCTGATATAACAAACAAAAAAAACAGAAAAAAGGTAGGCCCAGTTATAGCTCAGTGAGCCAGCCCAATCACTTAATAGCCTGAAGTCTGGCTCTTTGAGTTTCCGAGCAGTTCAGGATTCCCACTTCCCAGGCTCCGAGCACTGAGTTTGATAAGTCTCCAACTTGCAGGGGATAGAAAGGAGCAGAGGTTAGCAGTGCTGCTTTCAGCTCTGCTCGCATGTTCCAGTTGGCAATGTATCTTGTTTATGAGGTAGCTAAGGGTACGGATGCCAACCGAGAGGAAAACGGAATTTAAATGGAGATTGGAAGAATGACCAGAATAAAGCTTAATGGAAGAATAGCATGCCTGTTCCAAATAAGTGTTAAGCAATATTAACTGAAGCCACTAATTCCAAGAAGGGGCTTGAGGGGAGGCGTTTTCGCGTTGTTATAAAGGCTTTTTAAATCTCAACCATACTCCATATATATATTGCATCAGAGCACAGAGTTGATGGTCAAAATTAATAGACTGCTCCAAGACTCCCAGTTGAATGAGAAAGATTATGCATTAAAAAAAAAAAAAAATATATGGAAAGACTGTTTCATGGGGGTTTTTCATAGTGATGCTGTTGCATTGCTTTAGCTCTGGGGAATGGGTTTCGTAAATTATTATTTGTAGCAGCTTTAAGAAACAAAAGCAGCTGCTTGAAAAGCTTTTTTTGGGGTTGGCCTAGTTGATATTTTTATAATTATTTGAGGAAAAACTCTTCGCCACACAAGAAGTTGGGGCAAACTTTGTTGAGTCATTTCATCCAAGAATGTTTCCTAAAACAACTGATCTCGGTAACTGCCATCTCTGGAAAGTTTGTTCCTGAACCTCTTGTTTTGCAAGGTGATATACGCAGGTATCTAAAAGCCACCTGAAGGTGGTTGCAAGAGGAAAAGGGCTCTTTTGAAGTGTCATGACTCTGAAAAGTTACAGTGATAGAAAAATGTTTTGGGACTACTTAGATAACCAGCTCTGACAGCTTGCACTGGTGCTATTCCAAGGTGGTCATGTCACTGGAGTAACTATGATGCCCCTGACAGCACATTTATTGTTACGATTCTAGGAACTGCATTAGTTTAAATGTGTCAGTGCTTTCAGAGCTATTTGCATACTATTTTTCCTTCTTGCCATTGTAATTTTTTTATTTTCATTTTAGGGCTGGGGGGAGAGGGTGGAAAGGATGCATGTGCATTGTCAACTAGTTTAATGAACTGTCATCTATCCAGCGGGTTTACTGAGGAGCCTATAGAAATGTGAACAAATGGGATGTCACCAGAGCCACAGATGCTCAGGTAAGATCAAACAATTTATGAAACATGCACATGCATGCACACAGAAATACAGATCTTCTACCTCTGAAAGCCAGTTGGGCTTTCAGACTGGGCTGGGTAGTACCTACGTATATACGCATAATAAAGGTCCTTTCTTCCTCTCTTCCACCTATTCCATCTTTTCATCAGAAGGAGTGGGTACTGGAATCTGTTTTCATGAAACATATCCAATTATATCAACACTTTATTTCACATAATCAAACAGGATCTTTCTGAAAGCAATAGGACTTGAGATAAAACCAAGGATGCAGAATTCTGCTATTAATTGACCTGCATCAGGATGGGTATTCTCCACCACAATTTTGTTCAGAATCCTAAATTCAGCAAGAGAGAGCGAAAGAACAGCTTTTATTTACATAATCACTGTGAGGTGGGTCTTTCAGCAAAACAAAAGCCTAGAATAGTTAAGAATTATTTCATATAAATAACCACATTTCTAAAAGTATCACACTCAAGAAGTAAAACCAGAGAGCTCAGTTACTCAGATCCAAAGCCGTGCGAATTAAGTCAATAATTATGAGTTTGATTACATTTGTAAGAAGTTTTAAATCTTTGTGATCTTGTAGGAGTTGTGTAGACTAGACGCAATGCAGAAAATAAGGGATCTTTTAATAGACACGAGCAGGACAATGAGTACTGACTTAATGCCCAGGCAGAAAGATCATCAGGACTCAATAAAGGCTTACGGGAAGTCAGTGGGAGAAGGTCTGCATTGCTTTGGAGACAGGAGACTTTATTGCCCAGTACTTTGTCTCAAATTACTTTTCACTGACTCTAGAGACATGGAAAGTATTGAGATTACCTTTCCTATTACAAGTTTTCCTGAGAAAAAGGGCCCCTGTCTTGTTTGTAATAAAAGGGAACGTAATATTTTCTTGCAAAAGGAAGGGAATCGGGTTTTCCTCTTGCCTTAAAAGCATTCACAGATTTATAGCGGAAATGACAGGAACAGGATGTATTAACCGTATGACCCCAGCAGAATGAGTCTACACCCTTGATTGATTTAAAAGTTTATCTGTGTCCTCTGAATAGCCACAAAGGGTCAAGTCCTGGTCCTGCTCAAATCAATGAGAGCTTGACTAATGACTTTAATGGCTTCAGGAACAGAACCAAAGTTTTTAGCCAATACTCATAAGCAAATAACAAAGCAGAGCCTATAGCACAAACTGCAGACAAATGAGTGAGGCTAATTGGTACAGTGCATCAAGCTTCCTCTCTAATCCTGTACAGTACCACTCACATGCTAAGAGAGCAGCTCTTTTTTCCTTAATTAAAAAGTCTTCCCAAACTGCATGGTCTGATCCTTCCAGAGATTCCTGCCTTTAAAATGGGTGGGGGTGAAGCAGAGACACATGTAGGACTGGGAAGCCTCTGCCTTCTCACGCATGCTCTGTGGGAGTGGGCTTGGCTGCCTGGCCCTTTAATGTGAAAGCAGAGGACTCTGAGGTGGAAACTCTGATTGACATTGAAGCTTGTGTTTTCTTGAACTACCAGCAGTGTTTACCAACGTCACCAGTACAGCTTTCCTAGACGCTATCATCCAAGACCTGGGAAAGCTCAGCACATTGTAAGCTCTGAGGTCTCAGCATCCTTTGTGGTCTCCCCTGCACCTCAATTAAAATTTCGTTTCTTTCTTCTAGCCAGTTCTCAGCATGTAACATAGCATCTTGTAGGGTAGTGACAAAGCTGATTTCAGCTCAGGAATTCGAGTCTCCTTAGAGTATAGCAAATGGAAATAACTAGAATTCTCCAACGATTTACTTTCGAGCTGAAAACACACCCTAAATGCTGTGGTTCATCCCCATAGCAAGGACCCAGGGATCTTGGACTTTGCAGGATAAGATCGGTTTCTGAGAACATGCCTCCCACTTATTGACCATTGACACTTTGAACAAGGTATGATTTTTGCCCTCTTTCCCATTTGAAAGGTCCTTGCTGCTCTGTGTACTTTCGCCTCTGCTGCAAGGCCTGCAGCTGATGGGCCTGGCTTGGTCCCTTCAGTTCAAAGATAATTTTCTTCACTGAGCATTACCTGAAATTTCCAATTGCATGTTGTCATGATCATTCACTTCCCATGAGTCTGTAGCCTTCATGTTTTCTGTATGGCATAATTTATCCTCTTTTTTTCCACCACCTTTGTTTTTGTCTTTGCCCATCCTTTTTAGCTTCACAATGTCTTCAAGTACACACTCCTGGGTGGGTAGCACTTCCCCAGTGTGATCTATAACCATTGCTGCCACTCCCTGGCCTTGTTACCAAGTCAATTTTATATCCAATCAAGTATTTTACCATCAGTCCCATACTTGCTAACCTTCTAAATTAATCTGTTATGTGGCACTGTATTGAGAGCCTTTTCAAGTCCAAGTAAATTATGTCTCCTTCTTCACCCCTGTCCACTCTCATTGTCACTTCCTCAGAGAAATGAATCAAGATTGTTAAGCATGACCTCCCTTTTGTAAATCCATGCTGACTATCTCTAACCAATCTATATTAGATTGATATTAAATCAGGACACAGACTCAGAGGGGCCCTGCTATATAAATACAACCTAAGGTTGCTTCGTGTTGGAGAGATGCGAATCACCGATACACTGAAGTTAACAGTACCAGGTCTGATGGTTTGCCAATAACTTATTAGTGGCCAGATCCCTCCCCAAGGTTGCAACCAGAACTCCAGAGAAAACAAAGCTTTGATCTGCATTTGCCTAGCTTGCTTCTATTACAGAAGTGAATGTGATCACTGAGGATGAGGAGAAAACTGGGTTCTGCTTTTATTCATCTATGGTTAAGTCAAAATTACAAAGACATTGCAAAAACCTCATTTTCAGCAGAATGTTGTCCCACAGCTTCCAAGAAGAGCTATCTCTGCATTGCCTAAGACTATGTCAAAAGGCAGCATAGGCAATTGCTTCTTGTACAAGCACAGCCAAAGGATACCAAGAGAGTATCCTGCCTTGCCCAAAGTGCTGGAGAGCACCCATGCTACCTCCACTGCAACGATTTTCCCTATATCCCATTAAGACACTTGGGGTCTTGCTTCCCCTGAAGCATGTGCCTGCTCTGAGCATGTGTCACTACTGACTAATGCCAGAGAAGCAACTTTTTCCATGAAGATTAACAACAGTGAGAGGTGGGCTCAGGGACTGCAAAGTACAGCTGAGTGAATCGTGCACCATACCCCCCTTGCTTGCATGCTGGGTGTGAAGATGGCAGCCTGCACAAAGAGGGTGAAGAAAGAGACTCAGCAGTGAATCCTGGCAGCAGTATATTTTGTAGCTTTTCTACCTCCGTGACTGGAAATACCTCCCTCAATGTAAGCATAATTGATGTCTCTTTAGTTTGGGTGGGAAAAAACAGTTGATCCCAATAGTCTATCTTGATCTTGTTTGACAACATATGCATCAAGTACACTGAGATCCAGAGGAGGTCAAAGACATCCCTTGGGCAGCTAACCTTTGGCCTCCTGCTTCACAGCACACCCAAGGTGTACATGGGGAGACTTATATTCTACACCCTCTGGAGGCTTATTCCTTGTATCCTATATATACACGTATGATTCCCTTGCGCCTTCAAATCAGAAGTGCTGTAGTCCATGTATGGTGGGAGAGACATTGTTCTGGGAGAGTTCAGCACAGTCAGTGCTGCTGCAGGACATAGATATTCTGGCAAACATCCACTGAAACAAAGGAAAGAGGCCCCCAAATCAGTTTGGCTTGCTTTCAAGGCCTTGACCCTGTAACAGCCAGTACAGACACACTCAGAAAAATAACTTGCAAAAACAGTAGGTCAATACAGAGAAGCATAACTTAAAGATAAGAAATAGTTGGACTTGTCTTCCCTGTTTGGAAGAAAAGATTGCTTACATGCTTTATGATGAAAGAGTTCTGAAGAGGAAGTAAAACTATCATGTATTTCTCTGTCAAATGAAAAAGCAGAAAAGCAAAAAAATCAAGTTGCTAGAGTTTTCACACTGCTAGTATCTGCAGCTAAAACACGTACTCTTGTCATTGGCATAAAGATACATCATAATTATATAGAGTCCCGTAGTCAAAGAAATATGGTTTAATATCAAGTTCATCATATAAAGTTAAACATACAATCCAAGTTACCAAACATCTCCAAGGAATCAGCTATTGGATAGGCATACACCTTAGAAACTTCCATCAGACAGCACATTGTATTACATATCCTTCAAGCAGAAATTGTATAGATGTTTTTATAAGTTTGTCAACAACACCAAGCTGTGTGGTGCAGTCGACACGCTGGAGGGAAGGGATGAGCCATCCAGAGGGACCTGGACAGGCTGGAGAGGTGGGACCATGCAAACCTCGTGAAGTTCAACAAGGCCAAGTGCAAGGTCCTGCACATGGGTCGGGGCAATCCCAAGCACAAATACAGGCTGGGCAAGGAGTGGATTGAGAGCAGCCCTGTGGAGAAGGACTTGCGGGTATTAGTGGATGGAAAACTGACATTGAACCAGCAATGTGCACTCACAGCCTGGAAAGCCAACCGTGTCCTGGGCTGCATCAAGAGAAGTGTGGGCAGCAGGGCGAGGGAGGTGATGTCCCCCCTCCACCTGGGGCCCCCAATACAAGGAGGACATGGATCAACTTGATCACGAGAATCGAAGAGGCCATGAGGATGATCAGGCTATTTTGGCCAGATCCAAAAGAAGAAAAAATGTTAGAGAATGGTAAGTAAATAAATCTAAGTAAACAGTCACTTCTAATTAACTAGAAGTAGATAGTGATACTACTTAGTAATGATACTGCTACTATTAGCAGTGGTGGTCGTATTAGCATCAGTAGTGGCGGTGTTTTACTGCAGAACTAGTATCATATCTACTATCCTGTAGTAACAATAGTAGTGAAGATTAAATAGTTGAGGTGTTATCAGGGTAGGTTCAAAGTCCTGCTGTATTTTCCTGTGCTTATGAAAATGTGCTTAACTGGGAACGTTTACTTCCAGCTTCCTTGACCCTGTGCTTGCTTCTACTCTTTTTGGTCACTGATAGACTTGTTATTTCATTTGCGTACAAGATTACACACTGTCAGAGGTTAGCAAAGTAGGTAATTTGGAGGCTTCATTTTGGAATATTATTTGTCACTTGACCTTGAAATACTATCATTTGATAACTGCATTTAATACTGTGTCTGGGCTGACAGATAAAATTCAAGACACAAATCAGTAACTGTCCAAGGACCTGATCACCACAAATATGGCCTGCCTTTCCACACCATGCCCAAACTAATACTGCCTAAAGAAAGCTGCATGAGCAATTAGGAGGGGTTCATCATGGTGGGTCACTGGCTCTTAAAAATTATTCCCTCTATAATTTACTACAGTGGGAAACGGACAACATTGTAAGGGGCATGCAAGAAGCTTTCCTTTAGTTGGCTAAAATGGCTGATAATGCTGTGATGTTATAGACCAGAGATAAGTTTTCTTTGATGATATGGGTGGGTCTGGGGAACTGCAAGGCAACCCTCTGCTCCATACTGTAAGATGTCACAGACCAGGGCTCAAAGAGTACCAAAATGCTGATCACTATCTCAACACAGGTTTTTAATAATAATAGTAACAACAATAATATTAGTAATGAACTGTTACATGGGCTTATTCATAATTAGAACTGAAATCTGACTAGATTTTTCATACATATCACATCTGTATACCTGACAGCCCTCTGCTGAGACATAAAGGTGAGTGGCACATGCTCAGCAAAGCTGACCCATACAGTGAAATGGTTTATGAGAAATGACGATATATGATGAGAATGCAAACCTTGATAATAGTTTCATTTATTGATTGAAAATAAAATTCATGAACTGTGAAGCTTAAAACTGCACCAGAGGGAATTGGCCCAAGAGAAGGGGGG
>NW_020799101.1:28337877-28355698 GCF_003259725.1 Athene cunicularia | reverse complement strand
GGGGGGGGGGGGAGAGAGAGAGTGAGCACGCACGCACGCGCGCGTGTGTGTGTGTGTATTACACCTAAACAAAGTTAAAGGTTGTCTAAAGTCTAAAGGCTTCTGATTCCATGAGCAGAGCCTCTGAGGATAGGATCTGAAAGCCTTTAATTCTACTAAGGCTTTGTCAGTAAGATATTTGCATATTTTGCCTACAAACCCAAAATGCTGTATTAATTCATTTTTATTTACATTTCTGCCGCTTCCAAAAGAAACCTCGCAGGAAGCCATTAATGACACAGCTTCATAAGAGATAATTTTCAGAGAGGCTTTGCAGGTAGTGACTGAAGGGGGAAAAAGATGTGTGTCAAATTTAGGTTATTAACAACATAATCCTTAAACAGACAGTATCTTAAAGACTAATTCATCTTCAAATTTGACTGTAAAAACTGCATGATCCTTCGCTCTGTGTGCATGCAAATTTATATTGCATGTCTTTTTTTCTTCATGTTTACTAGAAAGGGAAGCAGAAGAGTTTTGAAGCACTGGGCTGGAGGCTGGAAAACACAATTTCATCTTCATGCTATCACACCTTTCATTCACATTTGGGTCCCTTTCTTCACAGACCACCAGCAAAACTACCGGGCAGGCAGGTTTCTCTCACGACACCAGTGCAAAGTCATCAGGTACCAATACAGCCCGTTTCCACTAACAGCTGCCTGGGGAGGTCTATTTGGGCAGTGTGGACATGTGGGGAGCTCTCTGCAAGACACCCCCTAGTTCCCAGCAAGTAACAACCCAAAAACTTTGCTGGCCTGGGGCACACGACATCTCTGGCGTCATGCATGAGGAATCTGGATTGTCACAACTCACCACAAGCCAAATCATGATGGTATCTAAAACATCCCCTGGATTCCCCCACACAAAATCAGACATGGTGTCTCTGATTTGTCCATGACTCACAGCAGTAGACATCTGGGACAAGACTGCTGTGTTTTGCCATACCTAAAATAATATTTTTTGTTTAGTTTAGTACCAGGTTCTCCGTAAACAAACCTTTGGATAAGCTCAATGAGAAGCAATTGCTCTGAAATCTGTGGCTGCAAGAAAACAGGTGTCGGATTTAGTACAATTTTAACATGATTTTTTATTCACAATATGGCAAAAGCAGTCTCAACCTTTTCCCCACTTAAGCATAAAGTACCAAAAGCTTTGTGTCTTCCCACACTGAGAAGGAAAAACCTTTTTACTTGTGTGACTTTATAATAGTCAGTACAAGCTTCTTTTAAACTTTCCTGTTCTTGGAGGTACATTTTTCCTCCCTCTACTTGGATCATTTTAAGATACATAATTTATTAGAGGTTTCCTCTTCCTTCCTGTACTTTTCTGCTCTAGAGCTCTATTTATAGTCTTTGTAATGTCAAAATTATCTCTGAGGAAAAACACAGGGAGTCCTATACATAGAAAACATAAATGGGCCCCATTCCACTGCCCAGTCTGGCATCTTTGCATCACATTTGTGTTTTAAACAGAGGAAACAATTCTCCTAATTTATTTACATACTAATTTCCCTACATGTAATCTACAATTTAATCATTTTATCTACATCTGATTTATCTCCATAGAGTAGCCCTTGTCTCCCCATGTGCTACATAGACCTGGTCTCCCATTGCATCCCTAGTGGGCTGGCACATAGGTTGTGTCTCTGTGTACAGGTGAGTGCCTGTACACTCAATGGCTTCCAGAGACAAAAGGAAAGGTTATCCATGTGAACCATACAAGGCACAGGGCACCCGGACCCCACTGCCCCAGACACTGGGTGAAGAGTGGGTAGAAGAAACATCTCCATTACACAACCACCGTCCTCCCACTGCCTCTTTGGCCACAGTGCCTCACTGAGTGCCTCACAGTGAGAGTTTGTGCAGCTGTGAAGATCCTTAGGGATGGGGCAAGGAGGAAAATGTGCCAGCCAGTCATGCCCTGGCACCTCCCCACCCTGCTCCCCATTTGCACCCAAGTGGGTCTGCACCCAAACTTTCCTTTCTGTTCAGAAAAAGATTTGACCCATATTGTTCTGGAGGAAGACAAAATGCCTCTATTCCTCAAAGAGCAGCAATTCCTAGGAGCAAACCCACTAAAATCAATAGCACTCCTCCAGTGAGTCCCTGCAGCGCAAGTGTTTCAAAGCCTGATCCTGCTGCAGTGGATACACCTGAAGACCATCACAAGGCCTCTTCTTCCTGTGATAGGTGAGCAGCAGAAACATGCTTAAACAAGAGTCCCAGCCTTTCTGGGCACCTGCCAGCTCCACTGCATGGGTGTGGGCAAGCAGGGAAGCATACAGGGAGGCATACAGGGAGAGTGAAAGATAACAATGGCAGCAATGACAAATTGCAAGCCAAAAGGTCTCAGTCCTAGTGGAGCATTACGTGTGATTTAGAAAGGTTTTTGCATCTCTGTACTGAAAGGCTAAGTGGCACATGAAAGTGTTCAAGGCCAGGTTGGACGGGGCTTTGAGCAACCTGGTCTAGTGGAAGGTGTCCCTGCCCATGGCAGGGGGTTGGAACTAGATGGTCTTTAAGGTCCATTCCAATCCAAACCATTCTATGATTCTGCATATGTTCTTTGCAGGTGCTGTTTTTGTTTTCCCCAGTTTTTCCACACCAACCAAGGAAACATTGCATCTGAAAACCTTCAAGGTCATCTTGTGCCGGTAGCACTGGAGAAGCAGCCCTGTGACAGCCCTGTGACACATTTAACCAGGCCACTGCCACAGCTAATTAGTAGCAACCCCCAAAGATGTTTCTTCGATCATGATGTAGAGAAAGTAAGAAAAAGAGATTTCTGGGTAGGGGACTTCAAGGTGCGACATTTCCTAAAGCAATTAATACAGGAAAGGAAAAAAACAGAAAGCTCAGGAATGTATGAATGTCAGCCTCCAAATATTTGGAGGAATATTTCAGATTTGGAGAAAATATCTCAAATATACCTCCAAATATTTGAGATATTTTCAAAAACTAACAGCAGCTCTGTGTGTCTGTGTCCTTTCCCGCTGTGTGTTATCCTGGGGATGTCACAGGGCAAGGTGCCACGGCACTGAAATCAGGTGTGCAGAAGGAGGGTTCTCCAAGGCACACGTATTCATGGAGTGTGCATGAGTAGCATGTGGAAAGGTCTCTTTGTGCTAATGTTCACACCCTGTAATTCTAATATGACAATTATTTTATAATATTTTAAAATATTTTTAACTAATTTAAAGTTCAGGGCTGACAGTAGATTAGTCACATAGTTCAATTATTTAAATGCTTGAGCCTTTTCTAACATACCAAAAAAGAGGGAAGTTTAGGTATTGCAGCTTTAATGCCCATCATCATTTTTCCCCTTCCTTAAAAAATGGCTGCAAAAACAACTAAATGAAGTGAAACATTCAGGGCCAGAAACTGTTTCTCTTTGTTTCTCCTCAGACATCATCACCAAGATTTAATCCTTACTTGCGGTTCTGTAAGACTAAAAAAGCACAGGGCTTGGGGCTGTGCTTTATCACAGGGCTGGTCTGTCCAATCTAGGTGGGCACTCTCGTGGTGTGCATGCACGGCCTTGCCAGTGGCACTGCTGGAGGTGATTCAAGCCAGGCAAGACATAGGTTGTTCTCTGGAGGTATCGATTTCCAGACACCTGGAGAGGTTAGCCTGGAAGACTATTTACTTAATTCAATCACCATGTAAATAAGTCAGCAGTGGCAAACCAAATCCTTCACTCCCTCGTCCCCGATGGATTGCATGTGTCTGCTTCCAGTGTCCAGCAGGACCAGGATGCATCTCCGAAGATAACAATCCTGGCACGTAGCACACTGCATGCCACGTATGTCACCTGCCACCTTGGAAATAAGGGGACAGATCTTTCTTGCTAGTGGGTTGCCTATTGCTCACAGCCATTTTAATGTGGATCAATTGCCTCCAGATTTGCTCTCACCCCACTATAACTCTATAATATTTGGTCTACCTTTTTGCTCATCACAATGTACCCACTGCTCAACCAAACAGCCTGGAGTTTTGGGGGGTTTCTTTGTTTTGTCTTGTTTCCATTTTTGTCAGAGAACAAGATATAGCACAGTATTCACCAGAGATTTAACGCCTTCGGTGCAGGCACAGTTAAGCCCATAAGCAAAAGTAGAAACAACTAGAAAGCATCCTGGCCCTTGAAAAGTTTTAATAAAAGTAAGATGGTTCTAAAGAGTTGTCAAATATCTTGCTTAAAACTGTTCTTTGTTGATGGACAGTGTTTTAGCTGCAGACATAGAAAGTTGTCCCGTGACTCCTTCGTGTTTCATTTTATTTTATAACACTTTTCTATTTGTGTTTCTATCTCTTCATTAAGAAAAATAACTTAATAGAGAGGAAAAAAGTATATATTCTGCTTACAAATATAAGTGCGATGGATATACAGATATGCAACAGCTATAAACATGTACAAACAACTGTGACATAAAGATTTGGCCTATTCCACCTGCAAAACCTCACTGGAAAATAAAGAAAACTTAATTTCCAAAATAATTACTTTGTCTGTTAATGAAATTATTATATCAAATTGTCTGCTTGATTTTTCTGTGTTAATTATTTTTTAAAGGAGTAGTAGGAAAAATAAGTGGAAGAATCATATGCAGACGTGATGTCTAAAGAGCCGTCAACATATTGGAAAAGAATTCATGAATGGTCATGTCAAACTTACTCTGTTAAGTAAGTAGATGGTAGTAAGTAACTGTAAGTAAGTAGACAGTAATAAGTAACAGAGTAAAACATAAGCCATTTCAGGTAAGTTCCCCTGCTCCTGATAAGACACATTTTAAATAGATCTGATATCCTAATTATAATCTTTTCCCTCTGGGTAACAAGGCTAGGTGTTATCCAGGTTAACATCTTCCTTTACATTTATTTTCTTTATAATGTGAAAAAATAAAATTGAAATATATTCACCCTCACACTTGTAAGAGCTTTGGAAGTTATGCAGCAAGATTTTTGGAGACCTTTTCTCCTGTCAGGTTTCACTAACACATATATTTGCCAATTCCCTTCTAGTGGTTCCTTTCAGGAGATCAGCTGCATTAATTTAACTCCTCTACAGTGATTTGTAGTTAACAGAGACTAAACCTGGGATAAAAGGAGCTGGGTGACTGCTTCTGCCTTTTGCCATCATTTGCTTGGTTTGAAGATAATGGTGGCAACACTGGCAACGCTAAAAAAAGAAAAAAAGGGGAAAAAAGTGTACTTCAGGCTTTCACTGTAAGAAACAAAAGGCAATTATCCAAAGACAGAGAGAAAGGAAGTTGTTGAAAGAAAGCTAAGAAAGGGTGTCCGCTGAGAAAGGATGTCAGCTTTGAAAAAGCCTCTTTTTTGACCTAAATCTTTTTTGTTGGGCACCTGTTCCAGGTGTTCAACTTATTCGTGTGGCCAACCCAGCACTGCGCTGCCACTGCTGCATGAGGGCCCCCTGTGACCTGCAGCTCCCCAGGCTCCTGCGCGGCCAGCGCCCTCCTCCCACCAAAGGAAAAGGCCTCTTCAGGCGGTGGCTCTGCTGGGGCACGGGGGGCAGCAGGGGGTGAGTCCTGCAGAGCCCCCGACCCCCAGCAGGTGCTGGGATTTAAACGTGCATGCCCAGAGGTGGGACCCGTGTGTGCGTGTAGGTGCATGCACTCAAGGGTCCATATCCCTCACCGCCTGCTGCTGCCTCGTGCCCCAGGCAGCTCGGGGGAGCCCTGTTCCCATGAGAGAAGCATCTCTCAAGAATAATGTTGTGTGCCTCACAATATAAATAATAAACAAGTGCCTCAGTCTTGTCTCCACAAAAATTTTCTTTTTTTTTTTTTTAATCTAGGCTTTCTAAACAACAGGGAAGCAAAGAGTGTCATTCAGCTCCTGCACAGTAAAGTAAAGCGTGAAAGCATGAGGCTGAAGTACGGCATACTTAGTACTTTGTCTGAAAAGCAAAACACAATAGCACATGCATAAGCGCCATTAAAAACCATATATTAAATTTGCAGGTGATTTCAAAGGTGTCTAAGTCACTCAGAAGGGGCTGCACTGGAAATGACCGGGGTGGGCTGAGACAGTCCTCAGCCGGTCCTTAGAGTCTGGGGAGCACGTTCCCCTGCGTGGCCACTCTCCACTCATACGTTGCAGAAGCTGCAGAGGGAGGGATATGCCACATCCCAACAAGAAGGGGACTGTGTCAAAGACAGCCTGGACAGTCCCATACACCCAGAAGACCCTTCATATTTGCCTCTCCACTCCAGAAGAAGCTGAGAGGCATGTAATACACCCCGCGACTGCATGGAGATGGGTGCTAGCATGTTTGTTTAACACCACAGCACGTAAAAGGCATCACAAAAATAAAAACATAGCTAAACAAAACAAAACAGTCTTTTTATAAATACATCAGGATGTCTCAGATACATCACTGTGATCTATAAATTATGAGCCATTGCCTAACACAGCTTGTACCACTTGGTGGCAACACTTCCATGTTTGATTTATTGAACCTTTCTTGTAATCTTTCTTCTAATACTTGAAAGGACAAGTGTAGGCCCTGATATGTGCAATTAATAACCACAGAGAATAAAAATAAAAGTTTTGAATGGCTTTGCTACTACTTTCTGTCCAGGAGTCATACTAAATAGTTTACAAGAGCATGTTGCTTTACATCCTGAGACATTTCTAATAGGAAACTTTCATGTGCCACAGAGACATCACTGAGCAGCCTTGTACTGCAATCTCATCTTAAATACTGGCAGAAATCAATTTCTTCCAATGTGCAACCAGAACCATGAAAGAAAGCATTGACCAGCTGCTTGCAGAGCAGCAGGTGCTCTGGAAAGACAGGGTAGATGGCTACAACTGCACAAGGTTCTCCATTGCAAGTGTGTTTTAAAACCGCAGGTACACATCTGAATGGCATTCAAGCTGTAGTCTTGCATGATGCCCGAACAAAAGCCATGCGATGCCTCTTCCTTGCAGTTTAAGTTTGATCTACAAGACTCCTTCTTCAAGAAAAGATCACTCAGTGTTCCCACAGGCTCAACTCTGGGCCCCCCACTAAACCTGACAAGTAACATCATTAATGTCAGTAATGTCCAGAACAGCAGGATGTGCAGACTCACCAGCACTGGGCCCACACCTTCAGTCTGTGTGTCCTGTTCTGCCACATGTCCCTACAGTAACATGTCACTCCAAGGCTATCACAGGGCAGGCAGGATATCCCTGGGAAAAGCAGCCCGAAGTTATGCAGCAGCTGAGGGGTGGTACTGAGAATGGGAATGCTCCTGGGTCTTTGTTCACTGCCATGGGCAAATTCCGGTAGCAAAGCGGTAGTAGGTGAAGTTCTTATGCTGCAATAGCCTGCAGGCATGCTCTCCAGCTCAGCCCACCATACCCTTAGGCAGAACAGGGACAATGCAAAAAGCACCTGTATTTACCTGTTCCTCACCTCTCAGGAGACAGACCACAAACTTAATAGTCCCTGAGATCAGCAGTGGACAGCAGCTGACACAGCAAATGGACATTGTCTGAGTCTTAAGCCTGCAGGGGAGAAGTCTCCTAGATATTCACTTGCCCTTTGTGCCTGCTGCACGGGGCGATGCTGGTCAGAGTGCTGGCACAGGTGCTCTATCCAGAGGGGATGGCAGCGGAGTCCATCCCCTCCAAAGTGCTGAGCCATCTTGGAGAGGACATGCCACCTGCAGAGGCTGGGGAAGCCCCCACCTCCTCCAAAATGACCTTGTCTACATCTTCTGGCTCTGATTTGCTGACAAGGGGAATGAAAGGAAGCTCTCTCCAACAATTTTCATGTGCTCCCTGGGCACATTCACAGAGACTAAGCAAAGGAAATACACTAACAATAAGGGGGGAAATGTTTGGCTTATGGTATTAACATATTTATAGCAGCAAGAATACTATAGGTCCCAACCTTATATAAAATTTTGAGGGGCTGCCAGTTTTAAAAGTGAAAGAAAAGTTTGCAATAACCACCCATGGTATTTAATATTAATAATAAACACATCTAGGCTTAAGTACTGATATTCCAATTGCTTGAATTTATGATCACATTAGTCAACTCAAGTTCTTTCAAATGTCTTGAAAGAATTAATGACTCAGCTGAGAATTTACTTACGATATACTCAGAAATTGCACAGCTTTTCAAGGAGGAGAAAATGTTCAACAGAGGTAGCAAATGCTGACTTTCGTACAGACGCACGCACATTTTACTCATGACATGAACTACGGGAGGGAGCAGAGGTTCCTGCCTTCAAAACCCCATATGCTGCCAAAGGTTAACTTCTGATACCCCACTATATATTACTTCATCACTTCATCATTCTCGCCCCCCCCGCCCCAGTCCCCCAGTATTATTTCCATTTATAATGGATGATTGAAGATGACCTGTAACTCAACATTTCTTAAAAAACAAAGAACTTAACCAGCTGCATAGCTGCTCTGGCTAGGAGGGAAAGCAGGATGTGCTCCCTGCTCTAAATCTGTTCTTGACTCTACCTTGAGGTTAGAACCAAAAGGGCATCAGGCTCAGAACTGCAATTCCTGAATTTGAGACAGGAAAACAGATGAGAAGAATCCACAGCCTTTAGCACTAGAGCAAAAGGTTTGGGCATCAAATAATAGGCTATGTGTAACCTGCATGAATTATCTGGCAAGGAATGGGTACAAAAGGAGCTATGGATACTTGTTGCTGTGGAAAACGGGGGGTATTGCTCAGCACAGAGCAGTGTCAGGCTGCAGCGTCCTCCTGGGGCATGTGCTCACCATGTCCAACCTGCTGCATGGTGCGAGCAGCTTGAGTACCCTCAACTGCATTGGGCCAGAAAGAAGGCGGCACAAGGAGGACAACCAACCACTTACGGCAGTGCTGGGCTGAATATCACTCTTTAGGAGGGGCAGCCCTGGCCTAGGCCTGCACCAGTGAGTTTTACTGTTCCCATAACCATAAACCTCTTACCTTCCATGGAGTACCTCAACAGCTTAGGCTCCAAAAATCACATTTACACTGCCATGGCATAGGACATGTCATCTAGTCTGGTCAGTCTCTACTCACTGCTCTGAGAAAAAAAAATCATTTCTACCTACATGGCTCCTGGCAGACATTTCTCTGACCAGGTCTCTGGCAATAGCATCTCTGTAACTTCTTCAGGCATTCCAGTGGTTCAGTGTTCCAGCAATAAGAATTCTTCCTCATAGCTAACTGGCAACTTCTTTGCTGCAGTTTTGTCCCATTATTTGTTATCTATCAAAGGTATAGAGAACAAACTACTTCCTTATTCTTTGCAGTTATCTTTCCTGCATGTTAAGACTCTTTTACTTCCTCCTTCAGTCCTCTCTCCACTCTCCTTATATCTGGAAGAAACAATCCTAGGTCTTTTAGCTTGTCCTCAGAGGTCATGTTTTCTAGGTCTCTGATCATACTATTTTTTTCCAGTGGATTGCTAGGAGAATATTTTCTTCCGAATCTTTCTTGAAGGCAGCTGACCCACAATGTTCCAGTTCAGATACATTTCCTCTTGAACCCATGAAAATGTATTTATCCCCTTGGAAATGGAACAGCATCAATGGATTAAGCAGAAAGGTCACACTCCCTCACCACAAGGACATGCTGTGTAGCCTAATACTCAGGAACTTCTCCTGGTGGGTGAATGAAGCCAGTTTGAATCTCTCTGGGTAAGCCTGGTGTCATACCTTTGGCATCCTGCCTCCAGGCACTGACAGCCGGAGACCAGAGAGGGCCAGAGCGGGCAGCTCCTCTCCCTCTTGCTAAGGTTCATGTGGGACCCAGGCCCAGAAGATTCATGTCTGCTCAGCACTGACGAGGTTGAGACAGCTCTTGACCAACTAGAAAGACATCAGCTGGTGCTCTGGGAACTTTGCTAAAATAAATGTAGATGGCTGTGGTGGAAGGCAGGAAGTTGGGAAGCTCCAAATGTAGGTCTCTGCCACACGTGGGCACCCAGGGCCACAGGTATGTTGATTATTTATTACAGTTTAATAAGCTGAGACACTCAACTGATGGCTCAGAGCGCTCCATCTCCCTGGCCCTGGGAGGATTTCAGACACCAAACACCACATTCATACAATTTCACCACAGGTCACAGCACCAGCTTGGCTCTAGCCCTGTCATGTCCGTGCACTGGGATTGCAGCACAGGGAGCTAAAACTTAAGTAATCGGCCTTTCTCAAATCAATATCGATATTGCAGGTGAAGACCAACAAAGGGGAAGCTAAGTAGAAGGGGAAATAAAACATTTGAAGAAAGAAAAATCAAAACAACTTTCTGTATTGACACTTGTTTTTAAACTAAAGACATAATTATCCTGTTGCAAGCCTTGGCTACAGAGAAAACCATCTTGTTGGGAACTAATTAAAGAATTAGCCAGTGTTTAGCTTCTCACAGATAAAAAAGCATAAGCTTTGAAACAGAAGTGTTTGCAGTGAGCTTTTGAAAACTCTCTGAAGACAGCTGAGCTTAAGTCTCTTAAGCCTCTTCCTTCACCTATTAAATGTCTGTTCAGATGTCTCTTTTTTTTTTTCTTCCTTTCTTTTTTTCTTCTTATAAGACAAGCCCCTGGAACCTCTTAACAACAGGCATTTTCTCCCTTGCTTGGAGCATGGGGTGATGTGTTACCGTATATCCACTGCAGCACTATGAAGTTGGGACAAGTGTCAAAGCTGGCATGAAGTACAGTGTTTGCATAAAAAGCAATCCACTGTTGCTGCATGCCACATCACTCCAAGATTACATTCTGACCAGACCTTTCCCAGGCGCAGACACCTTGCCTGGCCAGCCTGGATTGGCAGCATGTCCCTGACACAGACAACTTCTGGGTGCTGTCGGGGATCCCTAGTCCCGTTTAAGAAGCTGACCAACTTCTTGGTCATGTGTAGAGCAACTTTCATCCAAGTTTCCCTGCTTATGACCTCTTTTGCCTTGCTGGGATATCTTTTATCAATGAATATTAAAACTTTGTTTATGTGGGTGGAGAAGTTAAATGTTTTGCAGCTCCGTTGCACCTACTGGTACTTTTCTGACTAGCCTGCTGGGCAATTGGTGAACTTGGCTGTATCCTCTGTGCTCCAGTGTACATGCCAGAGAATGGTGGTACTTAAAGCATGTAGATCCCCAAGGAGATCCTGGAACCCCTCTGCCAATTGCCCCCTAACCTAACACTGTGAGATCCCTTATTTTCTCAGTACTTACTTCAAGCATTGGATCTGCACTTCTCCCGATGCCTCCGCTGCCTGTGTCTTGGCAGGACCCAGCAAATGCCTGAGCCCCTGACATTATTTGGGCTCCACCTCCTAAGTGCTCCTGCCTTTGAGGGAGAGGGACCACCCACCTGCAACCCGCAGGCACCCTCATTGCAGCCCCAGCTACACACTCAAGGGTCCTACCAAATGCACTAGCAGCCGCTGCACTGGATTTGAAAGAGCAATGACATCATTGCCACTTTATTCCCTTTGCATACTGCATATAATCATTTTGTATAATAACTTTCCGCTCTCTGTATGGACCAACCACCAAGACAGAGTGCCTTAATGCAACATGGAGCTCTAATTCTCTCCTTGTTTTAAGGTTCTAGTTTTTCTCCCTGCCATAAAAATGCTATTAAATCTTCTTTTCTTACTTTTTTCTTACTTTGAACTTTGATTCAAGTTCAAGAAGAACCTTAATTAGTTGCTCTTTTATTTCACATGAATACAACATATCTTAAAACACAAAGATATAACCAACATAAAATGTCAATTATTTTCTCTGTCTTTGGGGGTAAAATACCCCACCACTTTCCTCACTTTATTGGGGTATCAGCAGCCACTGAGGATGAAGGCAGGCATTTCCCATGGGTGGTCAGGAGACTTTACAGCACCGCTACAGGGAAATAACAAGCCCTCTTGGGTGCTTTGCATGTGGTTAGAAATAGCATGATTGTCAGGTTAATCAAGCCTGAGTTTTTGGCCAAGTGTGGTGTCAGTCTCTTTTTTCTTTCTCTTTTCCCTTTCAGACAAAATATGAAATTGTTATGCAGTTTTCATGGATTTCAAAAG
This sequence comes from Athene cunicularia, assembly GCF_003259725.1. Classification (NCBI taxonomy): domain Eukaryota; kingdom Metazoa; phylum Chordata; class Aves; order Strigiformes; family Strigidae; genus Athene; species Athene cunicularia. Next base: position 28,343,621 of record NW_020799101.1, on the reverse strand, counting down.
TTTTTGCTTGTTTTCAGGTTTCCACACTAATTGTCCTTTCTTATCTCTGCCCAACACATTGGCCATAGGCTCCAAAGACCCCTCCAGACCCCGAGGTCTCAGAGCAGCTGGGACATATGCTTGTGGTCATGCAGGACACTGCCTGAGGCTGCCAAAGATAATCCTGGGCCGTTCTCCTCATCAGGATGGCACACTGGGACTCATCCCCAACAGCTTAGCAGCAGTGGTGAGAGGTGGGCAGTGGCAGGTAGGTGGGCAAAAGTCTTGAGTTCCAGGTAAAAGCATTAAACTCTTTAGGAATATGACTTTGGAGATGTGTTTTTCAGAGCTATCAATCAGGTCCATCACAGGCTGCCTCTGTAAAACAGCCCGGGGCTGAGCTTTGCCCCATGGAGGCATTTGATGAGAGATGACATGCAGCCAAGTTAAACAAATCCAGAGACAGCAACAGTGTGATAGCAGCGATTTTATTTTGCAATTTGCATGCTCCTGACTGACATGCAGTAATGCCATGTTGCATAACAGCTGGCAGACTACTGGACAGGAGAGCTGGGGACTGCCATGGTTTACTACAGTGCTGCAGACCACCCTAAGCCTGTTCCCTCATGAGAACAGTGTTAGTAAGTTTTAATTATATTATGAGCAGATTCTATACTTCTATGTTTTTCTAACTGCCTCTCCTTCAGTTTACTTAAGAAAAAACCAAACAAATAACAACAACTTCAAAGACTCACCTTTCAGGAACAGTAAATATTTTAACTATAGACCCCTTCCTACGTCAGTCCTGGCAGAGGGAATGAATCCTTCCGTACACTGGAAAATGCAACATATCTTTTCTCCAGTAACAGTAGCTAGTGAAAGAGCCTGGAAGGTTAGCTGAGCTGTAACAAAGGCTTGATGGTGAAAGTACTGCAGTCTAAATTATTCTGCTTCCAAAAAATGTGCTATATAGTTTCATTTTGCAGGTTTTTTTCAGGAGAAGAACTGGTTATTATTAACTAATGTTAATAATAACATTCGTTGGTGGCAGAAAAGCGAATTTCAGTTTTTTCAAATTAATTCCCCTTGGAAATCAGGCTTCCCTCTAGCTGCACAGGGAAACAAACACACACACACACACACACACACGTGGCTGCTGAGACCACTGGAGCCTCGGACGCTTTTGTCTTCCCACTTTCCACAGGCAGTGGCTGCCAAGTCTGCGCTACAGCAACTGCAGAGATGTGGCTCCTTCTTGTACCAGAGCAAGTGAGAGGGAACAGCGAGAGTAACACGTCAACTTTCATAAACTTCAATAGTGCGACATCCTCTGCCAGGGAAGGGATGACCCAACCTGAAGGGTCAGGGTGGCCAGCCTCTGCATGGGCTCCCATGGAGGCGTGTGTGCCCGGTGCTGAGCACTCTCCTCAGGATACCTGGGGCTTGGCTTCAAAAGCAGCTTTTCTCCACTGTGAAACAGCATCACTGCAGAAAGGATGCGAGAATAAAACTGAGACAAAACCAGCCATTTGTGATAGGAAGGTGGGACATGAGTTACAGACAGGGGTGGCCAGTGAGGACTGGGTGGTCATTTGGTTCACCCTATAAGGGGTGGAAAGTCTGTCTACACCAACAGACACCCCCAGGAGCCTTTCTCTTACCCAGTCTTCTGTAAAGCTCACCCGCAATGGCAGTGCTATCACCACCCCATGTAGCTGGGTCTGGGATGTGCCTGTGCTCACAGCTGTGAGGCACTTGGGCACTCCTGGGAGACAGGAGATGCATGAATGACTGCCCTGTACCAAAGTAGAACAAGATCCCACTCCTGCCAGCTCCAGCTGCAAGAGCTGCCATGGAAGTGGAAACAACCCCTGCCCCTTCCTGTATGCAGCACCATCCTAATTTATTTAAAAAAAAAAAAAAAAACAAACACACAACTTCTCTTTTCACTGCTTCTGTGCACTGGAGGATTTTGAACTTTTAAGTGCTCACAAGGTGCAGACATAACAGTACTGCATCACAGTACTGCTGTAGCACCCACAGATCACACCCTCAGTTCACAGAGCAGATTCCTCCCTAACACCAAACACCTAAGAGATGAGCACTTCTGAATGCCACATCAGCCAGCAGTCCAGGCAAGCAAACACCTCAACCAGGCCACCACTAATGCTGAAGATGGGGCAAAATGCCCTCTTTCTGCACAACTCCAGCTCAATCTGCAGTTCTTGAACAGGTGCTGCTCCAAAACTGTGATTCAGTACTTCCCGGGGCAGGGTTTTGACTGCAGTGCTGCTGGCTCATCCCTCACACAGCTCCCATATCTACCTGTGTAATGCTCTGATCTGAAAGAGAAGCCTGGATGGAAGATGGCTGTGCTCCCTCTGTCCAGCATCCTGATAGATGTGAATTGAACCCCCTCTCTCAGGAACAAAGGCAAAGCCTGCAGACAGTGGTCATGGCTCCGTATTGTATCCCCAAAATGCATGAATGCCTAGGCTCCCACTCTCAGCTTTCTGCATCAGATGCCCCAGCCGACTCCCGAGCTCTTCCCCATCAGCAGGATGCTGTGCCTGGTCACGGTCCCCTCCAGCAGTGGGCGGCAGTGCCAGTGGCCACTGTTCCCAGGGTGCTAGGTAAACTTGTCCATCGCACTCTAGAGCCCACACCACTGTGCTGTGGTGAATTCTTGTGCTAGCCCCGGTCTGCTCTCACCTACTGCTGTTGTGTCCTGTTAATAGATAAGCATAACAAAACCAGCCTGCCTGCCACAGCACCACCACCAGCTCTATAGGGCAAAGGGGACCTCTTCTGAATAGTGCCATCCCTTCTGCTGCTTCTTTGCTAAATTGGATGATGATTTCTCAGCTGAGAAATCTGTGCTGCATACAGCGTTATAGTGTTTGAAAGATCACGCAGCAGCAATGCTTCATAGCTCATGGGACATCAGGGACTAGGAAAATGCTCTAAGTCCACAGTTCTGGAAGTTACTAAATAGTAACATCTGTACCAGAGGGGCAAGGCTTGTAAGGGGAGATAGTACTTTTATTAAGCAGACTGACACAGCTGGGAAAAAAGGGACACATTCCGGCACAGAAACACTTCTGTTTAAATGCACTGACTCTACTGTTTCAAGATCTCCTCCCCCTTACATGCTCTAGTTTATACCTCCCATTTCGACTTTGCTACTCCAAGGTGTTTTAGCACAAGACACTCAGCAGGTACAAGCTAATGTCAAAATTAAAGGAAATAAGAACAGCTGCATGTAATCACAAGTGATCTTCAGAGGTCCATTAGCTTGGACTACAGGGTCTTTCCATGCTTCTCACCAGCCACCTGTACAATAGATTTTTCAGAGCCAGCCAGATTAAAACTTTCCCAAAACCTTGGGACTAGCCAACCACACTCTGACTTCCCTCCTACTAAATCAGTCTCCATGGTGTTGGCTAAGACAGGGAACCACAACCTCTCTCCTCTCTCACCTCTAACAGGACTGGGTGTTCAGCAAAGGAGCAGACCTGCATGCTGGCACTGACCGGGTTTACCACCACATGAGAATTGCTGTTGACTGTGGCTAGCCTAGTGTAGCTTAATTAGCATCTCCAGCATTGTCTGAAATAAGCAAACATACAGACAAAATTATCCTCTTTCCACAAGACACATTTTAAAATAAAATTTTCTATCTACACTTTGTAAAAGAGGATGGGAGTTTTACTAATTCTCTGAAGTGGAAGCACTCCACAGAGACAGAATTATGTGGTAAAGTGGAGCCAATTTTTACTAACTTCTCTTCCACTGTCACACTACTTTGTGAATTTTAGTGCAACCTCTGATATCAGATGCATTCTCAAGAGTCATGGGAATTGTCAGTGCAAGTATATTTAGCCATATCCCTTTAGGTAGGTGGGGAGGAAAAAGACCCCTAAATAGCTGTAAGATAACAATTACTGCAAACATATTTGCTTAGAGAAAGTTCAGTCAGAGTTCTGAGAAAATACAAGTCCTTGGCAGCTAGATGGCCGATGGCCAGCTTTTTCTCAAGCTGTCCCTGCTAATCGTTATTGAGGAGCACACTCAGAAGAAAAAAACCTCTGCTTTCCTTAGGTCATCTCCACATGCTCTAAACACTTCTTGGTGCAAAGGAAATGCTTAAAGAAGTGGCAAATTTTTTTTAAAAAAAGTAAAATCCAAGACCTCGATAGCATCTTTTCCATGGGGGAGGGTGTGTGTGTGGAAGCAAAAGAATCAAAAAAGTTCACAGCACTTTAACAGACAAGTGAAAATGTCCTGGCTTTCATTCAATTGCAATGTTAGTGTGAGTGGGGAGAAGCCTCCCCCACAGCTGCAGAAGAAAACTGTGGGACTCACATTGGAAAAGTAGCAGGGGGAGGATGCAAGCACTGTTAAAAATAAAACTTTAACATTCTCACGATTCAACTGTCTGATATCTGGTTCAACAGGAGTGTGAAAACAAATAGGTATTTCAAGAAGAGGGTCACTAGCAAGGTAAATAACTTCAAAATAGCAGAAAGTGACCAAGGAAATGTGCCAAGCTGATGGCAATAAACAGCTCTCCCCGACAGCAGTGGACAGTGGCAGCCACGGATTTCAGTGTCACCTCTGTGCAGTGCCACCACCCTTCATCCAGCTGTGTGGCCCTGCACCCACCCCCCAAAACCCTGGCCATGGTAAGACACAAGACTGAAAAGATTTGTACAGGACAACATTTAACATGACCCAGTGTTTATTGATTCCTGCCACATTCATTTATTTTTAATAGTAACAGGAACACAAATGTGATGTATGGTAAAATACTACTAGGGGTTTCTGTATCAATCCAATGCAAAGTGCCAGCATTGTTGACCAGCATACAACCTGACAAGAGAAGATGTAGTCATAACTCACTCTCAGATATCTGCTGGGAGTACATCACAATCCAAATAGAACTAGTTATTTGCCTGCAAATAGACACATTTTTTTCTAGATGCAAGTGATGTTAGAGCCAGCTATTTTGCAACAATAAATGCATATAATATATTCCAACATTTTAAAAAGAACAATAGGAAAGGACTAAAACTGTTTAAAGAGACAAGGAAAAAAGAGTGGATCTTTTCAGACACTATTTTGCAGAGACCATTCCTCATAGAACCAGAAGCAATCTAGAGAAAATAAGACCTATTATATTAGAGGCTACTTTGCTCAAAAGGTCAGTGGTTTAAGAATAAAAATAGCCTCTTGCTTTTCAGTGCTGTCTCCTGGCCTTTTTCCTCCCTGCACAACAAAAAACACCTGTTGGAAACTGTGTCTTGGTGGCTCTGCATAATTTTTAATGCAATTACATTTATAAAGGCAACCATATTTCTTAGAAAGCCATGAAAAACTTGCATGACACATACATGTGGCATGTAACATCTTCACAGATATGAATGATGAAGGCACTTCACCTAGAGGTTGGGGAAAAAAAACCCCACACAACAAAAGTTTTGGAGGAATGAAAATTAAATGCCTTGGAGAAAACACACTTTTCTAGAACTGGGTGACAAGTGCTGTTTAGCCATAGATGTTTCAGACAGTTTACCATGAAAACAAAACACAAGCAGTCTCCTTAAAATGCCCTCCCTGCTGTAGCAACCTGCTTTCCCCTACAGTTCTTCAGACAATTTTCTTCCTGCAGAGCAGTTTGCAACAATTCCAGAGACAGGCAAGAGAAATCTTCATAGAAAACATCAAGCCTGTGGATTCATACATAACCAACAACCCACCCACCC
>NW_020799101.1:28335478-28337827 GCF_003259725.1 Athene cunicularia | reverse complement strand
CCACCCCCCCCAATTAAACTACAGCATCTTCAAGGAGATCTTCTCACTGATCTGGAAACAGGGTAAAAGGTCTGGAACAGAGGACTGAGGAATTGGTTTCAAAATCCCATGCCCTCAACTTTTTTGTGCTTAATTATATGTGTTAATAAAGAAAAAGACAATGCCCTCTGCCACAAAATAATTGATCTCTCCTCTATCTAGATCAGGAAGATACTGGCTAAAAATAAAAATATATACTTTATTTACAATAAATGCATCTATACTGCTCCATCCACCACACCCATGTTGCTGACCACTGCTGAAGCCAGGTGGTAGCAATAGTGGTAACTGAAGTACCTTTCTTCTTCAACCTTTACACAAAGCCTTTCCCCTCCCACCCCATTGTTTTTCCACTGTTCTAGACTCCAATGAGATGCATGCTAACATCTTTCTAGTGCATTTTTCTTAAGGTTACAGTTTCTAAAGGCAAAGCAAGGCTTGCTCTGCTCTGTTATAGCTGTCTTTGCCCCTTTTAAAATCATGTAGGAGTTTCAAATTTACATGCCATTATCAGCTCTGCATAGCAATACCACAGGTTGGGTTCTCCTACCTCCCCTTAACTAATAATCCTGTGGCTCCCCTTTTTCAAATACCTCCCATCCTTCAGAAGGTTACCTCTCACTCTCAGGGAAGAGCCCTAACTCTTTCTCCACCCACATGAACATTGCAGAATGAGAATTTCAAGTTATCATTTAAGTTTCCTTCAAGTCTATGTTGCACTACTTCGAAGCAAATGCAGTGGAATAATCTTTTCCCTAACATTAAAGGACATTTATCAGATTATTTGTCTTTTTCTAGTCTTGAGTTATAAGAATATTTGTCACACATGTTCCCTCATATTCCTTTCTTAAGGTGCACAGTGGTCAGGCTGAACAAAGTCCAGCCCATAAGACCAGAGCTGGATCTCTGGGACAAGCCAGAGAGAATGAGGGGTTTCAGCATTACTGTACTTACATTCAGGATTCAAGGACGGGCTGAAGGATGCCCATTTTAAGAGACAGAACTGCTTCAAAAAAATCCTCTATTTTATTACTATTTTTTATGTCATGAAAGTTATTTCTTTTCTGTCCTGTGCAGCTGATACCCTTCTGTAACCGACATTTAATAGTTGCCATTGCACGCTACCTTCTCATTGCTTAGCTCAAGTGCGACAGAGCTGGCCTGCAGACCCACCACGAGCACGGTGAGCTGGTGCTGGGGCCAGCAGTTCAGACAGACCACCTTCACCACTGCAGGCAGGTGGCCCAAGGAAAACATGGGACACTGAAGAGGGCACCTATTGGGAACATTTAGTAGGGTCTGACATACACACTGACAACATGAGCCAAAAATGAATGTAAGTGAGTGTATTAGGTTGAGAACAATTAGTGCGAGTGATAAATATATCTGCTGCCAGCTCCCAGCTTCATTAAGAGCTATTCTGAATGGCACAGTAAGTGCTGGTTGTAGAAGCTTAGGCAGATTGGAGATAGCTCACCGGTTGCTCATGAGTCTAAGTTTTAAAGAAAAAAAAACTGATAAAAAAACGTGTGCTTTGCCATTTGAGTAACTCTGATCTCAAGCTTGGGCATAGCAGTAGTTACCTGGCATAACAAATCAACTGAAACAGAATCACTGTTTCATTCATTACATACACATGCAAAGTTAAACTGTGTTAAGGATAAGCAGCATAGAAATCAAGTCTGTTACCCATTATTTACCATACATTTGTCAGGCTGACATACGTATCTTTTCATATTCATATCTGTGTCATACAAAACATAGTATATGGAGAAATCATGAAAGTAACACTTAACCCTACACAGCATTGGCCTTTAGTGCCAATGCATATTGTGTCATCAGCCTTCCAAGTTTACCAAACATTTGGGAGAAAACAGATGCATTACCAAACCATGAAAATAGAAGACTTACAACTCATTCTGCTCAGAACTAAAAGGAAATGGTTTTACAAAGTTGTGGACAGATGTATAACTACTTCCCCCTCAGTCCTGGGATAGAAAGGGCAGCACAGCTGCATGGCTAGAACTTGACTCTTGAAAAGCAAACAAAATCCAGGAAATGCAATGACTGTGTAGGCAAAAATCTGTTTGGAAAGCCGTGCTATTGAAGAGCTGAGCCAATGTTCTGTGCAGCGAAGTGATGAACAGTACAATTGACCGCCTCATGTGGGACAGACCATAAGATGACATTCTACAAAAATCCAGTTTAATTTCACATTTCCAATATCTCTCCTTGCCCTTTAGCAGTCTGCCACAGATTTTAAACTTGTAAAGCTCCTTCTCATTGAGCTAGATTTCCCTCCCCCCCCCC
>NW_020799101.1:28318821-28335428 GCF_003259725.1 Athene cunicularia | reverse complement strand
CCCCAAAGTGCAAATAAGACTCAGGTTTTTACCACTAGTTCCAATGACCATTATCTTGGTTACAAGAGTGATCAAAAGCCAGTTGGCTGAGCCACTACCACTAGGCTTAGTGATTTTATTTTTTTTTTAACCCTGGTTACTTTTTCCAGCAAAAGGCAAAGAGAAAACAAGTGTTCCTTCTGCCAGATGCAGGCATGACAGAAGGCTGCCTTAAGTACCATCAGTATAAGATGCACATACTAGACACCACCAGTGCCTTCTTGTGCATAACAAGAATTTGCCCTTGTTCACTGGAAATGGAAGTCATCTTTGGGAATCTTATTTCCTCACAAAGAGTTCAGCAACAGTTGGTTAGTCTTCATTAAGGGGTGCTTCTCTCTTCCTTGCGTCTACATTGAAAAGATAAAAAAGGAGAGGTAGTTAAGCCAAAGGGTTATGACAGCATTCATCTGAAAACTCAAAAAACATAATAAAGTTAGTTTGTTTTCAGTGGACAGCACTTTCCATTTCAGAATTCACTACATGGACTGAAATGCTCTATGAATCCACAGCATGTTAATGAGATAGTCATACCAAGGTTTTGTGCATTTGCCTGTTGAAACTGAAGAAGACTCACACAGTATTTAAGTAGCCCAATAAACTTCCAGACACCAGATCTGTGATGCTTTTCCCCCCACCCTTGGCCCCTTGTTCACAATCCCTTTAAAGGCTGAAGCCAGTATTTGCTTTGCATATCAGCTACAGAGATGACAACAGTCTGTTCTGAAAAACATTTGATGACGACTTTGCTGGTCCCCAGCTGCATAGCACACATTTTAAGACAAATTCTCTCCACACTGTATTTTGAGGAACTGCCTGAGGCAGTCCCTGAAGACCAGATCTTAAACTGCTCCAAACAGCAAACCTTTGAGCATGGCCCCAGGTAGACTGTCGAAGCACATCTGGACAACTCAGTGCATTACTCATGTGCCATTACTACAGTAGCAGGCAGTGTGGCTGCTGTTAGGAAAGCTGGGGTCACCTCTTTCTGGGCTTCTACACAAACATCTCTGTGAGACCAAGCTGAATACAGGTAGCTCTTGAAGTGCACCACAATCACAATTACTCTAGCAATTGCCTGCCAAAAGATGCACTTATCTAAACTTAGTTTCTTTCCAGCTCAGTCTATAGATTCCAAGGTCATTATGAATATCCCCACTCAGAAATTACTTATAAATTAAAGACAAAATCTTTTGCATTACTGCAGGCCCCAACTGCTCTTCATTAATACAGAATACAAACCGTATTCAGCCAGAACATTTAGAGAACATGAAACTGTTTAAGTCTCACAACTTTGTGATAAACAGGTTTGGAGGAGACAAAATATACTTCCCAAATAACAAAAGAAGAGCGTAAAGACTCCCAGTGACTAGCCACCTAGAGCAGGGCAAAATCTCAGCAGCCATTCAGGAGAGAAATTAGGAAACCAGCTCTCCCATGTTCCCTATCATGCTCACCAAGGATACTGAGGCCATTCTGTCACAACTTTTCCACTTCGCATAAAATAACTGACTAGTGATTAGAGATGAAAAAGCTTTCTAAAAACTACTGTCATACCCATCTAGCTACAGAGTTATTCGCAGTCTGTCTCTGACTTTAGAAATAACACAATGCATTTAATTCTTTCTGGTGAACACTTTTAAAAGAATCATACCAGTTAAGTTCCTGAACTTTTTTTTGGCTTCTGCTCTTTCTTCGGCATCAAAATACCACACGGTCATGGCATATCTATAAAAGAAAGAAATCTTGTGTTTGCTTCAGCTTTTGCTATTAAAATAGAACCCTGGAGTTTTACACTTATGGAGAAAGCAAAAAATAAAACTGGATTAGTAGATTAAAAATGATGCAAATGACACATCTTTATAGACAAGTCTTTTAAATGTGTATTTTATCAAGTAAGATAGAAATGTAGGTGAGAATTTCTGCTTGGAGGCATGAATGGGTGCACAGCCCCTGGTAACAGAGGGCAAAAGTAGCTTACAGACCTTTGCATGTTTTTCTGTTCTAGAATGCCTGTAGGCAGCTTGGGGGTTGCCCTGCGTCACATCAGCTTTTCGTAGCCTGTTGACAGATTGTAGCCCCAAGAATCCCTATAGTGTTACAAGGGCAAAAGTATAATACAGCATCTCCTAGCTAAACAGCTATTCCTGGCTTGAAAGATTTCTCCTGTCAATGGTAAAAGGGGCTTTTTTTCCATCACACAAGGAAAGTTATCATTCAAGCTTGTTCTTCCTCATTTGATGAGACAATTCCCAGTGACTCAAAAACAGAAAATCCACACAAAATCTAGCTATCTTTTATGCACATGTGTATTTAAACAAATGCACGATGGCCATTAATTTTAGATACAAGTATTGACAGAAGAGATGCTTTGTCTTTTCCTGACCAAGTATCAATACCAAATATGCTGCTTACCTGGTTGCATAAGAAGGCTGGACTTCATGTGGGTTCCTTCGATCTGACCAAAAAAAAAGTAATCGGTCAAAAATCGGCTCAACATCTGCTACATAGGACTTTCCTTCTGGGAATATCCGAAGAATTCCACCATGCAGCTGAAAGAAAAGGAAAGGTTGCTTTTTACACATATAAACATCCACAGATTCATACAAACAATGACCTCTTTCTCCCTCCTCAGCACTCAAATGGCGAATAAACATCTAATGGTAACCAAGATAGCTACATGACAACAAGGAAAACCATACACCGAATCTCCTAGCCACCTCCATTTTCCCAACCAGTTTGTAATGTTTCAGCATAAACATCCAACTAAAGTAAATGAACCATGATAAAGATAACACTAGCCCTGTAAGAAACACTGGGAAACTTCTGAGCCCCCAGTCACATCTCTAGAACCAGTGAATACCACAAGGCAGGAAAAGCTGCTCCACCTGACCAGCCTGAGATCAGACTCTCCTCCCAGCAATTCCTAGATTCTGCTCATGGTATTTCAGAGCCTGCATCTGATCATACAGGAGTTAACCTTTACACCCTGGAAAGACTGAAATGTGTTCTACTGTTGGATTTGTAATAAACTTGTCACAAATGCATTGTATCTCCCAGCCAGCCTTTTCTTTACCTGTGACATGGCCTGGTTTCTCTACCACATCATTTCTCTTTCCACGTGCCATGAGTTTCAGGGAAAAAGTCCAGTGATCTGCACACACTGTAAAAACTTTAAAAGATGCAGATGAACTCTGCCTTCTCCCTGGTGCTGGGAGGGGGCTCTTTGCAGGCTTTGGAGGCTGCACCACAGAGTGCAGGGAAGATGGTATCACCCCAACACTGACCTGACTTAGTACCTCCACGTGGCATGCAAATCTCAGTAAGAAACTATTAGGTCAGGCTTAAAGCAACATGGTTACTTTCAAAGGCCAGCATGGTTATACTGCACCTCCTCTGGCATACATTTGCCTAAAATTACCATCACACCCACATAATATTCTCCACCAGTGTCCTGGATTTCAGTTAGCTTAGTGTCCACTTGTTGCTTCCTCACTATTAGAATGAGAGTGCAGCGTGCAAAATAAATTAGATATTTGCATTTCCGCCCACATCTCCTCCTTCATTTTATTACATTGAGATATTTCACTGTCATACCCTCCATAAAGGAATGTGTTTTTCTCCAACAGTGCATTTTTCAGTGGCATTGCCTCTAAACCTGAACTCACTTTTGAGGACTCATAGCATTTACGTGTGCTTAAAAAGCATCCACCTAAAGTTGCGAAGACAGGTTAGAGAGGCAGAAAAAACATCAGGCAAATTTCAATAGATAATCCATGTGAATGGTTTGTGCTGCATTATGAAAACAGAAGTGTAAAGGGACATCCTGCAATTTTGCAAACCCTTATTTTGTTTTTAACTTAAAGGTATGGTAAATTCAAGGCTGACTTTATTGCCTTGTAGTAATACAGGCAGAGAAACAAGAGCACCATCCTGTCACAAGACCCACTGGTAGAGTCAAAGATGGAGATGCCAAACCAAGCCACGTGCTCATTCCTCTTATTAAGACCCATCAGTTCATAAGTAAGAAAACTGAGGCAACTGCCTGAAGATCTTCTGTAGATTAGCCTGAAGGAACAGCATCAAGAACTCTGTAGTCCCAAATTCGGACTGTCATTTTATTCTGCTCCCAGAATCCACTTATTTAGTGGATTATGTTTTTCTTTCTAGTGCTATGTTGCTCTTTCCTCTAAACAAAGCTTAAGAGCAAGCAGCCCTGTGCTTAGAAGCTTTATCCTACAGCAACAAAACAGTATGTGTGTGGGATGGGAGAGAGAATGCTAAGGAAACAGTTCAGATTCTTACTTCCAAAGGGTTGCCATAAACACCAAGAAAATAAATGTAGAGATGAATAATGGACCAACTGTTCAAAAGCTCAGAGTTCACAGAAGGAAATGACAGCTCCAAAGTTCTGGTTCTGAAGTAGTTTTTCCTTCATGTTCTGCCTCAGCCCTATGGCATACTCACCTTGGAGTCCCAGTTCTTATTCAGGTAATAAATACAGGTGATGCAGCGCCCGTCACCATTTGGATTGTCCACATGACGAACATACCCAGTTCCATTCCCAGGATAGCAAGCGACCATAGCCTGAAAGATAAAGATTGTTGAAAAATAAATTCTCCAAGATGCCCACCTTCAGTTTTTCTTTACTAAGCATCCTTCATTTGGCTCAGTATTGTTCAGATGATCAATCCCAAACCTACAGCAGACACCCCCAGAAGGTATCTTTGCACAAAGCTTCTTTCACTGGATGCGCCAGCCTTTGTGAAATTCCAGACTGGAAATAAATACCCTTCATATTTCACAAGATATACAGTGAAGTAGGAGGAAAAAAACCTGAATTAACTAAAACACCGGTATGTATGGTACAAGCTTATTGTTCTCTACAAGCTACGTGACTTTGAGGCAGTTTCAGCTGAAGCTTGCTTGGGTTTCTAAAGATGAGCAGTCATTGCAAAACTGATTTGCCAGTCATAATTAAAGTACAAAGACAGGGTGTCATGCCTTACTACTACCATCCTCCTCTATTCGTATCTTCCAATTCCTGTCATATACAACCCCATGGTCCAACACAAAGTGAAGGTCCCCAGGAGGTGTGGGTAAAAGTCCATAGAGCAAAGTCTGCAAAAATCTGCAACTCCTTTGTGCTGTGTTTGCACAGGGCAGTACATGTTTGCTTTCATGGACTGAGCCACAGAACTAACCAAACAGCTTTCAGAAGCTTCCTCCTCTCTTTGATCATCTCCAGACTTGCTGATATAATCGCTTAATTCACGGTTTGTTTAAATTTCACCTTGAATGATGAGATAAGCCTAACATGAACTACTCCACATGACAGTCAACAGGTCTTAAAAGGGTTTTTAAAGCAAAAACATATTAAACTTGTGTTGACACCATTAGCAGCTTAAGTAGGATGCAGGGAGGAGCAGGTGAGAGGCTGCTGGTGGGGAATCAGATCTTTGTCTCAGAGTTACTTCTTCACTATTGGGACTATTTGGTAGTGATACCAGTCGCCTTCCATAGAGTTTACTCCAGTAATGCTGTTGCTATATAAGTCTTGTTCTCACTCCTATGACATCTCCTTTCACTGCTTGCCAGTATTGCAATAAAAGTGATGGGAGATGATGGGCTAAGTTTGGTTGGAAAACTGGATCCAGTATCCAGATGTGGTTTCCCCAGGACTGAGGAGAGGGCAATAATCACTCCCCTTGATCTACATGCTATGCTCCTGTGGTGCCCTAGATGCTGTTGTGCATGGGCATACTGCAGGCCAACGTTCAGCTCACTGCCCACCAAGACCACCAGAGTCCCCAGGCTCCCCTGGGAGCAGAGCTGCTCCCCAGCCTGTACTGCTGCAAGGGGCTCTTCCTTTCCAGGGGTAGGACTTTGCATTTGCCCATGTTTATTTTCATAAAGTTTCTGTTGGCCTGTTCCTCCAGTCCGTCTAGCTCCCTTTTGGTGGCAGCTCTGCCCTCAAGTGCATCAGCTGGTCCCTCTCAGTTTAGTGTCATCACACTTGATGAGAGTGCACTCTGCCATTCTGCGTTGGGCTACTGATACAGGTCAATCCCATGAGAGATCCCTGTGGTGCTCCATTCCCATGAGAGAACCCTGCAGTGCTCCATTTGTTACCAGCCTCTAGGTATAATACAACTGATTACCCATCACCCTCCAAGCTCAACCATCCGACAAGTTTTTCATCCATCTAGTTTTCCATCCTTCCAGACCACAGCATCCTAACTCTGGATACAAGAATATTGTACATGCTTGTCCCACTGAAGGAGGATGTGATTGTGCACCACTTGCATGACCTGCCCAAGCACAGTTGATACCACCGAAGATTGACAGTATAGGCTTTACTAAGAGCAATTGAAATTTTTATCTAGGAACACCAGAGGTTTTATTTTCTGCTTCCAAGCACATACTAAAGCCATGCTGTTCTCATGGAACACATGACCAGCTAGAGTATAGGACATGCTGCTTTAATCACAAAAGTAATTTTACTGTGCCAGCAAAGACCAGCACTGAAGTTACCACACCCAGCATCATGGATCCCTTGGACCCTCTGCTACAAAGAACAAAATCTATTCTCAGAAGTCAGCCATTTAGGACAGGTGTGCAAATATAGCTGCAAAAATACTGCTCTGCATTTCCTGTCATGTATGAATTTCCTTCCTCCCCACAAGCACCAGTACCTGCAGGCAGCAGTAAGCCACCAGAGCCTGCTCCTCACCCTGACACCTCAGGCCACAGCTGCTTGGGGGCTGGTGGCCTGCAGGGGCAGGAGATTATGCTGAACAACAGTGAGTACCTTTAATTCCAAGTAATAAACCCTCTTCCATCACACCTGGCAGCTGACTAGATGCTGTAGGTCCTGTCTGCTCTGTTGTCATTCTGCTGTTACACGAACAGCTCCACAGCTGAACTTACATTTCACTATCAGCCTGATAAAAGCAGTAAGGGCCAGCCTACCCTAGCCCTGGAAACAAGTTTGTTAGGAACATAAGCTGCACCTGCAATGTACAAATGGTCTGAGAGAACTGTACTCTCAGTGGGGAGGACACCCCACTTCGTGCATCCCCCATCCCAGCTGCCAGCACAGCAGCTCACGTGGGTGCACCCTTCACCCATCCCATAGTGACCTGAATTAGGCCAAACAATTAAGATAGTAACTCTTTGCAAAACCTGATTCTCATATAGTGGGGAAGGTGACCCTGGGAGCTGAGAGGGCAGAGGAGCGGGGGCAGTGATTCCAGCAGCTGGGCAGGGAGGAGGGCTGTGCCGGGAGAGCACTGCTCGCCTGCACCAGCACGAGGCCTGGCGCGGCACAGCTCTGCTGGTCATACCAGAGGGATGATGCACAGTGGGAATAAAACTTTGTTGACCGATAATACCTCGTTTTTAAGTCGATGTACACCACAAAATTATGGGGGCCTTAAGGAAGTCTCTCTTTGAAGAGCAGACATTACTCCAAGATTACTGAACTGCCTGAAAAAATCAATCCAATATTACTATTTTTTAATGCCACAATCAAAAAGCTGCTGAAGAATAATAGACTGCAGGCCAGATCTTTAGAGGGATTTAGGTGCTTTGCTTACTACTGAAATCTGGGCAGAAGGCCAGAGTTTTCCCTGGCCTCCCCCACGTAATATGTCCCTTTAGCAGAAAGTGTGCTTTGACCCCAAGACATTGATGCATTATTTATTTATATACAGCATGCACCTTTTACAACCGCAAAGCACGGAGTCACTGGGGATGAAGAGTAGAACAATTCCCACAGAATCCAAAAGCACTAGCCACACTTTAGTTTAACTTTAAGAAAACAAACAAAAAAAGAGAAAAAAGTTTTATAGTAGCAGCAATGAAGGGAGAAAAGCAGAAGTGAAATATCCTTTTTCCTGACATGGCAAATATTTGAATGAAACCTTAAACAATGAAGGGAAATCATTCTGGTTCTCCTAGAGCCTGTTGAAATGATATCAAGCTTTATCAGAGCACTGGCTGGAGCAGCTCCAGAGCACATGAAGCTGGCCTCAGCAGGGATTCCAGCTGTTAGCACTACTTTTGGATTCATTCAAAGCAAATAAATATGAGATGAGATGCAAGACCCAGACTTAATTTAGGTAATTGGTGAACACTGGTATTTGCCAGTTTAGTGCACGGGCTAGCTACAAAAGCCAGAGGCTGGATCATAATAAACCATTTACCAGGTGAGCAAGTGGAATGTCAGTGAAAATGTTTCCTAAACTTTCAGCTATTGTGTCCAGAGAAAATTCCATTTTTGGAAGCATCTCCCTTCATTAAGCAACTCCAAACCTAAACTAACTATAGCAGGCAGTAATGAGCAGGAATGTAGCTAACTTTTTTTTTTTTTTTTGCAATACAATCCATTATAATGGCTGTTACTTGGCTTTAACTTCCCAGCGGAAGCACTCACGCCAGATTGCAGCAACAACACCTCCCCTTATTTTAGGTTAAAATAGATGAGTTTGTCTGAACAGTTAAAAACTCTGATATACAGATGCACGACTTCGCAGACACACACACCCCCATAGTTTGAAGACCAATGCCCTGGTGGTCTAGTCGACAGTCATAAATTAAAGCCTAAAATCTTGGAAAATGAAAAGCAAATCATCAAGACTGCAGTTTCTACACTGTCATTTTTAGAGATGTTAGGTTTCCCAAGAGGGTGCAAATCAACCACCAGTTAAACAAGCAGTAATTACCAGCTTTAGTAAGGAGCCAGGAATCATCAGTAAATTCTGCATTGCACAGAAGCTTGCAAAAATAAGTTATTCATCATTCAGTTTAAGTACTACACTAAAGTCAGCCAGAGAAATCTGCAAGTCAAACTGCAAGACACCAGCAATGTTTGGAGGCAGATAAAAAAAAACACAAAACAGTTCCATAGAGAGGATTTTTCCCTTCCTCCCAGTGCTTCTAGCAAGGGGAAAAACAAATTATCTTAGCTGATAGCCAGGACCATGCTGTGAGGCATCATTCTGCTACATTGCATTAAATAAGCAGCACTGGAGTGGACCAATACTTGGAACAAAATGCTTCAGAGACTCAGCTAGAAGACACTTGTAAGTGGAAATGACCACTGCTGAATAGGAAGCAGTGATGACAGCAGGTCAGGAGGAGATGCTCTCCATGCCTGCTAACATTAAGCCAGGGCCCCAGTATACCCCTAGTGCATACTGTATAGGTGGTATTGTAACTCTATACTGATCCCGTATTTTCCTCTCAGAACTAGTATGACCTTTGCAACCAGTGGAGAAAATTCTGACCTGTGTAATTCTATCCCGCCAACACCAACTGCCCTTGCAGATTAAGCTAAAGACTCCACAATATGCTCTTCCATTTTCAGTACCAGTTTTGTCCTGTATATTGTTGAACGGCTGCTATTTTTGATCCCTAGTGTAGATCATCTCTGTGTACAGCTTGCACATCAAATAGATAAATTCAGAAATTACTTGTAAAGTCTGTTAGATGAAAGGTACTATATAGACACAAAGCAATACTGATCTAGAATATCACTATGATGGTTTTCTAGAAAACCAAGGTATTAAATAAGAATTAACAGTGCTATAGCTACTGCAGCTTTCAGCTACATTTTTATTTGACTGCACACCTCCAAATTTCAGTCCAATATGTGGTTCTCAGTCCTGAACTCTCGAGTGCAAACAAAAATCATCCGACCAGACTTTAGGAAACGAGGACTACCAGGATTCACTTGATTGACTGAGGTCTGAGTGTGCATTATACTCAACCCGATTTTAGTTTGTAGACGCACAGAGTCTGTACAGCCAGAAAGGGGAAGGCACGGAACATGCTCTACATTAAAAGAGCATAAGTAGTCTGACATTTCATGATCAAAGACAAGAGATTCTCAGTTGAGGCTTGTCTGACACACAGGCACAACGGGGTGTTTCTTAAGTACTTTCTTGTTGCACCCAATTGCACCCAAGTGTTTTCTACCACATAGTTCATAATGGTTAAGAATAAAATATTCATAAACATTATTAAATATTAGTTTGTTTGAATTTATTAAAGTTAAAACACTCAGTTGCTATACTGGAGCATGAACTAGGAAAATTGGTCTGATTTAATACTTTGTAGAGACAGGAGGGAACAGAGGGAAGAAAATTATGTTAAAACACAAAAAAAGTCAGAGACATTAGCTCTGTGCCATTTGGAATGGGAATCATCAATTCCAAGGAGGGGGGTGAAACCCCAATCACTTCAGTCATGCAAAACACGAAATGGGCTTCAGTGGCAGTATTGCACGAGAAACTGGTACTTCATTTCCTCACCCATAACTTGATTATCAGTCTTCAAAGAGTTTTTGAATTTATGGAGCTAAACCTAGCCACATCCTCCTTGATCAGTAGCTTGCTCTTCCATTGGTGGAGGCAAGAGACAGGAAAAGCTATGTGAGGAAAGAGCCTGTTTTTAGAAATTAAGAAAGTCCTATAATTTGGCATGGCAAGACACCTGCACCTTTTCACTTCAACTTTCTTCTTCATATTGAGGTCTAAACCAAAACCATATGGAAGACATCAAAAAAGCAAAAAAGCCAACAGAAATAACAGTAAAAACCCTGCCGTAGTTACTTTCTTTCATTAAACACAAAGCAGATCAATCGCTACAAACTCAGCTACAAGCACAGTTTGCTGAATACCAGTAATGTGCAGAAGTAGTCCTACACAACAAAGACACCTTGGATGCAGTTGACAAGTATCAACTAAAGGGCCAAATAAGCCATCACAAACAAGATATGAAAGACTGATAGAACCCTGTGCCAGTAGGAAACTCATCTCTGGAGCACTGTATCTTGGACAGATTGACACGATCACAGCTACTTTTAGTCCTTACTTTTGTATCATATCAGCAACCCCGAAAATTTTAGAGGAACAGAGAAGACACTTCTCTGGCCAGAGATGCAGCCACACAAATGAAAATACATTCATTCTCAAAATTTCTCATCTCAGGAGCACAATACTGTTTTTATGATGCCCATCAACACACCTTTTTCTTTTAATACCTTTCCTTCTGTGCAAGTACTTATAACCTTATAACTTACAAAAGTCCTGTTTCCATGGATAGCATTTTAGACAGGTGGTCTGGTACGTGACCTTGATCATCATATTCATATCTTGCAAGAACTGGAAGCTTTTTATTTTATTTGGTCTTTCACATGCACCATTGTAGTTTGACTATTTTTTCCTGGTACAGAGAGGCACATTTTGGAGAATTTTTGAGGAACAGCCTGAAAGTGGGAATTGTGGGAAAGACTACTGCTCTTGTCTGCAGGGAAAAGATGCAAAGATAAGCCAAAAGGCTATTATTACTTGATAATATTCTAATTACCATAAGATGGAAAGCTGTTCCTGCTTATTAAAATTCTTCTAGAACTAGGGGTAGAAACAACGAACTACCCATGAAAGCTCTGTTCATGGATTACCTCCATGCTACACAGCCACTGATGACTGTCATGTTATCTAGTGGTAGCTCAAGGAGCCCCTAATAAGCTTTCAAAACTTATGGAATCTGTCTGTAAGGAAGCTAGATCTCAGACTGATGCTGCTTTTAAAATGAGCTCCCTATTAAATGAATCTGCAATGGGGAAGCTTTTAGGAAACTTTTCTAATGATTGGCAACAAAATTTAGTTTTCATGGCCCGGAGAGTCCTATTAATATGAAAGACAGCTTCAGCTTGTGACTATTTTTTATTTCTTCTTTTAGAAGAACACCCACTTAAGAGATAATTCTGGATGCCCTTCAAGTTCAAGCTGGCTGCCAAGGGCAGTGCTGCTGTGAAGTGGGAAGGCATGGAACAGCCATGCCTTGTGTCAGTGGCAGCCGTCTGCGACTGGGAAGAGAACGGGGAGCATTTGCAAACCAAGCTTTGCAGACAGTGCTGAGTTTTGTTGAGCTGTCCCCATTACTGGATACTCCCTGGGACCCTAAAGTGAAGAGGCAGTTCAGGGAACTGCAGAAGGACCCAACTGCACAAGTTCTCCAGGCTTCCAAGGACAGAAATCTGACCTATGTTTCCTGGACAAAGGAGTATCAGGCAGCCAAGTAAAATAACACCTTTTGCTTTCACACCACCTCCCAAATTCTCTGTGTTTAGCCTCTGGGCACAGCCAGGAGGAAGCAGAATAATGAAATTTAAGGAAACAAACCTAAAATTTCCCTAGGATCACAACTGTCCTTGCAGCGAGCATCTCTGTCTCTTCTAAGAATTAAAAGGATTAACCTCTTGCCTTGTATGTTTGTTTAATCTATGTATTTCTGCATGTATGTCAATTAACACTTTTCTTCAGTTCCCAGTGCTTCTCAGTGATAAATTGGGTAAGATTTTTATTTTACATCCTCCCCTGACCTAAAACTACATTTTAGGCTGCAGCATTACTCGGATCGTCGTGCCTTGCACACACACAGACACAGTACAGTTGCAGAAGAGATTAGCGTGCTGTGAGGAGCTGGCATACCATCACGGCAGGACCCGAAATTTAAAAGGTTATTGCCAGTGAATTAGTTCAGTCAAGGATATTCAGATTAAGTCGCCAATTAGCAGCTGTAAACATGCGCAGTGCATCAATGTATCAATAAAGGCTGTGTCAGTTCAGAAAGCCGGCCCGGCCCTGCGCCGGGGAGCGCTGGCTTCAGGCCAGGGCGATGATGGCTTAACGACAGTGCTACGTGCGGAGCGTGAGGCCATCGGCGATCAAACGCAAACTTTACTCCAGAGGACACTTCGCAGAGAGGCTGTGGAGGGAAAAAGAGGGGGAAGCCCAAGCTTGCAGCACACAGGCGCTCAAGGCACTTCACTGTTCTGGTTCTTACTGGTCTGCCTCCCCCTCCTGCTGCACACACACAGGCACACACGCTTATTTCCCACACTTAAAAAAAACCAAACCAACCAACCAAAAAAAAAAAACAAAACCAAAAACCACACAAACACTGTTTAATTAAATTTTAGGATTATTTTTGCCTGTTCTTGAAGCCCTCTTTCATCATCTAGAAAACTCTTTCAGTCCCCTCCTCTCCCCCAAGAACCAAACCTGGACGAGCTGCACTAAGGAGAAAGCATCCCGAGCAATCAATGCAGAGAGAGAAAGCGTCCCCTGTAATGAGTCCCGGGGGACACGGTGACAAGCACCACCCCCGCAGAAAAGCAAATTCGTAAGTAAGTGCAGGCTCATTAAGGAAATCTGTAAGGACCGTCCCTGTATGTTTTGGTTCTCAGCAGGGAATAGAGGCATGGTAACCAGCACAGACATCCTCTGCAGAGTATCCTCATCTGTGTGGTAGAAAGATAATTTCATAGTTCCTTAAATATTCCAGCCTCTCATTCTTTGTCAGTGCTTAAAACCTTTTCAATTCTGCTTCTAATCACCCAGAGGATTACACCTTCTTTCTCCTGCAACATTTAAAGAACTCTACGTATTCTGATGTTCTTAGTGCATTAATAAAGGTCGGGAAAGACAGCCACAACACAGGCAAACTGTGTTTTGCTGGTGTCGCAGTTGCCCAGGCTGGCCAGCATGCCTTTTTTCACAATTAATTATTCAATTTTTTTAGCCTGTGGCCCAATGCAAGTGAGCAACGCTGCCCACAAGACTTTTATCAGCTCATGGTATGTAGCACCCCAAACACCTCCCAGGAGCATTTCATTCGAAGACTCGCAGCGGGCTGCCCCAGGAGCCCACGGGCAGAGAGGTGACAAGCCACCACCTCAAAGCAAAAGTGCCGAGGGGACAGGGAGGGGACAGGGAGGGCCCAGCTGTGCAGTACTGTCCCTCCTCGGGGCCACCACACAGGACACCTCTCATGGCCTCGCATGCTCCCACCACAGCAGAGGCACCACCATACCAGGGAGATGTTTTCCTTTGGCTCGCTGAAAGTCTCTCCACCGCCAGACAGGAAGGCAGGGTTCACTAGTGCCGTCACACTTGGCGGGTACCCCAAATATGCCTCAAGGGTCCTCCCAAAACTGTCAGAGCCGTCTGGGCTTCTGTAGCTGCTAAGACATTATTGTGCTACATAAACAGAGAGATGAACCGTTCTCAAGTGTTTGTTATCACAGCAGTAGAACCAAATTAAGGCTAATTGATGAGACCAGTTATCTCCTATGTTAACTCTGGAAGGAAGCCATCTCACTCACCCTCCACCCATCTTTTGCTCCCCCACCACCTTTTCAGAGGACCTTGACTAGTTAACAGTACCTTTATTCCTGCACTGGATTTTGTGTAAATTAATATTTATGGATAAAACTCATTGAAATTACCTATACTAAATTACCATCAGAAATAATTTCTCCTGTGCTTAAACAACACATGTAGTCTTTACCTCTAAGGCTGTGCCCGTACATAAAGTTGTACTGCTCTGATTACACGTGTACATTACAACTGTGCAAACTCTCCAGTGTGGGTGCAACGAAAGCGGATGGATGTGTATACAGTGACACATCTTTCCACTCAGGAAACAAGCTATCTGGATTCAAGGCAATTTTTAATACTGTAACTATACATATGTTCTAAGGTTAGGCAATAAAAAAATGTATTAGTTAAAAAAAAAAAAAAGAGTAAATCCTTCTAAGTATTGCAGTGCCTGCCCTCCCCACCATCTACACGGTTGGTACTTGCACCAGTAAGATGTGCATAGACAGAAACTAGGCAACTCTGAAGAAAGCATGCATAAACACAGGCACACAACAAATTGAGCTCCAGCCTTACATTTGCACATCTTAAAGTTATTCACTAAAGCTCTCAACTCAGATAGCATAGGCAAGGAAGTCTGGTCCTAAACAGAGCTGTGGAGCATCACACTGCAGATGTGAACACTGGCTGATGAGTTCCCACTTCTCTTTTTCCACTGGTCAAGCCTCTCCCACGGATTTATGCTGCCACCACCTGACAGAAGAGACCAACCCTACAAGCTGGCTGCATTGTGGCCGCTGCCGCGGGCTTCGACCCTGGGGCCGGGGCAGCGGCCCCGCACACTGACACAGCCATGCCTCGGCGTTCCCGCCCGCTGCTCTGCGCCGCTGCAGTCCCCTCTGCAGCCTTACCCCCTCCAACTCACTGCAGCAACGGCCCTTGGGAGGTTTCTCCAGTTCGGGACTGGGTCTTAAAGTAATAATATTCTTCGGCATTTAAGGTAGTTTTTGCAGGAAGTACAGCAACTGTTGAGCTGGGAGGTGGTCTCTCTGGTGTGGGTTCAGGATGTTTCCTGAGGATGCAGAAAGCCTGGAGTGGTCTTTCTGGCTCTGTTCCCTCCTTTTTCCTCTTCCTCTCCAAAACCTTTCCTCTCTGGCAGCCAGTGTGACGAGAGCAGCATGTACTCAGAGCCACGGCAGGGGCAGCCAGGACTGAGCCAAGCTGGAGGTTGGACAGGGGCTGCTCTCCCAGGATGCCGGCCAGCTGGGCAGCCAGAGGAAGCAGCTCTCATCCCTCAGTCTCTCCTGTTTCCTGGGATGGAGAGGAGAGATGGTGGCTGCACAGGCATGACAGGCTGTGGCAAGAGGGTTAAGAACCCTCTTGGTGAGGGGGCTGCAACTGGCTTTGCTAGAGGTGTGGGGCACAAGTGCTTCTCTGCAGTGGGAAACACAGAGGGGCAAGGCAAGACGGGTGTGTGGTGGCAAGACAGAGCTATAGGGGTATAAATTAATATTTAGGTGTGGGGGTGAAGTAGGTACTATGTCTGTCCATAGCTATGGTCACCATTGGCACAGCCAGCACCTTCCCTAACTGCAGCCAAGACACTGAACTAATACAGCTCAAAATTAGCAGCAATAGCTTCTGTGGAGGGTAAGCAGTAAATAAGGCTTTTAACCAAGTGCCAGCAAAAGACAAAGGTAAACTAAGAAAGAAAAAAAATATATTTCAGTTGCAAACAAAAAATCCCCAAGTCAACTACATTTTCATCCTTGCCAAGAAATTATCACCAAGTGTCAGTCTGGCACTGAGCCTTTGGGTGACCTGTTAGTCAGCAAGTTATGCATTGAGAAATATAATGGTAAAATGCACAACTTTGACACTTCAGTCTTTGACCACCATCAAATGTTGAATTATAGCAAATTTGGCAATGAGGGCCAGTGTTTGCAAATCCTCTTAATGCTCCTCTGTGAAGAGGAAGTCTGTAAAACAGTTAACCAGGCAGTGACCCTTCCTGTTGGCCTGCTTCAGAGACACCATGCACATGCTCCACAGACAATGGAAGGCAGAGGACAAGTTAATTTAGGGAAGTGGAAACGCTAGTGAATACTGTAAAGAACAGAGTTATCGATACATCCTGGGGGACTCTGTTCTGTTCATGCACATCCAGTCATATGCCATGGTTTGTAAGTCTTAACAGCAGGACATGTTACAGCATTTACA
The DNA here is from genome assembly GCF_003259725.1 of Athene cunicularia. Lineage (NCBI taxonomy): Eukaryota > Metazoa > Chordata > Aves > Strigiformes > Strigidae > Athene > Athene cunicularia. Next base: position 28,318,998 of record NW_020799101.1, on the reverse strand, counting down.
GTGAAGCTTCTCCTTTTTCCACTTTTCAAACCACTTCTACCAAATTCCCTGTAGGAAGTGAGAAGGGGAAGGTGTAATTAGACGGTCTTCAGCAGCAAGCACAACATTCTAAGACTGTTAACAACCTAGTTACAGACAAGTTGGGGACTAATTGACACTTCCACCCCCCCACCCCCC
>NW_020799101.1:28226951-28318771 GCF_003259725.1 Athene cunicularia | reverse complement strand
CTTCCCCCCCCCCCCCCCCCCCCGCCTTTTTTTTTTTTTCCTCCCAGTTATCTCCTCTCCCAAATTCCCCTGGTTCTGCATTTTTTTTCTACCTGTATGGTCCAGCGAGGAGCCCTGTGCAAGTTACTCCCTGGAGTGCCAGAGCAGCTGGGAAGGAAGCTCCATGCCAGCATCCACAGTCCCAGTCTCAGAGCCCCTGTCCAACAGCACCCTGCACCCCAAGCTTTTCCCATTCAGAGGGGCATTCCCCAGCCTGCACTGACTAGCACCTATCTCCCTGTATGCATTACTAGAATAACTGCTACTGTTAATGGTATAAGACAGGTTTGCCACAAAGACAGTCAATTGCAAACGTTAGATAAAAATTGTAACTTCTATCTACAAGTTCTGTCAAGTAAGGCTCCTTGCTCCCTCCCAAGACACCATGTAAAAGATGCCCTGTATTTCAAATCCAAGACAAGATGTAGACAAAGACTGGGAACAGCACAAGAAATCACTGCAACTTTTCCTTAAGTTTTCTAAACATATTCTAGCATAGTCTAAGCCAAGTACCAAAGGTTGTGCTTCAGTCCCATTGATTTGAAAGAGTCTTTAAAAAAAGTACTTAAGTGAACTGCTGACTTGGGGCCAAAACTTTAAAAATACTTGCCTTATCAATTTGTATAAAAAATTACAGTACAAGACAGACATAAGCAATGATTTATTATTATTACTATGACTTACAGACAAGAAAAATGCAAACCTATTTATTGTTTGGATTTTCACATCCAAAATGAAAGCACAGAAAAAAGTCTATTGTGACCAAAGGATTCATGTGAACTAGATATGTATGAGAATTGAAATTGTTATCTTTTGCCTACAAAGTAGGATACAATTCCCTGATGTTTTGCAAAAGACGTGGCTACCCTGCCATTTACAGCTGACAAAGCTTTGGACAAACCGTTTCCACTCTGTGCAGATACTGTGCTCTGCTGTACTCCTGCAATATATACTTTAAACTGGGTGGCTGGTGGCACAAACGGTGAGTAAGCCTCTGTGGAACCATTATGATCAGCAAAATCTCTTGCATTGCTTTATTTGTGAAAAAACAGAGCAACAAGTAGTTTGATCAACTGCCTTCTATTAAGCGCTTTGCGTGGTGGCACTAAGTTTCTTTGTCTACTAATCTTATCAAAACACAATGACAAGAGAAAAATGACTGTAGGGAAAAGCTCCTTTCTGTCACCAAGAGATAGTATATGCATATGTGTGAGTGAGTGATGGAGGGGAAATGGGGCTTAGAGCTCTCTTCAAATCATCTGCAGGAGCAGTCAGAAGTGGTGTGCTGACGGGATGACATGCCTGTGAATACTTTAAACAGCAGGAGATGGATAGTCTACTTGGCATGTGCCTCCTTCATCCATTTTCTTCCTCCACCCCACTGCCTGAACAGCTAGAGACACCACCTTGCTTTTCTGACCAACTCCGTCATTTCTTTGAAAAGCAGTAAAAGGTCTAAAACAAATTGCTACGTAATGCTATGCATCAATCAAAATCTTTTGTCAAGCTCCTCCATGTTCTGCGCAAATGCATCAGTTATTCACCCTGAAGCCCACCACAGGGGCCATCAGCTGCCCTAGGCACAGGTACCAGAAGCAGTTCCCAAAACACCCCTACCCAAAAGCTCCTTTACTAATCCAGTAAAACCCTTTCACAGAAGCTTAGGAGTCTTGTGTTGCTGGCAGCTTTCTAACAACGTTGTTTCAGTATTCAGCTTTATGACAAGGATTACAGTAATGATAAATCCAACCCAGGGCTTCAAATTCCCTCAAATTGGTATGCACACATCCTCCTTCTCCATAAATCTAAAACTGGCAACATTTACTCGCAGACTTCCCCTCCTGACCTCCTCATTCTCACAGGCCATCCACTGCAAGATGGATGAGCACTATGTGGCCTGTTGGTGCCAAAGGACCACTTGCCTCTGACCTATTATGCAACAGGAAATGGCAATGCAATTGAAACAGGAGCTGGAGAAAACTTTTTAAAAAGTGAGTACCTCTTAAAAAAAAACAAAACACAAACCACTTTGTAAGAGTCATCTTGAAACATTTGATCAAATTATTGATCTCTTTCAAATACGTCAAGTCTGTTCAGCAAACATCAGGACTTCATCTGATTAAAACTGCATTCACGTTTGGGTCATCGTAGTTTTATCTTCTCCCTCTCTCTCATCCCTTCTACACATGGAAATGAATTGCTGAGGGAGCACAGACACTGTTAAACATCCCCACCACCAGCACCACAGGGAAAAAAAAAAAAAAAAATCCATGCAGCCTAGGAGAAAGAGGGGGGAGAAGATGTTTCCACATACTAAATGAAACAAATTGCTCAGGAAGCAACATGCAGGGTAAGGCTGTATTACACTGAGCCACTATCCAGATTAGTTTGGAACTCAAAGAAAGAAGTTTACTGTAAAATCAAATAAATATACTGGGATTAACACAGACAGCTAGAATCCTTAACGCAAAGAAACAAGTTCACTTTTACTGTGTATATGCAGCCCTGCATCACTGTTATGAGCATCAATGCATCTCCATTTAAACGCATACTGTTATTAGCAGTGAGCTGTAATGAACTGAATTATTCATTAATAATTACCTTGGGAAAAGGATGTGTACAAATATTAATAGCAAGGACAAGCTCCCCTCCCTCACAAAATGCAAGCTCAGCAAGAAGGGGCACTGAACTCTGAATCTTGCCATTTTCCCAGTGGCTCTCCCAAGGATACTGTGCCTTAGCAATGCTGTACACACCCCTGCTAGGCCAAAGGACAAACACTCCCCATACCCAGAGGCATTAATGCCACCTGTAGTACAGTGTCCCTTCCAGCCCCACACAGTTGTGGAAGGTTTACACCGACATTTAATAAACCCTCATACAAAAACAAACAGAGGCACATATTTACTTAGGGCTTGCAAGTAATAGGGATATTGGCAGGCACACCAGTAGGGCTTCCACTGCAAGTCTCTGGCTTTAAGAGTTGACGTAGTGGTGCTGGGAAGGACTGGTACCAGAGCAGGCATGGCAATGGATAAAAAAAGTACTGAGGAAAATGCACTACCAGCATGGGACAGATTGTGGAAAACTTCACTGCTTTGCCACCACTGTGTAACTCCAGAGCCTAATAAGACACATTAAGCACTGCTTGACTGCAAAACTACAGACAATATAAAAGCCACCAAACAACCTGTCTTGATGCCACAAACACATGCACAAACTCGGGATAAACAGACCACTCTGCTCTTTACATTGCCTGAGAGCTCAGACTTATTTCCCTTCTTACAGGATTAGCCGACACCTACTTTTCTCTGCTACTGTGACTGTAAAACACATGGACAGGCTCCTAACGCTGTGTAAGGCAGGCTCCTAACGCTGTGTAAGGCAGGCTCCTAACGCTGCTGTGTAAGGCAGGCTCCTAACAGACTTCACAGGACAGAGAAAGGACCACCACCAGCAGGCATCTGGCTGTCAGAGGCTCTGGTGTAACGCACACTGAAGACGGTGCATTTCTTCTACTGCCTACCATGGAGTAAGTCTACTGCGCTACAGTCAGGTTCTTGATGATACATAACAAGTACCAAATTCAACTGCTTGGAACCTCAACACCAAAGTATGAGCTCAAACACCATTCCATATAGGCTACCCCATGCTTCTGAACCACTTAAGAGATATGTGCGCTGCTGTCTCTAAAATACTGACCATTTTCTGCAATACCCTGTCCCTGCTAGGTGAAGCGATCTGAAAGATTCCCCAAGTGCTTCTTCCAGAGAAGTAGTATCTTTTGAAAGTTCCAAAAAGTCATTGAGAATAATCTGATGAAGACAAAAAAAACCCACAAGAGCTAGTATGCCCAGGTTTATATTCATTTAATGCTTTGATTGTCAGGTTAAAATTATACATTCCTGTGTATAATTAACCAGGCTAACTAATCTTGCTTGACAAACACAGATATAAACATCAGCTTTGACACTGAGCCAAAGCAACCACTCTAGGACCCGTGCCAATGCTGAATTCCTCAGTCTGATATCATAAAATGACTTGTCTGTTGTATTTACAGTTCCAGTGGCTCTGGACTCTACACCGGCAGCCAGCCAGAAGAACAGATTTGAACTTAACCATTATGCCAGAACATGTGCATTTGATTAGAAGAAAAAGAAATTATGTATATTTCTTCTGGATGATGGTATTCATCAGACCTCCCATTGTAAGCTAATTGCAAGGCATACTGCTAGGCAAGTATCAAAAATACTTCGTAATATATAATAAATTGGTGCATGTCTATAAGCAGTATTGCCCTTCGGCTCTATAGCCAGTTTTCTGTTATCCTGCTCTTTACATGCACACCTCAAATCAGAAAATGCAGCATTTCACTCTGTGTTTTAATTGTATAGAATTTGAACGCTGTAGAACAGAACTTTTCTTTCTTCATACATAAATGCAAAAATATCTCACCTCATTACCTGAGTTATGAGGGACTTAGTAAAACCCCTCAACCCAAGCCTGTGACATCTCATGCATTTCACCAATCCTCAGGAACAGAAATCTTGGTAACAACCTGCTAGACAGACCCTTGTTTCAAAACCTACCTGGGAACACCCCATCGTGTGGCAGGCAGAAGGACCCGCTCTGGTTTTCAGGAAATGCTCACTAGCCATGAAGTGCCTCCACAGGAGATCTGCTTCTCCTGTGCCAGTCAGAGAGAGCCCACCAGGATGTGGTAAGCAGGGAGGTGGTATGGCTACAAGTGGAGAATGCAGAAAACATCTCATAAAAAAAGTGAAAGGCCCACACAGAATTTGAAGCAAGATTTCACGAGGGATCACATCCCTCAGGGACTTCTGAATTAACTAATCTTATAATGAAAGCACATTTTTTTGAACTTCAGACCGTATACTTGACCCTGAATGCAATCAGTGGAGTTCTGAGCTAAAAACACCAGTCACGGGCTTCCTTCAGCAGAGGTAAACTCTTAGGATTATGACTTTTTGCCTGATTTTCTAACCAGCAGGGCTTACTGGTGTCCAGCAGATGCAAGACAAGCTCAAGGTCCCCAAAGGCAGCCCTGACATGATTTTCAACCCATGATGGCTCCCAAGAGGGTACCAGTGACTCACAGCAGGACACATTGCTGTCAGGACCGGGGTGCAGAGTCCACACAGAACACAACCACGCCAGTTCAAAGTACCTTCCACCCCTCGCCCACTGCGGCCAACACAGCATGTCAAGTGCTGATTCAGCCGAGGTGGCCCAAGGCAGCAGTTGCTGACAGCATCACACCATCACTGGGACCCTGCCTGGCCACAGGGAGAGCTGCCCTTCACCAGCAGAGACAGAACGTGAAAGGGGGAATAGGCACAGCCTCTCAGCAGCAGATGAGCTACCCAGCCACCCTACCGCAAACCCAGCTTTTACGTTTCCACACACTGGCCAGTCGACCCAGTTCCTGCTGGCCGCCAGCCCCTGCCTCCCGCAATGAGGAACGTCCACGGCCCAGGACTCCCCAGATTCTGCAACATCTGAGGCTGCCAAAGGGATGGATATCCCAAACTCCACAGCACCTGGCACATCTGCAGCTTCCAAATTAAAAAAAAACAAAACAAAACAAAAACAAGCCTTTCACATGTCTTGCATGTCTTGAAGGAGAAATTTCTCAAATAGCTTCTCTTCTGGAATATTTCCCTGTCTTTTTTTCTTCTAATGTTGTTGCTTTTAATTATTTATTTGTAATATAGGGATTTTTCTACAGGGCACCCTCTCAAGCTCCCGCAAATGCCAACTAATCCCAAGAAGGGACTTTGGGACCTGAGGACTCAGAAGCTGCAGCACATCACCCTTTCACCCAGAGTGCCCGGAGCATCACCTGACCCAGGGGCACTCCAGGTGACTGGCCTCGCAGATCAAGCTGCAGCTTTGCTTCCTGGCACCAACTACCTGCCAGCTTTTCTCCACCAAGCATCAAAGCTCCAGCAGACTGGAAACAGGTCCTCAAAACCAGAGTGATCTCTGTCCTCAGGCCAGAGCATCCCTCTGCACAAGGATGTAAATCTTCTCACTCTGAGGAGACCACCAAACCCCGGTCAGCAATGCCTCAGTGACATACTTAGCCATTTACCTACTAGAAAAGGGGAACCATTGTACTGTTTTACTAGAAAAAGGAAACTCTAGCTGAGGAGAATGCAGAAGCCAACAAGCAGTATATTGGGTCTGTCAACAGAAGAGTCCTTTAGAAGAATGCTTTCTGGTTATTTTGATCATTTAACCATGTCAGCTAATATTTTAAAATACAACTTACTCCAGAGATAGATCTCGATCACTGATCTGCAAAGGTTACATTTCATTATCAGCCCTCATATGTCAACCAAACGCTCTTAAAGAGTATCCAGTACCCTTGTAAAACTTCACCTCCGTCCATTCTCTTCGATGCAATCTTAACTTTCTTGTAATACTGTTGAAATTCATTTAGAAACAGCAAAATCCTGACTCATTTCTCTCATACAGCTACAAGGAAAGCTTCCTTTATTGGACATAATTTGTTCTCGTCTTCTTATGTTTGCATAGCTACAAAAACATGAAGCACATCACACTAAGTAGACAGTAAGCTGACAGAAGTTCATTTACTAAGCAAACCTGTCCCCTTCTTCCAGCACTTCAGCTGTAGATGGGTTTAAAAACATAAACCTCTAAATAATGATGGGGCTGATATTACATAGATTCATTTCCATGACAAGAGGAGTCACCACATAGCCAAAGGCTTACACTTTAAACAAATTGCTCTGGACTCTTAGCTCCATCCAATACCTATATCCCAAGTCAATAAATTATAACAGCACGTGTCCAGCTAAGAATTTCTAGTACAGAAACAACCCATGTCCCTAGAAATATTAAGCTGTGGAAGTCTTCTGGGCATCCATTTATGTGTATAATCTAGCAAATAAAAATAAACTTGTGTATGCATTCACATGACTTTAGAAGATAAGCAAAACAGGCAGGTTTAACAGTGGAAGAGAAATGTCTGTAGGTGATGTGGGAATCTGCATGCACTGCAATAGTCAGTTGGTTAGTCACAGAAATAATCTTCCTGCTGAAGGCATCCCATATCTCACTTACAGATGGCAGCTGCTGTGCCATAGCCTTACATATCCATGGTACTTAATATTATAATAAGGGTTGGTTAATATTAATTTCTGATGGAATTTCCCCTGCATTTAGTTTTACAAACAATATTGAGTCCCTTTCAGTCCTGGACTGTTGCGTATAACTTCCATGCGCAGTTTGGAGTCTGACATCTTCCACTCTAAAGCATAAGGGCCAAAAGTTACTTGATAGCAAGTAACTTGGTATCTATTTATAAAACAAGTTCTGTACTGTTATTACTGTTTGTGCAAAAATGACTGCAAGAACACCACAACTGTTTTTAAATCAGCTCTACAACTCAAGGTCACTCCTCAAAAGACCCTTTTCCCCAGCCAGTACCAACAACCTTCATGCATTCAGTTGACTCCTTCTCCAAATTCCTTGTAAAAATGCTGGAAGCCTCCTTTCACTCCCGTCCAACTTTAATGTAAGGCCCTGTTCCTCTCCCCCCTCCACAGGTAGCCAGCAATGCAATGCAGCAATGCACTTTCAGCAGTCATCAGGCAAACTGGAGTCACATAGAGAAGGAACTAGGATGACCTTAAAGGCATGCCAAAGCAGAATGGTTATTTATACCTCCTAACACCAGGAATAAGTGAAATCCACTCTACTTACATTTTAAACAAAAACTACCCAAGCTTTAAGTGAGCTGATGGATCAGTACTTCAGTAGCACTAAGCACAGGAACAATGTTTCAACCTTTTATTATTCCCACCACTGTGTGGAAGTGGGTGCATACACAGATTTAAAGATGTTCCCAAGCAACTGGTAAACATCACCATAGGATTCCTTCGGCTTCTGTGAAAAAAATAATCTCAGTACCACTCACACATCCCCTTAGTTCAGTGCAAGTTAGGACCAAAAGAAAAGTAACTTAACTCTTCGATTTTTTAAAAGTTTCATCGTTTCTATTCCTGGCATATCTCTAAAAGTAGTGGATGAATGTGCTATAAAGAAATAAAGAAACGGGGATGTTTTCAGTGTTCAGGACAATAAAGCAAACTTAGTTACAAGACAGTACACTTTGCCACAGCAAAACAGAGAAAGAAAGAAAAGCAAAGTTATCCCAAACTGAAGTAATGACATTGCAAGTACAAATAAGCTTCATTGAGAAAGATGCTTATAATATAAATGTCCTATAATGAAAGTGTCCTCTCCATTTCTGAACAAGAAGACTTAGAAAACACAACTCTCCTCTTAAAAAAAAGTTTGCTGTGCCCAAATTGAGCATCCCTTATTTTATGCCACATACCCAACGCAGAGACAGTAACTTCTTCAGCTGTAGGGTGCTGGCATGAAAAGTTGTTTAGATAACACTATCACAGGCGCGCAAACAACCAAATAATCGGATCCGAGCCGAGTACGTGCGCAGGCAGGGGTCGGGAGGTTTCCCCTCCACCTGAAACGCCCCTCTAAAGGAAAGTCATGGTCACAGCTAGACTGTTTTGGCGGGCACGTCCCGCGCTGGCGGTCCCCGCTCTCCGCAGCCGGGGCGCGCAGCAGCCAGTCGCGGGGTGCAGCCGGGCTCCGGCCCCACCGCCGGGAAGCGGGGTATAAGAGACAGACGTGGGGCCGTGCCCCGCGGCACGGCACGGCGCGGGAGTTCCGTGCGCTTCAGCTGGGGCCCGGCACAGTTCACACCCAAAAAAGGCAAAACCCACGCTGGTTATTTTCTTCCCCTTCAGATCGCGAATCCTGCCGGGATTACAGGCACCCCGGGCCGCTGATGCTGCTCGAGCTGCAAACTCCAGGCCCCGACACAGGCGGGAGCGGGTCACATATCCCACACTTGCTGTCCTTGACCCCCGCAGGATCTACCCCCAGTGCGTAACAGCAAGCACAGGTCTAGCCCTCTGAAGTTAGCCCCCGACAGCCCTGTGGAGAGCCAAGCAATATTTTTACATCAGATATATCTATACGTGGTGAGATACAGATTGTCAAAGGACTTTATTTGATTTAGGTACACGTTTCACATTAAAGTGTGGTTATAATTAATAACATACAATTCTGAATCTTATTAATCCCTCAATGCTTATCTGAACAATCCGGCAGGCATGGTAAGCTGTAAGAGCAGCTACAATAATCAGCAAGAGATGCAAGATTAATTCAACAGCAAAATGTCGATATTACAAAATTTGGATGCATTAGGAAACATTACTGCTGCATCGTTGCACTGTTCACACATTTTTGCCATGTAAAAGCCATGGTGTACAAAAATCCTTTGATTTTTCTTGGATTTTTCCCTCTCTTTCTTATTTACATGTACATGTGTGCACAGGGTCCTGTGCCAGAATCAAGTATTTGTAGACCCTGAACATCCAGCCTTTTTATCAAGTCTAATGCCGCCACTTTGACAAGTCGAGGACCAAGAGGGATATCTGGCTGTAGCTGAAGCTGGTCATTACAGCTCTAATTCTCTCCTTTGGACAGTTTGAAATTATGAGTTAGGCAGATCTGCATTAGAAAAAGCCACCTTAGTGTCTTAGAAAGCCGAGTCCACAGACCCACTTGCAGAGTGATGTTCACAGAATTGTAAATACTTCTGCTCCAGAAGCATCGATAAGTCATGTCTTCCTCAGGAGGGCATCCACTGCCCTTGGCTGGCAAATCAGATTTTCTGGAGGACAGTGTGCTTGTTCCCTTGACGCATGGTGTGTTTTTCACACCTAGCATTTGCAGTAGCAGTCAGACACACTATTTTTCCATATGAAGATAAAACACCAAGAAAAACAAGCCTTAAGCGTAGTGATTATTTTTATATACTGGTACTATTTTACTTCTCTGTTTGCCCCTGACTTTTGTGGGAAGAGTGACGATGATGAAGGTGTATGATAGAGATTGCTATTGCGTAGGTTAGAAACTCCCCATGCATCCAGGTTGCACCCAGCAATAGTCATCATATCATTATGCTGGGACAAGTTTGTAACCTAGACAGTCACAACCTCTATCACACACCTTCATCATCACCAAGGAGGGACAAACTCCTGCCTAGCCCACAGACACTCTGCAAAAGCCCTCTCATTGCCCTTAGGGGGTACCAAAGCTGAGTGGAGAGATGCTGGGCTGCAGTTGTAGTAAATCCCAAACCACAAACTTGCCAATAAAGAGGCAAAACAGTCCTCAGTGTACACTGTCCTGCACAAGGAACACCCAGAGGAATAGAAGAGCTGAAGCAGGACCAGACATTGAACCTTCCCAAGCACCTCTTGTGACCACTTCACAGCTCCCCAAAGCTATCACATAGCATGTACAGTATGAGTGTTGCACAAGTCTCAAATAAAGGCATGAAGGTGTGAAATAATGCAATTCACAATGTCACCTGCACCTTTGGACATGCACAATGTTTGTTTACAGTGCTGTGTATCACAGGCATGAAAGGCGTCACCACATTTCAATTAAAAATCCCACATCATTCTATTATATATGAGCTATCCCTCTGCCGTGTAAAGCTCTGTTTATCCTCACCCTGTAGAAACTTTTCTCCTCCCTTCTAAAATTAATTCTATATTTTCTTGGTTTCCAGTCTAAAATCTCGTTTTCAAAACTTTTGAGTCCTGCATGTCTGTTGCTTACACCTGCCTCCATGGTACATATTAACACAGTTGAACAGACTAAATCAGGACATTATCAAGCTGGCAGAATGATTTTAAGGAGACTTGGTTTGGATGATGATAACAATTGGTGTCAGTAAAGCCTGGACACCTTGTTACACACTAATACAATTTTTGTCAGCAGTTTACAGATGAACTGCTTTACACTTTTTTAGGGCAGAGAGTTTTAAATGTTTTGAGTCTTGTTTTCAGATTTTTCCTTTCAGAAAGACAGACCACTTCAGTGCCAAGAGCTGAACTGCAAAGGCCCCAGCGAGAGAAAGGGAAGACGGGAAGAGTATTCCTTTTATCAGTGAGAAACTGAAAAATAGTTTTTTTTAATACCTCACCGTGTGATTTGTAGAGCTGATGTCTCACAATCTAGTAAGACAATAATTGAAGCCCTGCCTAAAGAAGGAAGTTTTCTGACAATATTGGTATGGTTGTACAAACCCTCTCGCCAAGGGGCAAGCAGTGTTTTGTATGGGGATGACACACCAGCACTAGCACACCTCGCCATGACTGCTTGAGAGGTCACTAACCCCACCTGCCCTTCCCACCCCTCTGCCGCAGGTTTTGACCTCTCTTTCTCTCCTCCTCCCTGCTCTCGAAGGGAACATGTGGTTTTGCTGCAGCAACTACAAAAGTGCAAAGTCCAGAGCCATAAACCCACCATCATGGGGGGCTCAGCTTTACACAGAGGCAGCTGAGGTGTCAGCACCTGCGCCACTACTCTGCCTGCTGTGCAGGTAGCAACTCCATATTTTGGTGTGGTGTCTCCTCCGACTACAACAGTGAGACTTGCTGGAGTTTCTTTGTCAGCACCCTTAATATTATGTCATACTAAAAGCAGGTGTGAGGGCAAAGGTGCGTGTCACAGCTTGAGCTAAGCTAGCAACTCGTTCAGCGCCTTTTCCCCCACACCCCCTTTTTGCACTTGCTTTGGCACACTTCGGACTCCTCCGTGGCCGATCCCATTTGTTAAGGTGGCAGAAAAGCAATCCTGAGCAAAACAATAAAGAAAGAGTCCTTGTGTGCCAGGTCGGAGAGTTGAATTTTCTGAAGTCCTATGAGATCTGCTGGATGGGAACCATCGGGACTGACCTCTTTGGGCAGGGGTGAATGATTTGATAGCTGAGCCCACACTGGTATCTTTCCTTTGTTGCCACAGTCATCTGGACTGCCCTAGAGTTCAGAATTAGTTAATGTGCGATAAAACATGGTAGGCTTTGACTCAGCTTAACATCTGCTAAAGATTGCCTTGTTTGTAGTAGGCTGTGAACACGCGTTAACTGATATACCAGTAATTATCTTCCAAATCCTAGTCTTGGGAGAAACCAATGCTATAAATGTTGTTAGTGCTAAGGGAGCTCAGCTAGCATCAGCAACAATTGAGTGTTTTCTCAAAGTTTTCCTAAAGCTTGCTAGGTGTAAAAATGGCCCTGTGGGAAGTGAGATTCCCATCTTCCTGATGGCATTGAGTGCCCCTATATTGTTCCAGCAGTCCCAGAGGTATGTCGAACCTTAAACTTCCAGCTTCTACTGTCCCGTCGTGAATCTCTTCTGGAGGAATGGATGTTTGTGGCATGCTGTCAGCTGTTTGAAGAACCATGGGATGTTCAAAACTGCCCTGCAGGAGTTAGCAACTGAGCAGAATGCAAGTGGAACAGTCAAAGTTGCATAGTATATGCAATTAACTATCATGCTATCAAGAATTTGGAAGTATGGCTATGAGGAAAAAAAAGGCAACTATTGAGACTTTCATTATGTAAGCAAAGACGTTCAATGCAGTAAGTAAATAGCGCAAACAAGGGAAGGTAAGAAATTTTGCTGGTATAACATTTTTGTAAAACAAAGATTCAATGATTTTTAAATCAGTAACGTATTTTTAGGAATCCGACTGTATAGACTTCCATATATGTATTTCCATATGTTAGAGAGGTTTGTATTTCCATGTTTTAGAGAGGTTTGTTTTACCTTTTTAATCTGGAGTGATAAATCAAGAACTACATCTAGGGCAAGTACTTACATTTGAAATTAAATAAAAAATTACCATAAATAACATTATGATTGCCTTAAACCTGATTGCCTTTTAAAATAGATATTCCTCTCCAAAAGACTCTTCCTTTGCTACCAAGTGTATCTCAGCGTTTCTGGGATTAAACAGTAAATCGTGATGATGGAGAAATGTCTGCCCCAAATTGTGTATTGTAATAAAGTGAAGAATCTGTCCAGGAAAGCAATAATCCACTGATCAGAAGACTGGAGCCATAGCTGAGTTAGCTGCATTGCCAAGGATTTCAAGTCAGAGAGCCCTCAGCAACATGAATTTTGGCAGATCAGAAATCAAAGTTCTCAGCATTAAAGAGATACCTACTGAAAGGATCAGGTTTTGAAATCTTTCCATGTCTTTTCTTTCTCAAAGACATTAATTGGTCACTTAACATCAATATAGGTGACGAAGAAGAAAGCCAGAAAGAAAATATTTAAAATATCTTCCCTGCTGGTTTGCTGTTGTTGAGTTTTCACATTTCTAGTTCTCCCACAGCTTCCAAGGGAAACAAGAAGTAACTGTATGATGTAAACAAAAATCCCCTTTCTCAGGAACAAGGAAAAAAAAAAAAAAAAAAGAGTATCTTTGAGGATGAACAATTCTATGGATCAGACTTTCCAGTTCTCCTGTTCTATTAGTCAATGAACGAGCAGTAGCTTATTGTCTAGATTTTATAATTAAAGTCTCCACTGTGCAATTGTCAGTACATGCAAACAATTTCTGGGAAATCTCTAGCTGGCAATGAAAATTACAGTTGGCTTTCAGCACTTACTGTCCTGCTGAAATGGCAGTAAGATAGTAGAGCTGTCTGGGTTGGTTTGTTGGGCTTTTTCTTTGTTGGTTTGGGTTTTTTTTTAAGTTGCTGAAACAGAGAACAGCAAAAGACCTTATAAGGGAAGAAAATCAGAATTCTGGTTCTTCTTACATCTTTCTGATCAATATGGCTACAAAAAACATTGAATATGGGTGAGTGGCGATACTCCTTTATCTCATCTTCTTGCCTTTTTATTTAGGAAGTCCCTATCTACTACTGGAATCTTTTTGAGGGACTCGGTGAGTATACATTTTAACTCTCATGCCTTATCACTCAAGAATTATGGTCCTCCATTTTGTCTTTAGAATACAGTATGATCCATGTTAAACAAACAGAACACAAGATTTTTTTTTAACTGCCCGAGTGAGAAGTCAAAATGCCTTCCTCCAGATTACTTAAGATAATTAAAGCAGTGTATTTCTGCCCTTTCTTTTCTGTCCTAGAAGTACTGGTGAATTTATATACCTATAACAGTGCATAGAAATATGTAGACATTTTTTGCATCAGAAAGAGAACAAATCCTATAAGGTACATTCATGTTGCTGTAATTATATCCACACCAGTAGTTGTACCAATACAATTATTTTATCAAAAAGAAATTCCAACAAATAGCCAGGCCATAAATAATGTGGTAACTCTGCTTACCTAAATGCTTATCTGTATCATAAAGATTTTTTCAGTTATATTAATGAAAATATGGCATATACTTTGCAAATATTTTTTTAAAATTAAAAATAGAGTTAACATTTATGAATAAAGATCACAAAATATTTTGGATTTGGATTTGGTTGATACAAAATGAATACAAATGTAAGTTTTTCTATATTCTGAGTCTGATGATTAGGAACTCATGGACTTGGACATGTTATTGTATATATAATCAGTGGAACTGTCCTCCTAATCATAGCACACAGAATTGATTGCTTACCATATCTAATTAAAGTAACTTTTCCTCCTAATGCAGAACCATGAAAGTACTGTTCCTTATATTCTCTTCTGAATGGCTTGCTAATAAAACTTATAACAAAGATTTGTTTTACTCTCTTAAATTAATGTTTCTGATAAAATTAATCTCCTTTATAGGATGTTTGCCAGATGTTATTCTGAGCAAGCACTGCCTGAGTATTACTTTGGCTGCATAAAATGTAAAATACATACATGTTCATATCAGGTTATAAAATTAATAATTTACACATATAAATAGTTGTAGTGCCAGCCTTAAAACAAACCTGCAGTCAGTTTGTCCTGTTCGCTGTTCCAAACACCCTCATGGCAGGACATACACTTTGATCAATTTAAAATATGATTTGCTTTTTTTTGTACATAAACTTTAATTAGGATCTTGACACTCATGCACTTCTGAGGATCTTGTTGGTGGCTACCTCTTGTTGACACATTTGATTTTCTGATAAGTGAGTTTTGTCGTCTTTTAATTTTTTTCTGCCTCAAGAGAAAGCTATTCAGCCACATAATAACAACAAAAGCGATGTTTTCATAAGTTAAAAGTTAACAGCAGAATTCATAGTAGCTATCAATCACACTTGCACAGCTTTCAGCTCATGTTGGGCAAATGCTTACACTATTCCTCTTCAGCCTCAGAGTCCTTGTCCTGGTGTTTGAATAGGGTGGACACGGCTTTATCTTCTCTGACAAGGGGTTCCCACTGTCTGCTGGCCAAATGACATCACCTTTTACAAACCACATGCGGGCTCAGCCAAAAACTACTACTTGTAATTGAAACCTGCCTTTTCACACTAGCCAGTAGTATGTTCCCAGCAAGCCTTTCAGAAGGCAATGAAGAAAAGAAAATTGGAGACCATGTAGTGTGTAGAAAAATCAGATTCTTAAAGGAATTTTAAGTATTGTGGGAAAAAAAGATACTGTTGGTATCTTTTCTCATAAGTGTTGAAATTAATTTTTTATTGTGGTTTACAATGTCCTGTGGGAAAATTGAAAAGGAATTTGTGTGTTGCAGGCACAATATGGTGAATTAACTGATAGATAAGGGAGTTTAATGGAGAAAGACTGTCTTGCATAATTAGTTATAAAACAAAAGGAGTGAAAAATATAACCAAAGGAGATCACCATTTATCTAAAATGCTGATTCTTTAAAATTATTATTTAGTTCATATACATTTTAAGCATTAATTTGCTAGATAAGCCAATGTTCCTACAACTCATCTTGTGGCCAAAGCAAAGTTCCAGTTACTCCTGATTCATTGTCACAATGGATTAATTGAGCTTAATTCATGTTTTTCATCTTCTGTCCATAGTGACTGATGTTAAATTCTTTCTTTCACTGTCTGACTATAAAATCTTATCATGTCAGGATGCTGGTATGTCCAAATAAAACCTCTAGACATGGTGACCATGTTTTTGAAGAGGGACATTTTTGTCCCACAACATAATTTTTTTTCCATGAGGGACCTTTTGAGCTGCCTTTCCTGCACAGAAATTGCAGTAATTAGGCTCAGTTCAAAATGTTATTCTTACTTAATAAATAGAGCAATCTCACTCTGCAGTTCCTTCATTGCCTTTCTAGGGATTTACAAGTTGGAGGGTAAGTAGCTATTTACTGCCAAAAAGCCAGCAGAGGTTCAATAGCAACCTCAAGGGAGGTCAAGCCTTGCAGAGCAACACCACTTCCAGCAATGTGGGTGCCCAAAGCAGATGGGAGCAGTTAATATCTTCAGTAAAGACTTAGCTTGACTTAAAATAATTTGAGCAGATACCAGGTATCTGCCATATCCAGAGACTGGAGCAGCTAGGCACATGTTCAAGGCTTTATGACTACGGCAAGTGAGCCTCTACATGATTCATTCTTTAGCAATTTTCAGAGAAAAATATCTATTTTTTTGGGGTGCATGGAAGGAAGAGAAAAACACCCTGAGAATACCCATGACTAAGCTTGTCTCCCTAATGTGTGGTGATGAATGGAAACCTTCTGGGCTCTTACTTGCACTGCTGTGCTCTGAATGGTCTGACCTGAACAAGAAAAAAAACCAAAAACCAAAACAAAAACAGCCTTAAAACTGTTCCTTTTCTCTTCCCTAAGGAAGAAAAACTTGTTTATGTTTTGCAAACAAAGATTTTAGCGAATGACCCATACCCTCACTTAACTAGGAATTATTACATGATTATGTCTTCTGGCTTGGGGGTGAGGAATCACCTGAAGAGATCTGTGCCACATTGCATTATAATTTGCGAGGTTGATTACACTGGGGCTTTTTAGGCTTGCTCTAGGTATGAGTCTATCCTGAGGGCCCAGGAGTCTATCCTTAAGGCCATGTTATATCTCAGGAGCTACTCTGCCTTTTAAATGTAAGACCAAACTGCCTGATGAAAAGCCCATTGAAATCTTGTATGTGACGTCAGTAAGGACTCAGGAAAAGAACACATATTTCTTCTGTCAGTTATTGCTTTTCTAGAGGACAGAATCTCAGTAAATTATAATATATTAATCATAGAGTGGATTGATTCATGTTCATTTTTTCTTGGCATTTCTGTTAAAAACTCCTATGCCTTTTCCATGAAACACAGAAAAGACAAATAGACATTTTAAAGATCATCTTATAAGTATGCTGTTGTTTCAGCAACAAGCTGAGCATATGCGTATTATTAAATACGTGACCAGGAGTAGTTACAGCATCAATGATAAGAATAGGCTGATTTTACAGAGAAAAGTGGATCATTCCATTAATCTGTCTCATACCAACACCACACATTTTAGTGCAGATGAAAGTAAATTTATGCACTAAGGAAAGAACATAGATAAGGGGGTCTCTGTGTGGATGTATATTTAGATGTCTAATAGCTAAACTATATATTATTCTGTGGTTTGGGATCCACAGTGATTTTCAAAAGGCCTTAAAGGTCAGGGAAAATAAGTTTGCTTTGCAGTGTCACAGCTGAGAAAGTGATGTAATCACAACAGAACTGTTGGTCTAAGCACAGGAATTACACCATAAGAATTTACTTTGCTCTAGTAGAGACATGTGTGCACCATGCCCATATCTACCTGACACTGACACAACCTGCTGATAATTTACCATACTTCTTTCTAGCAGTGGATGTTATCCTTCCCAGTGGTCCACGTCAGAGCAGTGGAAATGTTGGAAATCCCAATTATATTGAAAGGCTTTTTATATTATGAGCTGCTACACTGCTACTTCTGTTCCCTTCAATGAACATGAACTACATGGTCAGTAAGGTGCAGAGAGGAAGCCATGGATTGTCTTGGATGGAGAGGCAAAGAACAAGTACAATGAATTGTCTGAAAGCCCAGCATTGGTACAGGTCCAACACTAACACAGAGACGAACCCAAAATCTCACTCGGATGACTGAACTTTTATTACTCCACAAGAAGTAAAACTCAGCTAAGCATTTGATACTCACACCAGTCTCTGTCAAATTCCTGAACAATAACCTTGAATACAAAGTAACTTTTACTGTGCTTAAATTTTGAGTGAGTATCTCCGCCTCCCACCTTCCCAGACAATGAAAACAAATCTGAGTGAAAATGTGGGGATCCAAGCTCATTCACATGCTTCTAAATCATCTTCCATTTTCGATCTGGCTTTTTTTTTTTTTTTTTTTTTTTTTAATAAAATAAATAAAAAAAACCCAAACCAAAACAGTTATCTGAAAATGGATCATAAGTTTCCTCAAACTTACTAAAATCCTCTTTTAATACAGTTCAGTAATTTCCAGCAAGTGGCCTCCTCTATCCTCACATAACCCCAAAAGGCACCTTTATTATTGTCAGAAACATAGGCTGAATGCAAGAGCAAAAGACAGTGCTTGGAGATGGAAGCATTTTCACTTCAGTGATATAGTACATGATAATTTGTTGATCTTTAAGGCATGCGACTCAATCCATTAATGAAACATACTTAAAACATATGAAGTGTATTTGTATAACAAAACTAATTTACTGTAGTGCCATCATATAGAAAAAGTAGAGGAGTAAATTATATGATAGGTGCACACAAAATACACTTATTGATTGTTACATGCATGAATGTGTGATATGAAACATGATACACACATATAAGCAAGTAAGGGAAAAGACATCTAAGATAGCTTACAGAAATTAAATTACATTCTTTCCCAGCTAATATATGTGGGTTTGAAAAAGAACAGGATTATTTTGGTTTGGTTTTGCTGCTACAGTCACTGCTATGTAAACTTGCCTTGTGTGTGTATCAGAAACCCACCTTTTTTTGTTCAGACCCAGACTTGAGTCGTGCATTGCGCCATACAGATTTCAGGTTATGCCCTGCCTATCTTGCCATGTGACAGAAGAAGAATGTGTAATGGCAGTATTTATTTAGGGGTCCAGAAGCAGTGGCAACATCTACACTGTAACGTTATGGTGCTCTAAGGAGCTGGCCACAGCCACTGAGGGACTGCTCCAATCTCCCAGTGCAGACACACAGTGATGAGCCACCACTGGAGAGGCAGAGGAGTGAAGGGAGCCAGAAGCCTACAAAATCTCACTGGAACTAGCCACACTTAGTCCCATGGTTTATAGCCATAGAAACCTGCTAGCATTCATATATTTAAAGGCTGTAATTTACAGGATGTTTAACACTTTGCCAGCACATCACAGAGGAAAAAAGTGAATGTGGCAAGAAAGGAAAATAGTCATATTATTTCACCAGCCTTCTCAGAAGGCTGTAAAAGACATTGGCGGCATATTTTCCCAGCTTGTCTCCTGCCACTTAAGGATTCTTCTTGAAAGATATTCCCTCAAGGATTCTGCCTGGAATAGTTTAACATCCTTCATTAAATACTTCCTCTGCTTACCCTTCCCTATCCCTTTACTTCAGTATTCCCAGGAGAAGTTTTACAAGATGCTGATTTTGCACAGGGGGGAAAAAAAGTACTCAGCACCCAAAGCCTTAAATGGAGTGTTTGCTTCAAGACTCTAATTAGGGTTTAAATATATGTTTTTAAGTTGGGAAATAAAAGAACTAGGAACAATTATCTGTTCTTTGTGGGTTTTTTAGTTCACCTGTGACTTCAAGAAGCGAATTTCTACAATACCTTTCTACAGCTCTGTAAAATTTCTGGTGAATGTTTGAACCGTAGGGACAAAAAAGAGTGGCGAGTGTGTATTTTGTGACCTTATGTCCAGAGGTCAACAAAATACCAACAGAAGCAAGAAATCCTACAGTGTTAACTGTGACGAGTTAGGATGGTATACCTGGGAAAGCATCCCTCCAGAAGTGTCTTCTTATTATGGACTTTTCTGAAACATCTACTGCTGCTACAGGGAGGATGGTAAGTAAGTGGACTTCTGCTCCAATCTAGTATGGCCATCCTTCTGGGAATGGCAAAGAAGTACTGAAAGACATGCAGCTGGATGCAATTCAGACAATGAAACACAAGACAGAACTACTGGAAACAACAGTAGGGAGTACACTGGCAACTACAGGAAGTATAACCCCAGAGCTACAGAGCTGAAGGCATGCAAGCCATTGCCACCAGCCCATACATACATCACGCTCCATCAGGTTGCCTCTGTCTCCTATGGAGCTCTCAATTAACTTCATCATCCCACAACAACACCTTGTTAATAAAGTTGAAGTGTTGTGCAAATCAACGTGCTTTTATTGTAAGTGATAACCATAACAATAGACAAGAAACGAACAATAGAGACAGTAGAGATAAGCACCAGGGTGTGGCCTTACAATCACTCCCGCAAGGAATACTATGTCACAATCACCTACTCTCAAAATAAGTTAGTACATTCCCCATCACCACCCAAAATGGCAGTACACCCACATGCTAAAAATGAACTTCACAAATTTTATGTAACAAAAACCAAATAGGAGAGGTAGTCTAGTGTAGTTTTCTTGTTGAGCTTAAACCATATTATGAGACACTTCCACTTGCCTACCAGCTTTCCGCAGACCAACTCCACACCCTCTGTGACTACCTGGCACTAGTTGCCTCTGTTAGCAGGAAGAGAGCACGGCATTTCATCAGCCTGGAAAAGACAAGACAGACAGGGACAGCTCATATCTTGATTATCATCATGAATATCAATGAGGTGATTGGGGAAGGGAAAAATCCTTACTAACAGTTTTGTCAGATGTTGCCTGAATCACCTAATGCTATTCTCGAGCCCCGGTCTGATGGCACCCACACATTCCCAATGACCTGGGAACATGGGAGTTATTAACTCCCGGTTATCTCCCTAGCAAGTGGCTGAAGGTGACAAAAAATAGCACCCACGATCAATTAGGAACTTGAAATTAGTGCACAGGGGGACTAATAGTCTCCCTGTTTGTTTTCTCACTGAAAATCCACAGCTCCAAGAACATGACACGCCCTGAGGTTTTAGTTTCATTGCTGGCCAGTGTAACAACCAGATTCACCAAACTGTACATCTGCCCTGGAAACATGGCACTCACAAGCAGTTACACTTAAGTCCTCTCACACACATTCTCCACCCTTGGGCATAGGCACTTCCAGCAGTGGGGTATATCCTCACCGAATAATGGGAAAGAATTCCTCAGTCCTTGTGCATGCAGCTGATGATAGGCTCAGTAATAAGACAGTCAAATAAATTACTAGATTAAACAAAGCAAAAGGCAGTGTTTGAACCTCAGCTCGCACTATTACAATGAGAGCTGATAAGCTGCCAGGGCCCCAAGAGCATCCCAGCTCCTGGAGGTCTGGCTGCAGTGTTCAGAGTCCCTTTGGTGGCTGTGGGAAGAGGCTGCCAGGCAGTGCTGCTGGGAGCCTTGGCAAGGGCTGACCCGCATTCCCATGAGAACTGCTTTGAGCCAAGCCTCTACCATCTGCCTCCCACCTGAGCTTGACCATCCCAGGGCTGTCTGAATGTGGTCCCCTGCACTAGGCCTGATCCCAGACCCCATCTGCAGGCTGACATCTCAGCCTGGCCATATCTCTGTCCCCAGTGCTCCCCAGCCTGTTCTGGTTCCTGTCTAGAGGTGGTGCGATTGTCCTGTCTGGGACACCCTGCCCTGCCTGCTCCAAGGAGCCCTGGCTGCCCGCAGCGCCCTGATGCACAGCATGGCCACACTGCTGGTGTTTCTAATGAGGCACAGCTGTGGTAAGATTGAGGACATCAATTACTCATGTATGGTGCACTTCCACACTGCCACACAGAGAGAAAAGCTGGGATATGACAAGGGGGGTCAGAGTCAGTCACCCAACCAATGCCACCTTGCGCTTCAGCAGTTGCTTTTTCAGCTGACTTCTGGGTAGATTTGGAAAGACGGAAGCATTAGTATGTGGCTTGTGCTAATACAGGTATATCTGATGCCACCACACACAACAGTAGACAGACCATGACTGGAATAGTGCAGCCCAGTGTCCATATTTCAAAAGAAAATGTAAAAAAATTTAAGAGGTTCCTAAAGAGAATGATAGGCATGGCAGAAAACCTGCTTTACAGGGAGCCCAAGGAGACTGTGTTACTTCACATGAGAAAAGTCTTTAATTTAATTTGGTATACAAACATACAAAACAATTCAATGGCTAGAAGCCAAAGCTTCGATTTTGGATTAGCAACAAGGAGCACAGCAAAGGGAATAATTTACCAAATGCAGAAACAAATTTTCCACCATTTGAAATACATAAATGAGCTTTAGAAACTTTCCAGCATCCTTCTGTCTTGACCCAGGCTAGGGACTAAACTATGAAGCACCACTGTGGAAGTTCAACTGTTTCTGCTGCACCTGTGGACAGGGAAGATGCTTCCAATGGGCTGCTCCAGATGTCAATCTACAGCTATTAATTAATTTTTTTCCCAGGAGTTTGACAAGAAAAAGTTGGCTTACTTTTTTATAAGAGTAAATATCTATTACCAAATCAGGGTAAAGATGTTGGTAATTACAATGCCCTTGATTCTAATTTAAGGACGAAAACAGAAGAGAAAGCCAATGGGAGGTGATCCTTCCTCTCTGCTCAGCACTGATGGGCCCACATCTGGAGTACCGCATCCTGTTTTGGGCTCCCCAGTACAAGAGAGACATGGACATACTGGAGACATTCCAACAAAGGGCCACAAAGATGATGAAGGGACTGGAGCATTTCTCCTATGAGGAATGGCTAAGACAGCTGGGGCTGTTTAGCCTGAAGAAGATAAGGCTTGGTGAGATCTCATCAATGTGTACAAATACCTGGAGGGAGGGTGTGAAGGGGACAGAGCCTGGCTCTTTTCAGTGGTGCCCAGTGACAGGACCAGAAGCAATGGGCACAAACTGAAACACAGGAGGGTCCTCAGGCAACACTTTTTTACTGTGAGGGTGACTAAGCACTGGCACAGGTTGTCCAGAGACGTTGTAGAGTCTCCCTCCTTGGAGATATTCAAGAGCTGTCTGGACGTGATCCTGAGCAGCCTTCTCTAGGTGGCCCTGCTTGAGCAGGGGGATGGACAAGGTGACCTTCAGAGGTCCCTGCCAACCTCAACCCTTCTGTGGCTCTGTGATTCTGAGAGCTGACAGGACTGAGTGGGTCAAGAAGTGGTGAAACAAACTTGTGCTAGCCACCAGCATTACTTGCATATATTTTTTGAAAATGTTATTGCATGACTATTTTTTACTTGTATCACAGATTTTTTTCCCTCTGGGCTGTGAAGCTAAACGTTGCTCTGAGATTTATCAGTAGAGTCTGAATCCAGACCACTCCAAAGAACCTGTAATCTGGTGTCCTTCCACTAGTCAAAGATCCACCTTTTGATACAGTGGTGTTTTGCCCTGGGGACAGAATGAAATAGAGCCTTTGTGAAATGTGCAGCCAGTTTCTGACAAACATCTTTCTAGAGGAAAAGTACTAACACCCTGAAAACATTTAATGTAAAACATCAGACCCTGTTCTAACACTAAAAGGGTTAAGTCTACTATTCTGTTAAATTAACAGAAGCACTATTTTCTCCTTGCTTGCCAGTGTGGTTTCCTCTGCAGTAACATCTGTGACACCATAGAATTTTTCAAGACCTAATTAGTCCTGGTAGAAGAGAATGTTAGTTCACAAGGCAGTTTGAGAAATAATGTAATTTTTATATATATATATATATATATATATATATATATATGTTTGTTAAGCATCTTGAATCTTCCTCACATCCCCATGAATCTTGTGTGGTAGCAGCCCTGGAATGCAAAAATCATCTAGGGAATTCCTCATCGCTAAGTTTAGCACTAAAGAGCTAATGGCTTCAGTATGTTGTATTGTTTAGATGTGAGGTTAAATTCAGAGATCAGACTCGGGTTTTTTTTTCTGGAAAGCCAGTCTAAATACAGTTAGGGTGTGCAAGTTCCATTTTTGACTTCCCTGCATTGGACCCTGGAGGCAGGACCCTGGAAAGTGCAGAACTATTTGTTTATCAGAGCAGTAGTTTGGGTAAGAAAGAAAAAGACATAAACTCGGTTTTTAATTTCTAATTCTCCAATCACTAAAAAGTTATCTGTCACCAGAAGAAGGAGCAGTGTTAAAAAGGACCACTGGGTTTAAGGAAAAGTACGTTCACTGAATCCTTCAGAAAAAAGAGAGTTTACATGTAAATTTAATTACCGCATCTTCAAAGCAACCAGATTATATAAACCGGCTTAAATAAATCGAAAGGTGTAAAGGATCTAGATCACTGTAGTTCCCTAAAATCAAATACATCCCACTTATGTATTTGTTATTAGTTTTGTTATATCTAAAATTTACTTTCCAACCCATGTTAATAATTCTCTACCTTTGTTCAACACTTTTTAATCTCCTGACTTATTTTCAATGGATAACGTATTGCCTTTTGGTCATATTCCCACATCACTGAAGTGACTGATGAGTTTGGCCAGAATTCTGTGCCGTTAGAATACAAGAGCTGAAATCTGCTCTTAATGCCTAGAAACATAGGCACAGCTATGCCTAGAAAGACTGTGAAGTAAAATCAGAGTTGTGCAATCTGCTAGACTAAAAAAAAAAAAAAAAAAAGAAAAAGTAATTACTGTCACTGGCAATAGCTGGCCACCACTGGGAAACAGAACATAAAAATAATTAATTTTAGCTGTATTTATGCAACCAGGGCAAAAGACAGTTAAATCAATAATAAAGAAAAAAAGATTACTCAAATACAGGCTTCTATGACCTGTGCCAGATTCCAATAATGAAAACAGTTTATCAACAAATATTGTAAAATCACCAAAAGATATAAACCCATATCTCCTTCTGCTTTCTTTTACCCAACCTTGGTAAACTCAACAGAATAGTCAAATATGATGATGTCAAAGTAATCTGGGAGTTATAGAACATGGTACCCATAATACAACAGCACCAATTACTCCACACCTTTGCCACACTGTCTGATATTTTACATGTCTTCTCTTGGGTAATCTGAGAAGGTTCACTAAACCTATAGTACAGAATATTGTTTTCTGATCTCTCTTAAAAGGTCTCATGATGCCTTATATGTATTTAGCATAACCTCTGAATAAGCCGGTGAACACTGGCCCTTTCAAAAATAGCATTGTGCTCTCTGAATTCCAGAAAGATTCCTATCCGTAGTATCCTCCTCCCTCCTGCTGCCTGCTACCTGGCAATAGTCTCCTCTGTACAAACACCAGTCAAGAACGTCAGCCAAATCACTTTAATATTGAAACCACTGAAGCTAATGCAGATCTTGCCTGCTTGCTTTACCCCAGCTCCTTAGAGAAGGAGGGAAGGAGCAAATGCATCCTCTGGTTTGAGATAACTGCAGTGCAGCGCTCCAGCACACACAGCAGCCAGCCTCCTGCTGCTGCTGCTCACAACTGGCAACAATCTGTTCACAGGCCTTTCAAAGGTGCACATCCTAAACATTTTGTCATATGAAAATTTAGGCAGATTTTGTGATCCCCATAGGTTGTTTGTGAGTTTGGTTTTGTGAGTCACCCAACATTATTTTGGGCAATGGGAAGCGTGCTCCTTATGCATCAGCTCCACCACCATCCTCAGCTCCTGCCATAAGCCCCTGCAGTCAAGGGCAGCCGCTGCGGTTCCCAGGGCTGGGATCCAGGTCGACTCTCCATCCATCTGGATGGGGCAGTAAACAGAGAAGGGATTTTGTTCCCATATCCAAAGTCCTGCACTGAGTGCTCAGCTAGGGCTAAGAATTGAGCTAAGAGATACCATTAACTCCAGATTTTGAAAGAGTTGAAGCAAAACATCAATTAATAAAAAAACTTCTTACATAACATTTTTCCATGTTAAACAAAAGGGACTGTATGGTAGAAATAACTTTCATGATAATTTGATAGTAGATCATAAGTTTCCCCAAGCTATTTTTAAAGTCCTATGTTTTTGAAGCTGGTGGTATGTTTGTAAACGTTATATAGCATGGATTTAACATTATACATAGAACTGAAAAATCAGTATATATGAAAAAGACCAGTTTTCCTACTTACGTTATTTAATTTATACTGAGAATGGTTACAGTTAAGTAAGGAAGATGAGAAGAAAATAATGTAGGTCTTCCAATGTAATACACCTGGCTTATCATTCCTTTCTCTAAGTAGATTAGATAGACATGGTGCTGAATGTGAACCCCTATTGACAGATAAGTCAGAAGAGTACAATATAGCAGTGAAACTGGGAACTTAAGCATTTCTAAAGAGATTACCTACTGTTTAATGCAGGATACTTTTAACAATCAAAAATCTATGCAAGTTCATTTTGCTAAAGATACTGTAATTTTCTACTAGCAGGACATAGTGCATTTTGCTGTTTCATGGCCAATGGTGCTATTCTATCATTCTGTAGAAAAAAAATCATCTACGGAATTGTCCATTTCTTTTTGTAGTAAGGACAAAATAAGATTTTCAGACTAAATTAAGATAGATTAAGATTGTATTTTTTTTATAATTCCCTTCTGATGCTGTCTGAAAACAGCAGCAGGCTGCACGAACCATTACCAATATTTTTTTAGATTTAAAATATCATATGTATAGCAAAGGTAGCTGATAATGGTAGTTTAAATCAGTTATGTTATATACTGAAATAGGAAGTCAGAAGTACCTAAAGGAAGAGAAAACAAAAAAAAAATCCATAAACTGCATTCTAATGTGACAAGAAAAGATTAGTCTTTATGATGACAAAGACCAAGCAGAATATGAATACTAGCAACATTTTTAGTAAATGTACACTATGAATGCAAAGCTTTGGGCATAACACAAAAGTTGCTTTGTAATGACAAAATTTCTTTCACCTCAAGGTGAATTTGATGCTGAAATACATTTCTATGAAGAATACTGTGGTTCTTTTAAAAACTGAGATAATCGTAATGACTCTTTAATTATTAGCTGAGACTTACGACAAAATATGTCTGCACTCAGTGTTGTTAATAGCACCTGGTTGATGTAGGTCTTTGTTCCTTCCACACAGCTCAAGTCACATGAGGATAACATTGACCTTATTTCAAGGAAGAATTATTCATGTCACCTCTTTTAGTTATAGAGGTTGTTCACCCAGTCATGCCTGACTGAAATAGAAAGGATGGATTTACAAATTCAGTGCCAGGCACACCGAGTCGACAAAGTACTTTATTTAATCTGTAAAATTAGTTCCAGAGCTACAAAAGGCAGAGGAAGAGACAGATTCAGCACGCCTGCTGGAAGAACTCTAATATCATTTAGGATCTCAAGCAGTCACCTGTCAACTTCTATAGTTTCTTCCCCGCAGACTTCTTCTCTTTATCCCTAATACAGTCTATATACTTGTCTAGCCACAATGCTCCATTAGTCTTTTTTTTCTTTTCCACTGTCAACTCTGCACTACCATCTCTCACACAGCCCAGCCTCTCAGCTCTTTCCTATTTTTCTCCCCGAACAGAGCTCTGAAAACCTGACATTCTTGAAGATGCCTTCATAGGATTACTCTCTAAAAAGTACATTTATTCCCCATCCATCAGTCACCAATCCTTCTCTTTTCTTTAAACTCCAAAAAAATGAGATAAAAGCTCTGATTTGTCAAAGCAATGAAGGAAAGCTGTTTAAGCAGAGAATTAAATTCAGGATATCTACAGTCTTCCAAGTCCCTTTCCCCTCTTCCTTAAGTCCATTCTTACTACTACTTGGAATTTAGCCAAGGCACGTACTTTTAAAACAAATGGTCCAAATTATAAGGAGTCCAAATCGTTTCAGTCCTAAGTGTCAAATGAAAGATAGCCCTGTCTAGCAGGTAATGCTCCTGGGACACAGGCCTTGTGATAACTCAGGCTATACACTCCTAAATTCCTTCTTGAATCTAGTCCTAAGAGAAGAAATTACATTAAACTACATTCATTCTGAGTAACAGTATCCATGCAGGAGGGATAAATAATGTTCAACCACTGCACTTTGGAGTGTCACTCAGATTAGTCAAATATTCCTATATACAGGAGCTTTAATGGATTTTCCATGCAACTACAAGTTCAGTCAAGCCCCTCTTCAGCATTAGAAGTGTGCCTTGTATCATAAGACACCCTATTTTGCAGGTGTAATTTCTGTGTTGTAGACTTTCAGTAAGATATGCTATGGGGCACAGCACTGGGTACCAGTCACCTTAATGTTTATTAAGTGACTCATAAATGTTAGAAAATTACAAGAATCGCTTGTGTTGTCATACACCATTACTTGTATGGACATCACAGCAGCCAGTGCTTCTACTCACTTTTTAGTCCAATGACTGCTGTTTTCTGCAATGATACATAAGTAGTAATAGGTAATAACTACCCCATCGCAAGCTTATTTTGTAGAACCTGAGAACCCAAGCAATGAAGGAATTAGCAGGCTGATTTTATAGCCCATGTTCCTATTGGTATAGTAAGTAGCTAAACTGACAAAATGGCAGTATTTCACTTAAGTATTTTCTCTCTTTTATGTAAGTGCATCCATTTCCATGTTTATTCCATTATCATTCACTAATGCAGGAAATAACTGTGAGACAGATTTTCTTTCAACTAGAGCTCTGCATCGTTGACTTTATTTTAGCTTTGCTGTAGTTCTGCTAACAAAACCAAGTATGTGAGCTATGAATGGTCTTGTCACAGCCATTATCTTTCTCCTGATAGCTTTTTGAGTTCAACACGGACTATTTACATGGAGCTTTTGGAATCACAGAAATAAGGGCAGGAAAGGACCTCAGGAGGTCACCCATTGCCTCTCCCTGCTTCGGGGCAGAGCTGAACAGCTAAACCACAGCTAAACAGATTTGACTTCTCCCTGTCTGTTAACATCTGACCTATGTCCACACAATAGCTGTTGGTGGCTGTTTACCTCAGCTTCAAGATCTGATCTATTTATAGATGCTGGGACTTTTAATAGATGATGTGATCCATACTGCACATTGCACATATAGCTCTTTACATTCCGCACTCTTACTGTCTGCTTTCACAATGCTCTGTGTCCTCTGCAGGTCTGAAAATCTACACATTGCAGTAGAAAGGCATTTCCACTGTCCCTCTACCCAACGCTGTGATCTGCAAATAGTTTACATCAGCCTCTGTGTTCTCTGATAAATCCTCTGCTTTCACAACCCTGAGCAGTTATAAGCAGCAACACATGATATCATGTCTTGAAAAAGCCATGAAACTTCCCAAGAAACGGATTGCCCAACAGAAAATACAGGAAAAAGGGCAAAACTATCTATAATGTACCAGGTAAGCAAAATGTCTGAGATTTTGTTTCCTGCTTTCTTTCATTTGCAAAGCACTCAGACAGAAGTGTCATTTATAAAATTATAAAGTGTGCTGAGGCTGCACAGAGTTTTCCATGAAAATCCTTTTGCACAATGGGAACTCCATTGGGAGAATGTGGCTTGGATAATGCAGTGGTCTCAAAGCTGATGGTCTGTGTTCTAGCAATACATTACTTCTCCATATGTTGGTTGTTTTTTTTTTTTTCCTGAGGCATTCATCATCTTCATACTGCCAGGTATCATTAAAATTGCAATGGAAAGGCATGTATATAATTGTAGGAACTTGTGTGCAACTATATAGACTTTATCCACAGCAAAACATGCAGCATGGGAGCAAAATTCTACTCACTGAGCAAGAATTTTGCCAGCAAGTCTGGAATTTTGTCCTCAAGACTGCCCCTCCCTTCAGAGTTGTGGATGGGGTAGAAAAGTATTACTCGCTTTGCTTCAGAAGGGAAACATCAGACAATGAGCAAATCGCTCTATCCTTGTTGCTGAGTGGGTCTCAGTAATAACCCTAGATCATTGTCCTAGAAACCTTGTCCTTGTGCCTTTTCTGATGGAATAGCATTAGCAAATTCTACACTTTAAAAGCTTTTGTGGGAATTTTTTTTTTTTTTTTTTTTTACCTTCGGGTGGGAGTTATCTGGTGCAATGTGCTTGCATGATATAATCAACAGTGAACCCTAAGTAGGGTAATCCCAGGGAGAAGTGCCTGACCGTGTGGAAAAGATTTAGAATAATCAGAAGGGGCACAGATCTGAAGTGTAATGACATATTTCAAGTGCTCTAAATACACAGGGTCTTTTAACCTACTAGAAATTATGATCTTCAACCCACTGTGTAGTAAGAAAGAAACAAACCACAGAACCATAGAATCATTTAGGTTGGAAAATCATTTAGGTTGATGATCTTTAAAATCATCAAGTCTAACTGTAAACCTAACACTGCCAAGTCCACCACTGTAACATACTAACCCTACTGCCTACTTATGAAGGAAAGCCTCATAGCCACCTTGACAGAACTTTTACCCAAGTGCCCTCAAACTTTCACAAACTTGCTATGTATAGAACATGCCTCACAACAAATGTCAGGGGTTAAGAAGTAGGATTTGATTTACACTATAGAAATAGAAACTTAGAAAGATTCAGTGACCAAGATATTCAGTTCCAGGTGTAAGTCCCAGGCAAAAATTCCAGTCCATTCCCATCTCAGGATGGTGCCCTATGATATGCTGTATTATAATGTGCCCCAGGGTAGGACAGTGTAGTAGATTCATTGGAGAAAAACAGTTTTGTTCCCATCTGGGTCTGAAAAATCTAGGGCCTGATCTCAGGAACACTCACTGAAATAAATGACTCGCACATCTATGAACAAAGTTGCTCTGTGTTTTTAGCACCAAGTCTATAACTTGATGTATCAAAGACAAAAACGCACTGGATGATATACTACAAACAGTTGATTCTCAGCACCCTAACTCTAAACACTTAAGCCATGCTAAAAATATTTCCAGAGATACTCACAGATGGCAGACACATATCTAATTGCCTGTCAGTATAAGGACATGCAGAGGAGCATGTTTCCAGCTCTTCATCATCAGAAAGTGATTGAGACAATGTCCTAAATTCCAGTGATACAACTGGAATGGATGCAAATGTAGGACTCAATGCATATGAATCATCCCACCAGCCAAATCCTGACCCTTCATTCAGTTTGTTCAGTTCCTTTTCAGGCAAAGTTCTCATTTATATTAATGTGACTACTTTCACAAGGGAAGATCATAAGTGTAAGAGTCATTGCACTGCTCCTAAAGATAGATCATGGCCCTTAAGTACACGTTTATCAGCGAGCTGATAGGTAATAGATGACATAACACAGCTGATTGAAAAATAAATTTTTTGGCAAAAGAAATTAAATGGTGTGAATTCACTTTAATGGATCAAAGGCCAGTAAAGCACAGAAGGCCTACTGAAGAATGGATGTTTTCATTACGGAATGCTTCTGCTAACAGTAACGTAACATACAACCTGCACAAAAACAAGTTAAATTCTTCGTTACTCAGAGAAGATCAATTAACTTCCTTGGGATTGTTTCTAAGAGTGGTATTTTTAGACTATTTAGAAAAGTTCAGCTGAAACCAAAAATTCTCCTTAGATTTTAAGGACCCAGAAGATTTATGTAGAACAATCCTAAGAACAGCTAGATAAACCATCTATAACAAATGAGTACTGTCAAAGTAAAAGCAACCAAGAAATCTGGCCACATCATGGATTTCCAGTTCTTGAGCTTAGGAAAATGGAGACATCAAGGAGTTATTTGCTCAGCTAAGTACATGTAGTGTGGCTTCCAGATGAGACCAATACCACACTTGCTGGAAGTATGTGTAACAGCTGTGTTAGGAACAGAACTGTGATTTTAACTGCTGCCAGCAGAAGTCTTAATCGATGCTGTTCTTCCTTGTTCTTCAGCTATTTAGCCATGTATAGATATGTATATACCTGTTACAGCGATACTGGTCTTAGGAAGGGAAACTAAAGCAGCGGTTCTAGAGTGTTACAAAGTCTGGTAAAAACTGAGATGTGTGCAGAAAGGGATTTGGGATTTTCAGAAAGAAAGGAGGTGACAGCGCAATATTTGCAGAGGATGATCAGCTTTGAAATGATAGGGGCAGAAGGGACTATGAGTATACAATCTGGCTGAGGGTACACAGTGTGATTGACCAAGATTACACTTTCCTTGATTGTACCCATCTCGCAGGTTGCAGACATCAACACCAGGCCTTCAAGCCTTGCTATGAGCAGGTCTCATCCATAAGGATTTGAAACTGCCTATGGCATCCAGTGACTCATCTTATATAATGACTCAGTGTTGCAAGCTGATGGAGCTTAGCCAGACTTAGCAACAGTGGAAAGTTTTAAATTTTTTTTTTGTTTACAGACAAACTTTTTGAGGCTACCATCTACCCCCCTGCTCACAGATCCCTGTTCAGAGCCCACTGACCATCCATTTCACAGATCTCACCACAGTGTGCTTGAGTTTTGAAAATTGCTCCATTTCCACAATTATTCTATTCCTAGCATGTGAACAACATAGCTACAGCATTCATCCTGGGGGATGTCCCTCAGAGCATATGACGCTTTTAAGTAAAGATGGAGACCTGAGAACCACAATCAAAAGTTCAGAGGTGAACTTACAAGATTATGTTTAGGAGGAAGTATGACATAGGAAAGAAATTTGCTGATTTTAGAACCATAATTATTTATGATATTTGTATTGCAAGGCAAAACCAGACATTGGGTAATGTAGGTTCAGTGGAAGCTGTGCGACCCATGTCTAAACATTTACCTCCCTATTACTCTGCAATCACCATGTTACCCAGGGACAGGCCTCCTGAAAGTACAGGCAGGCTTTGTATGATAGATTGCTGATATTCATGCAGAAAAGCAAGACCACCAAACCTTTGCACTTGTCAATATTTGTACTCCAGCAGTTGGTGACTAATGGCTTAACACGTTGATTACTGTTGCCACCCTCCCCCTGTTTTCCAGGAAAAATAAGATTCAGTTTCCCAACTCAGGGGACTGAAAAAGAATAAAAAAAATGCAGCCCAGCCTCAGACTCCAAAATAAATATTTTTTATTCTCATAAAGTCCTTTACATCCAAATGCACCCCAGGCTTTTATTAAAAACAAAGCCAAAAAAAAACCCAGTCACCACCAGCAACAAACCCAGCAAGGACAGTTATGTCTATGTTAGAGGCAAAGCCCTAGTGTTTTGCCTGAGTTCACACGGAAGATTTCTCCTTGACCTGGAGCTAGGGCCCAAGACTTCCAGACTCACATTTCAGTACCTTGTCAGCTGGGCCAGTAGCCTACCGAGCACTTCCCCACCCACCTCTTACCCCACTCAGAGGTGGAGAGAGAATCACAGAATCATCTAGGTTGGAAAAGACCTTGAAGATCACCTAGTCTAACCTAGCAACGACCGTTCTCAACTACACCAGATCCCTCAGCACTACGTTAACCTGACTCTTAAACACCTCCAGGGATGGGGACTCCACCACTGCCCTGGGCAGCCCATTCTGACACCTAACAACCTGATCTGTAAAGAAATACTTTCTAATATCCAGTCTAAACCTCCCCTGGCACAACTTGAGGCCATAAAGGTTCAAGCAGCATGCTTAGGGGTGAAATATCACCTCCTGCATCCCTGAATAGCATTGCACTAACTTAGAGGAGCTGCCTCTCACCATTCCCACTGAAGTAAATGATGCAGTAAACACAGACTAAAATCACCCTCTATATGGTCAGCACAGACATACTTCTGCAAAACAGACTGCTAAGAGTTGAAGACCTGGAGTTCGACTCCTTTGACTGCCAAGGTCTTCTCACCCCCTGAGCTTAGCATATATCATTACAGAACATTTTACTCCTATTGTTTATGTAAATGGCTGGTTTTATTAAGTAGGAACTCTTTTCTTGGCAAAACCAAACAGACCTGAAATGCATTAAGCAGGCAGTCATTCCATTTCATGCTATGCCAGGGTGGAACTCCCCAATAATTAAAGTCTGATTTTCTTTACAAATCTCTGAAAGCATGCAGTTTCAGTTTCATATTTTATAACAAACATGGCCCAAGGAATCATTAAATTCTCTTATGCGGTGAGTTTTCTGCCAAGACTCTCTACAGAAACAGAAGCAAAGGAAGGACATTGATAGTGAAGCCATGCTTCTGCAGACTGTGCCTTTAAAATATTGGCTCTGCCAAGAAGTCTTAGCACAATTCTTAGTTTATGGCAAGATTATGGCAAGGTTACAGCAAGAAATACTGTGCATTCCTTCAGCTCAAGTGACCCACTTCTTAGGACTGGTACTGCCAAGAAACCTCTTCCCCTGACCCACACGCAGTCCCAGAGATGGCTGATGCACTTCTCATAATAAGCGTCCAGGTAAAATTCACAGATGTTAGGAGACAGAACTGGAACTCAGAACAACCATCTTCTCAAGACTATCTTCAACTTCAGGCTGCAGCAGGACAGATTTTCAATCTACATATATTTGTTCATATACAGTCACTTGCTTAATTAATTGTCTTTATTACTTTTATAAATGTACTTACACAAGCATAAACCAAAAAGGCTACTTAATTTTGTTAATAAGAATTTTCCTCCAATAAAAAATTGATCTTACAATGGAAATGTGTTCTTTTCTTTCTTTCTTTGTGGAAAACAAAGAATCTTTCAAAGAAAAGATTTACCAGTTTTTCCTGAAAATAGCTTTTTCCAAGTTTAGGCAAAATAAATTTACAAATCAGTGTTTTGGCACAAAACTTACCCAAAATCTGAGCGTTTGGGGAGGATCCTTTTACAGAAAATTACCATTATACATACAATTGTGACTCCTTTCCTTTTCCTATTATTTTTAAAAGGTTTTCTATAGAAATCACTTAAAGATTTGCCACAAACATAATGCCTGTGAGTATATCAGCCACATCCCTCCATGAACCACAGACATTACTATTCCTAATGTTAGACTTACATCTTTTAAGATAGACATCTTAAACCAGAAACAGCAACATTTAGCTGAAAGTCCTCTGCGTGAACTGTAAAAATCTGGTCAGGTAGCAGAGTGAAACAACTAAGAGATGTGAAGTGGCAGAAGTCATTGGTCAGGCTCCAAGATGATAGGGTGCTTCAGTTAGAAAACAAAATACCTGACCACTTGTGCTGTTACAAGATATTGCCAAAATAAACCACAATTATTTATTCAGATGATGTTCCTTGGCTTTCCTTTCAGGAAAACTGCCAGAAAATAAATGAAGTATTCACTGAATCAACAACCCAGAAAAGACACTTAAAGAAAGGTCTGAAGTCAGAATATGAAACACGCTTCATTTAACTAAGCAATATTGTTAAAGAAAGACTTGTTTTTCTTTAGCTCACTGAGATTGCTTTTTACAGTTTAAAATTTAACAGGTTTATTTAGAATGAAAACAAATAGTGCAGCGAATTATGCCACTAACAAGAAAAAGCACCCAAAACAATATTTTTATTTTCATTTATGAGAAATATTTTAATCTCCAATTTCTCCCTTTCTTATCAGTGCTACTTGGCCAATTTAGTCTTTAGTCATTTTTTCATATACTTTATTATACACAGAGTGGTCATTACCTTTTCACTGTCTGGGTTTTTTTCTTTACACAGGTTTTTACTCAGTCTGCGTTCTGAGTGCAATAAATATGAATAGAGGGCAGTGGTTTGGGGTTCATCAGCCATCGTCAATGTGGGAAGACACAATGTCAAAAGCCAGGCAGCTTGAGGTTCAAGCTCTGAGTGCTAACAAGCACTGCCTTGGATGGGAAATATAGGGGAATACTCTAAGACCGACTTGTCTTGGGCCACCTTCTGGCAGATGGGCACCCACTGGAAACAAGATGTCCCAAGAAGGACAAGGGAGGCTATGGGAAGAGTGGGAAGAGTGGGATGGTGGCAGGAACAACTATGGGGAGCCAAGTAGAGAGGGTCATTTAAAGAAAGGCGCACAGTATCTCCGGGTAGAAGACCTGAAAGTCCATGACATGCATGATTTTAACTGCCACATGTGTGTTGCTGTATGCCTGAAGTAAATCAGTCACTGAAACAGAAAGACAGTATGTCTGGTTGCTGTACAAATAACTGCTGTAGTGTTAAAATACTTTCTGGCTAAAATCATTTAATGATACATCTGACAGGACAACCTGTTTCTTAATGCCTAAAGCCTGACTAATGCAAACCATATGAAGACAAGTTAAATTACAACGTACCCTGTCTGCAGTTTTGGTGTTAGTTAAGTAGATTAGCTCATACCTACAAGAATAGTGACAACACTCTCTCCCCCTACCTTTTGCCCAAGGAGGCATATACCTTTGGCACAATTGGTATAACCCTGTACATGATTTTCGGTAACTGTCTGATGTCAAATGAAACTCACAAAATTGTCTCATTAAATCTGACTAACATTTGGGTCTAAAGCACTCCAAGTGAACTGTGAGCCAATTTCTCTGTAAAAGCCCTATTAACAATGAGAGAAAACATGAATAGAGAAGTTTTGAAGAACCCTAACTTGCTTTCTGTTGCTAGGGGATACACTTCCTTGGTCTACCCCCATGTTCTCACCAAGTCTGACTCACAAGAAGCCTGGCTTTCAGTAAATAGTGAAAGCCCTACACTGCTGAAAACAATGTATGAAGGGTTAAAAATAAAATCAAATTGAACAACATGCAAATGAAATATTATTTAATACACCCAGTTCCAGACACTAGGTAGGCTGCTTTACTACTGGAGTACTCTCTATAGGCTACATAATGTACCTGGAAAATGGATGCTGAGACAGACTGGACATTGTTCCATTTGGAAAATGATGTTTTTATTGCTCTGCTCCCCCTTCTATTGAGCTCAAACAGCTCCTTGCTATTTGTGTCCCCTTTTTTTTTTTTCTTATTTTCTTTTTCTCTGCAGCAAATTCCTCTGCCAAATATCTTTCTCCCACGATATCTCTCTGTCCCTCTCACTTTTCATAACCTCTACTTGTTACATGGAATGGTTTCAGAGACACAGAGGTTAAGGCCAGAATTTACCCAAATGACTTCCACTTTTAGATGTCTCCATACAGGGTGTCTGAAACTAGTGACATCTTGGGGATGGAGTTTTTAGTTCCCATGAAGTTCAGAAAAAGCCATTGGTGGTCGCAACTTCTAAAATTAGGAATTACTTCTGAAAATTTTCACTAATCCGCTTTACCCCAGAGGTCACTGTGGGAGACAAATCCAAAGTCCTACTACTGGTTTTGGCATTTGCTGGATAGATTACAGAGGAAGCCCATAACCTCCTTGTTCCTCCATATATGTTTACATACATGCTTACCTGGTTTGTGCCCATAATTGCAAGATCCTCTCCCTCACTTTGTTATGCTCCCATCAGAGTGACCACTGGAATGACCAGCTCTGGATTTCCTATTGTATTTCACTGAAACTATTCACTTGAGATAATGAGTTCAGTGACTGACCTTAACCAACCAATTCAAAATAACTTCAATTATAGATGCTACATTCTCCAAAATGCACAAAACATTTGCATTTTAAAAACAGTATAGAAGATATGATTATATTATTACCTATATTATCTGTATAATTCTACAGATTGGTAATCAAAATATACAACTTGAAAATCTGAGGCAATTATACAAGAGAAGCAATCTATTGTAACAAATGTGGAAAAAATACTGAGCAGGATTTTCACCATTTGTCCACCTGAAAAGCAGATTAAGGGAAATTTTTCCACTATTTTCAGAAGGTCATACGCAGAGCTATGAATCCTCTGACTCACAAGTCAGTAAAAGGTCAGTGGTCTTTTCATGTACACACACTAACAATTATATTATAACAAAGTTAAAAAAAATCCCCATTGGGGCAGGATAATAAAAACCGGAAAAGAAATGTGAGTAATAGGGGAAGAAGAAAAAATTTAAAGGAGCTAACTTTAAAATGCAACATTGTTTTTGATTATTACAATACAGGTGTTACAAGAGGAAAAAAGTTAAAAAATAACAGATAATTTTTTACACAAACACGGGAACTTTCTTATAAATCCCCTATACCAACTTATTTCCCCTTTGTTTGCCATTACACTTAATATTAAACTTCCCACTGAAATAAATAATTACTATGAAATCCTGTGTACTAAATCTTGTAGTTCTTGTTCAAGCAAAAATTCCCACTGACTTAAGTGGAAATTGCATTTGAGCATGGCTTTGATCAAACTTATTCTATATTCCAGATTGCTGTAAGAGGAGCAGCAGGAAACTCTATCAAGAGGATGGAAATTTAAGTTTAAAAGTGGTCCTTTTATAATCTGCTCCTCTTAATGCACTTCACATCTGGAGGGATACCCATGCTAACCAGAATTTAAACATCTCTGAAGTTTAGATCTTATACGTCTCCTTCTTTGCTGCTCTATGCAGTCAAGTAAGGGGGGATATGAGTTTAGAGAATATTTTATATTACATGTAGTTAATTTAGCCCTGATTGTTTTCAAGTTTGAAATGCTAAACACCAGAGTGTTTAATGTAAAAAAAAGTGCCAGTGGCTTTGGGAAAATTATATGTGAAGTGTTTCTCTTTACTTTGAATTCTTACTGAAACTAGAGCAATGTATCAGTACTGTTATTCTGGATCCTGATTCAGCTTTCAGAATAGACTGAAGTACTCTTCTTTTTAAAGCCCCCAGGTCTAATATTGTCTTACACTTCCTACCTAGACATGACACATTGGTACCTTTCATGCTAAGACAAGAAAAGCAGTATTATAAGAAACAGAAATAACTCTTAGCAGCTTTACATGAAAAAAATGACCCCTGGATTAAAAGCTGTTGGCTGGTTAACCAATATTTTGCTTATGTCTTGAACAGGGTCACCAGCTGACCTAGAAGCATTTGCTTCAGTTTCAGAAAGCTGAATCTAATGGTTCCTTATCTGAACATGGAGCATGTACAGTGCTGCATTAAAGGGTGGATACCAGAGGCAGTCATCAATATAGCAGTAATCTGTTCTGTATTTTGAGTAAAATGATTCCCACATTCAAAAGATGTACCACATAAAAGCAAGGGAAATTTAAGAAAGTCACATCTTCTCAGTAAGCTATGCTACTAAATTTAAAAACTCTGCTTTGTGCCAAAGAGATATGCTGAACCATATACACACTACTAGAAAAAGGCTGAAACATATATAAACTATGTAAGACACTGCCCTTTCTGAGTGACTTCCATGTATATGAAGGTCTATCTTTAGATCTTAGACGTTTCATAATAAGAAAGAGGATGATTAATCACTGGCATTATCTTTCTCAAGAAAGATCACGAGCAGCTCCCTCCATCCTAAAACAGAGTCTGAGTAACTAACTGTTGCCCTGATTAACTCTAAAGTTATGAGGGCTCACTGCTGCTGAAAGTGAGTTTAAGGCCATGTGGTTGTGAAAACTCTCATGTATCCTCCTCCCGACCAGTACTTTTGTTAGCCCTTGTAGTCTGAGCAATTTCCTGTGGTCAGGAAACACTTCTACTTCATACACCCATGCTTCAATGTGTGCCGTTCCTCACTACCTACTGCTTCCATCACCTGCCATGAAATTCCAGCAATATTGTCCTTCCCAAATCCTGAAGCATACTGTCCTACACACACTGAACCACAGCGGCTGACTTAGAGCTTGAAAATTTCTCTTGCAACTCAGTGGGATGAAAAGGCCCCATATAGTTGCACAATGACATCTTATTACCATGACATTCAACTGGGAAAAGATGCACACAGGGAAAACATTCACCTGGACACTTGATACAACCAGTAAACATAAGAGGGTATACAATTTCTAAATACTTAAAATTAGGAGATTTACTACCATTCAGGGAGCATTGCAGCTCTGTTGTCACAGTAACAAGTAGCAGCAATACTACTGCTGAACCAAATCACATTTCCAGTCTCCCAGCATTATATTCAGCAGAATATATCCAAATGCTTTCCATTTGCTACCACAAGAAAGAAGGATGTTAACTTAAATGAGAAGTAGAGACACAGCATTACATTCTCATCTCTTATTTAATATGAAAGCAACATAGTAGGAAAACCACGAATGCACTTTTTGAAATATAATACACAGCATATTCTCTAATGTTCTGCTGCAATTCAAGACAATTCAACCTTAATCAAACTTCAGAACTCTGGTCATTCATTTGCAAATGTTAAGGTTTTCAGGGGTTTTTTAAGAAAAAATAAATCGGTGACTACTGATATAATTAAGAACTATTCAGCAGGTTGCTATTGGAAACTATTTTTTCAGCTAACCCAATACCTCTACAGAGATTTCAGTTATTTAATGTTTCATTGGAAGTAGAAGATAAGTCTTATATTTAAGAATCTGCATGGGTGGCCTTTTTAAGATAGACAAGATATTTGTCCTCATCAAACAAACAAACAAACAACTCCCACAACTTTAAAGTGTCGTCTATCCTGGTTTTACAGGGGGTAAAAAAAAGTCCCTCTTACATTTATCAGGTACTTGCAGGGAAAAGGAAAGTAATAAGAAAACTAAAGGAGGAAGAATCCTAATCTATGTGGAGTGAGGGGCTGATTAATTTCTCTGCTTGTGTGATTTCATTTTGACTGCTTGTTAGGAACACTCATCTCAGAGGAGGAATGTTTGCTGCCTGTGACCGGTTTTCATGCTGAGTCATTGCACCATCTAATTTGAAGATCTAAAACCAAGCATGTTCACTTTGTAGCCTGGTCTACAGGAAGCAATGGAACTCAGTTTAAAAATACGTTTTCTCAAACAGGTACTGAAAGTGGCTCAAGAATGCAGAACCCCCCCTAAAAATGTTTTCCATTCAGTTTCAGAAAGAATTTGGGGGGATTTCTTTACTTTAGAGAAGTTTATCTTTTTAACAACCATTCCTTCTAGCATGCTCGTAAAATACCTTGCAGCAGCACACAACAGTGCTCTGAACTGTGTACGTGCTTGTTAAATACTGTTTAGATAAGGCTTGCTCCAGCCAACCATGCTGTTTTAATGTAAATGTGGATGAATGTCACTGACAGAACACCACGGAGCCCTACTCCTGCTGTTCCTAGCTGCTGAAATCTACCTGAATCCTGTCTGTCCAAAGTGTCCAAAGCAACAGAAATCTCTAGGGAGACATGGATTCAGCAGTCCAGAAGAGAAAGCAACAAGAGCTAGTGCAGCCACAGCCGCTGTGCCACACCAGCACAGCCTAAATCCCACTTCAGTTTCCATACCTGAAGATCCCTGTCATCTGGAGCTAAATTTACAGGCACTTTCTAGGCTATTTACATCTAGACCAATTTTTCTTAGTGGTCAAATATGGAAGGAGAAAATATCACACTGATTAGTCGCCATGTGAACTGCCTGCTTGTTTTCACCAACTGTATTTCAGTCAGTTCCTTTCAATGTTAATAACAATAACCCAGAAAGTGTTACAGAACATATTGAAGATTGTCACATTTGGGGCCATGCAGATCTGATGATTTTTATTATTACCCTAAGTACTCATCTTCCCAGGGTATTTCACCTCTTTGGCTTCTCCATACTCCAGCACTGGACTTCAGCAAGATGTAATTCTCTTTTCTGTCACGTCACCCTCCCAAGTCACCTATTTCGTGTTAGGAACACCCTACATCATTTGGCAGAGAAGACTATGTATGCATCACTGCATGGCCATCTCCACAATACTGCAGCTGCATCCAGTGCTGCTGTAGCAACAGCAGCTCCAGTTGCAAACAAATTTTGGCATGATTTGGGCAAGGAATAGTCAACCAATTTACCATTTGCATGGATATAAAGGCAAGAAAAGTTTTGCACAGTGTGGTTTCATATCACATACAATTAGCCTGAGATTTCAATCTTGCCTATAATCTTAAAGTCAATCTTAGCTGATACTTTCAAATAGGACTCTTGAAGAGGTGACTTGCAAAGAACTGTTGTTCAAATATTACATTCAGTGCTTGCTAAGTAGTTCTGCCCAATTATGCAAGAGTTAAAAACAAAGTCCTAATCATACAGAAAAAAAAAAAAATCCAAAGTCCATTGTTAACAGGGAGAGGCAAGCACAAACAGCAGTTACTGAATGCTAAATAGGACATGCAAAAAGACTTCCATCACGTAAACAGAGATAATTATAGGGTTACAGAAAATTCCCACAGAGTAGCAGACAAATTTGAAAAGTCATATTGTTAACAAGGGCAACTACTGAGAGAAGACCTCTTCTGGTGCAAGAACAGAAAGGTGCACAAGAACAGAAATGACATGTCAACCAATTTTTTAAAAGAGCGTAACACATAATGAGGTAGCATTGCAAGGATTATGAGATGGAGCTAAACAAATTCTAGTCCGTGTTTAAAATTAGGATATCACCAGATCTGGTAAAAGCAATATTTCTGGCCCTGTTTTCCAAGGCCCCATAGCAGTAACCATGAGGAATGACTTTTGGACACTCCACTATTAACCCTAACACACCTACCAGGCTTATCAGGTAGTCTTTCTTCTTGCCACTGTCCAGCCCTTTCTTCTGCTTATTTTTTTTATTAAAAGAGACTTTTTAACTCTCCATGAATTGTTAGACTCACAACAAGGCAGAGGAGAGTTCAAAGTCAAGTGCCAGAATGCAAACAGACAGGGCAAAGTCATAACTGTAAAGAAGATGCTGTAAAGATGATTTAAAAAAAAAAAAAAAAAAAGAGTAAAGAAAAGACAAGTAGGAAGAAATGCTGAAGCTTCAAAGCAATAATAAGTGGGAAAGGAAACGCTGCATATTGGTATGTATTTTGATAGGCTTATTCTTTGTATAGCTATGTAATATTGTAACTCTTAATACAGGAACACAGAAAAGGGAAGTATGGGATGTAATTGCTTGGGCAGAGTTATGAGGTATGCAGGCATACGTGAGCTCTTGCACACAGACCAGAACAAACATGAACACTTATTGTTGATTTGATAAAGAAATACAGCACATTCTGAGGTGTGCGCCAGCCAGCTGCCAACTCACTGCTAAATTGAATGTGCCTACAGTCTACTGAGTGGTCTTGCTGCCCCACACAGCGTCTGAACTGCTCATTACTGGCTTTCCCAGAGAATAAAGGAGATCACCATGACTAGTGAACAGTAAATGATCTTGTTAATCTGTTTAAGCATTCCTAGTCCGCCTCTAATGAGAACATCTAGGTGCCCGGGATATGATTAAGGGTCACATACGAATAAGCTGTTTGAGC
Source organism: Athene cunicularia (assembly GCF_003259725.1). NCBI lineage: Eukaryota > Metazoa > Chordata > Aves > Strigiformes > Strigidae > Athene > Athene cunicularia. The sequence goes on along the minus strand of NW_020799101.1, from coordinate 28,275,655 downwards.
CTCTGCCTTCTCCCCCTTGACTTTAGGACATCTTGCTTGATTATTAGTGGCACTTTCTAACTTGCACGAAGAACTCACAGTTTGGGAAGAAGCCCAGCAATACAATTCATAGCTCTCTTTGCAACTCCACTCCTTCACCATGGAATCTTCCTTGGAAAAAGGCTTTAGGAAAAGAGGATCACTAGTGTGGCTGGTATAAAGTGGCAGCATTTATTTCCAGCAGACATACACAGACTTATACTGACTATTTAATGCCAATATTAAGCATAGAATATTGCTTGTTGTCTATTCGTCTTGGAAAACATGGGCATATCCACATATAAGCAAGTAACGGCAAGGTCTCAGAAGCAGCCAACCTTGTACCTGCGGGCCTGTGTTGTTGAGGAGGCTCCTAGGCCAATTCAGGGGTGGTCTGACAGCTCCAACTGTGTTTGTACTCTGAAAATTGTAGTTTGTTCTCACAGGCAGTGTTGGACTGAAACTCAGAACTGAGTGTCTGCCCTTGCTGAGAGAAAGTAGGAGGGAGAATCCCGAAGGGAACATTTGCAAGCAAAGCCCCTGCATTTCCCAGTGCTGTGCAAGCACGTGCTTTCTCTGGCTTCTGGCATCACACCATTTCTATTTCCTGCTGCACTCAGGCAAGAATATTTCTTTCAATCACTTTTCAATGAGCAGTCTCATTAGCATTAATGTTTAAGGTCTTTGAAACTGCAAAGAAGAAAAAGCAGGTGGGTCAATATGGAAGGCATTATGAGAGGGCAGCAAGTTTAAAGTGTTTCTGTTTAAAGTTGACCTTCTTTAAGGAGGAGATTGGATGACTGACCCAAATTTTGTATAGTTCTGTGGACTGTTTTCGAACTAGTTTCTCTCAAGTCTACTTTCAACCATTGATGTTTGTTGGAGTAGAAAGGAAGGAAATGGTTTAAACAGCAGAGTGATCCTATAAATATGTTTGTCTAAGTCTCCCTTACTAAGAAAGAGAACATTTTAATTCATTATCTAAGTCCCGCTTTTTTTGCCTCATCAGAACAAAGAATTTAGGATAAATTAACAGCATTTTTCCATGGACCAGGATATAGTTAGTAACCTACATTCTAAAAGTAATCTAATAAAAACTTTTCATGCTGTCTCTAAGAAATTGTACCAAGTCTTTTCACAACCAGAACAAAAAAGACATGGAAGGTTTCTGGCAACTAAGAGTAAAATAACATTAAGCATGTTTTACCTATATAAGAAAATATAAGAGAGGAAGAACTGAAAACCCCTATGGAGGGACAAAGTCACTTAATGAAAAACAATCTAAAGCCCCCAGAGGACTGATGTCATTTGGACACTAGACCAAAATGTATCTCCTGTAGCAAGCCCCAGAACAATTAGCTGCTTTTTCCCTTTGTACATCACCTGTAGATTTTTTTCAGGTATTTGTAATAATTTCAAACAAACTTTATTGGTTGTGAGGTGGGTTTTTTTGTTTTAGGAAGTTTCTGGGCAGAGTCCAGAAACTTGTCTCTCTGCCTTTAAAGTATGGGTCTCATCACATAACACAGTAAAAATAAATCATGATTTGCATTTCTCAATAGCCTTCAAATAACTACATGGAGTAAAGCCAAACCCAGCTTCTTCATTGAAACAAACAGCTTGCATTTTCACATACCAAGATTGCTTCTCCTTCACATAAAGAATAATTTCTGCCTCCCAATTTCCACATGGCCCACTGTGTGACTTACTACCAGCCACATTTTCTCCCTGGTAGCTCACGTAGTAAGTACTCTGAGTCAGCACGTTCAACCACAACAGCAAACTTTGATAGGATTTCCTTCAACTACTGAAACGTTTAGGCACGTCTTCAGCTCATGACTCAAGGTGCTTATCTGTCAAGCGAAACTCCCTCTGGGATTTGAAGCACCATCATTTCAATCACTTCTCCTTTTCCTCTGAAAAAACAAACAAACATTCAGCACACTTCTGAGTCTAGATCCTTCCCCCTTTCCCATCCCTCACCCATCCTTGGCCAGAGGCAAGCTCTGGAAAACAAGAACACAGGCACAATTGTTCTCAGCTTCTAACCTCTAACTATTGGCAAAGTTCAAAACCATTTGCTTCTACCATTGCACATTTAAACACTGCAGTTCCAGAATATCAGTAAAATCACAGCACCATTCTTTGCAATGGGTTCCTGCCTCCCATTTTGGCATGCTTTCATTTACCAAATTTATCACCATGTTCTCATATTAATCTGGCAGATTATTAGACATTCAGACCTTATAAATAACATGTGTCTTCAAAAGGGAAAGTTCTTTTTTTTTTTTTTTCCCCCAGCTTTCTTTTCTGATTGCATGCTCAATTTTTTAAAATGTGAAGGAGTTCATTCAAACTAGTGTAAAGCAGACAGAAAGGAAACAGGTGCTAGAGACACTTTAAAAGTGTTGCCCATGGTTAAGCTACAGAATTTAACGGGGAAAAGAAACAAAGGGATGGATTTGTGTCTGAAGAATGACACGTTCCTTTACTTTTGGGGTTTTTTTTCAGATTAAGGACACCTGTACTTGTTCACAAGGTAAGTAAACATAAGACAGAAAGGTCATTTTACACACAGATGTTAAAATGTGCTCCCTATTCTGGGATAGTTAAAACAACACCCCCGGTGTAGCTACTCCTATACAGGCAGCGGAAAAAAACAAGAGTGATGTTGGGCATCTAAATTCACAGTCAGTTTTATTGCCTTAGATGTTTTGATGAAAACCTCAATGCTTCAGCTGAAATAGTTACTCTGATACCAAGACGTGCAGTCCATAACTTTGGTAAGAGATTTGTAAGGAGTAGGAATCCTGAAACATTGTAGATCTTTGACTGTATTATCTTCAACAATCTTTCTACCTCTATTCTTTCCTTGGTAAAAGCTACCCACCAAATGTAATGCCAGAAGAATTCCTGATTTTTTGGCTATGGCTGTATCTGTTAAAACACATAATAAAAAATTCCTTATAAAGAGATAGCTTTGTTAGTTAACAGAGTAGCTTGGTTATTTTTTCTAAGACTGATGACCAAATAAAATAAAAAAATGAAAGAAGCTGTCAGGAAAAAAGCCTAGGCAGATAGCAGGGACTGGAAGGGACAGAGACAGAGATGAAGGAAGATGTAGTGTGGATAAGGAAGTAGACAAGTTTGAACTTTAGAGGAAGCTGAGGATAAACCTTATGAGAGCAGTAAGAAAGGAAGTTTCTATACGTGCCTAGCATTGCACCTGCTAATCTACACAATGCAAACCCACAGGAAGTGACTCAAGTGGTCAGAGCCTGACACACAAAAGGAAGCATCCTATATTCCAGGAAAAGGTATTTGGCTCATGCGTGGACATAATGTTTTTGTTCAGGTCTTGAACCACAACTGCATTCGGTTGTGTTTCTCATATGCAACAGTTGCCCAGTTTTAACTTACTATTTTTATCTCAAGCCCATCAAAGCAGAAGAGCAATTTTTGAGGAGGATTGCAGTACTTTATCTGCATTTATATGAAAGAACTGGAGCCATAGTGCTCTGAGCACCTAACCTATACCAGTTTCTCTGTGTCTCTTCATCCATAATGTGGCAGTGAATAAAAATAAAGAAAAACTCACCTATTTGATGTTCCAGGCCAAGCATAAAGTGGGAAGACTATACTGCTCACATTGAAAGTAGTATGTTTCATATCTTTTTTTTATCCTGATTGATGCAACAACATCACAGTATAGTGCTGTCATACCAGATACACAAATCCCAAGGACAAAGAAGCAGCTGGCCATCACAGCTACTGAATCCCACTAACTCACACAGCAAACCAAAGGGATTTCAGTGCCTAATTCTCTTCAGTTCCTCTATCTACAACAGTTTTAAAGGAGAAGAGTCAGGATGAATTAGTGAAAGCTACTGCAAAGTTATACAGGCTGCCATTGTCATTCACAGACAGGATATATGTAACTGGAATTTTCCTCCAGTAGTCAGCTCCTCTATTACCTTAGAGCTTCTGAATGCACCAGCTGGAAGTCCTTGTCCTGGGGTCTGGTTGGGCCAATGACCCATGGATGCAAGGCATGGAAAAAGCAGCAGTTAGTGAAAGGCCACCTTGATGTTACCCTGCAGATTTGCTCCAAGTGCCACTTAGCAGAGCCATAGCATATGACCCTCAAGGTTTTATAGTAAAAGGCAAAAAGTTTCCAGCTCCCTTTTGGCTGATATGGCAGAAGCTTAAGGGCAAAACATACCAATCACATCTTATCCAAATGCATTTTCTCTCTGGAAAGATTAAATACAGCCTGTATGAAGCCTAGCACACTGTACATAGACAATTAGAAGTTCCTGTAAAGGCTCACTGTACTGTATTTTGAGCTGGTGTTAGCCCTGAGGATGATAACTAGTCACTGTTCTTGTTAGACGTGCAAAATGTCAGGGTAATATAAAGAAGAGTTGTGTTCAGGAAGCGTATGATGTGACTAATAGAGGATGACAAGGGGTGTGGTTATCTTGAGATACTCACCTCCCTTCAGTGCCTTCATGAGACGTGAGAAAATAAGTATCTCCCTCCTCTCCCTGTCTCTCAGGGGCATGTTTATCCACTTAGAACTAAACCTCCAAAAGTTATCATGCTGCTCTTATTAAAAGCCCTTTTGAGGCATTTGCTCAGGAAAGGAGTTTATTACAGAGTCTGAATTGCTGTTCCAGCTGAGTAATGCTGGACACAGAAATCAGTTCATAAACAGCAAACAGTTTATTAAAAAGCTAACTAAGTTCTCAACCCAAACAATGTATATGAAGCCAGCCTAAAATTTTTTTGGTGTTTGAATATGATGTCCACAAGTAGGATGGGCTACTCCCATCTCTGATTCTCTCAGGGGACCACCTAGGTCCCTGTCTCTCCGCCTTGGTGTGAAATCTCAAGGCAGGTAGGAAGAAGTGTATAGCCAAGAAGCCAATTGACATCTGCATGTAAAATATTTTTTCTGGATGCAAAATCAAGAGGAAAGGAACTGAAGAAAACAGAATGAAAGAAAGAAAGAATGGGGGAAGCAGAGAGAAGAGCACTGGAGGGGTGTTAGAGCAATGGCTCAAAAGATAAGTGTTGGCCAGAACAGGAAATTTAATCAAATGATGGAGCACTAGTAAAGGAGAGAGCAAGATAGAGAAAGTAGAATGAAATAGACTTTGGGGATGGAATAAAGGAAGGTCAAAGCCTGGATGAGGAAGTTCTACTGTGAGAGAACTGAGGAGTAACTTCAGTAAGAAAGAGAAAATCAGTGAAAGGAAATGAACAGAAACTAACAAGCTAGGTCTGACAAAAAAGGAGAGAGGGAAAGAAACAGACAAAAGACAATAAACAGTTGGAAGAAAAATGAACAAGAAGTAGATAAAGATTTTATCCATTACTTTTTTTAAAAAAAAAAAATTATATTTCCCAAGAAAAACAGCTATTTAAAAAAGAAAAAGTATTGTGTACAGTACCCAAATGTTACCCTTCACCTCCCACCCTCATCCCTACAAGTGACCCTTCATTTCCACTAAATATTCACTATTCAGACTCTGGTCTAGACAGATTTATACCTGTAAGCATCTCAAACCACAAAGTACCACTCAGTTCTTCAGAACAATAAAGCCAGCAAATTCATTCATTCCCAGCATTCCCTATAGATTTCACATAATGATTCTGCAGAACTGAAAATCAGTTTGTGGCTTTTTTCTCATTGCAACATCAGGAGACACTTACAACATGTGACAAAACCAGGAAGCAGTTGGTGATAACAAGCAACTGCATCTCTCTCCCCCTCACACCTCGTGACAGAATAATTCTCACCACTATCATCACCACCCATATTTCACAAAAAGCCAGATGCGGCTGTATAACATATCCAACTGTTGCTAAAAACAGACACAACAGCCAAAGGGTTGGGCTTCAGGGCCTCAGGCTTATGGAATGTGAGAACCAGTTGCAAGATTAAAACATATGAATTGTCCATGACTTCAAAACTCTGATAATCGTGTTCTTCAGGTTAGAGACTGTATTTGTGAGGAAGTTTGTGGAAAGTTCCAGATCAATGGAGGCAAAGCTTATCTCCACTTTTTTCCTGCAGGGAAAATGACTGGAAGTAGACCAGTCTTTTGGGATGTCTCTGCTTAGCTGCAGTAAGAACATCCCATAATAACAGGATAAGTATTTTGAGCAGTGCCCAGGTGATAGCAATAAAGTAAAAGGGCTAATTTTGTGTAAAAAATGTGTGCTATTTGTGCTAAAACCTGCACCTGAATAGTTTCTCAAAATAAAGACTGGTCTGCCTTCACTGGAGCAGAAACCAGATAGGAACAATATTGGAAACATATCCACCACAGGAGATTAACCAGTAGTGTGAGGCATGATGAGATTTCTGAACGTTCCTCAGTCTAGGAATAGAGCAAAACTGGGACATAGAGGCCAATACAAGGAAGTCAGATGACCAAGAAGCCATGACTAAATACATGTTAAACACTTACGAGACATCCACATTCACACTGAAAGCACAAAGAACATAACTTGCAATAGAAAAGTAAAAAAAAGAAAGATCCACTTGTTAAAAAAATCAAATGAGAAATCTTCTTTCCCTGCTGTTTTATGAAATACCTACCACAAACCATTTCGACCAGACTTATTCTTGGGATCTGTGTTTAGAGCACTCAGAAAGAAATCACAAAAAAACTGGTTATTAAGGAGAATTAACTCAATGCAGGCCCAAGCAGTAATGATGTAGTGATAGAAACCCTTCTTACAGAATTGCCTTGCACAATACTGATTGATCACATACTCAGCTCTTTAAATACAATCTGACATTATTGTATTATCTGGAAACTCTCACTGGCTCAATAGACTTGTGGGACAAGGCCTAGTTACTTGGTTAGATGGTAATCCTCCAATAAAATATGGTAAGGCAGAGATATATATGTGTGCATAGACTTTCAGAGAGACTCCATGCAATGAAATATTTTACGGGATTGGACCTGAGTAGTGATTTAATGATTGTGATGTGTGCTTCAGCTTGAAAATCAGTTTTTCTAACTCTCCTTTAACCAGGTAGTTGACTCATCAGGAAATGAAATGCCATGTAATGAGGGGACATAACACATAGGTAATACAGCAGCTTCCTATCATGTTTCTACATGTGTAATGACATGGAGCCAAGCAGCACACAGGTTGCGTTTGACTTCCCATGGTGCAGATGTTTCTAGCTGGAGTTTTTTGTGTCTAATATTGTGGAGCTTTGGCCTTCACTTTTTGTCCTATCTGCGTACTCATAATATCCTCCATATAAATGGATTCTTCGATGTATCATAGTGTTAAGTTCACACTACAGTCTTCTCTTCTGAAGGGTTATTGATAGACTCACTTGGACTCTAATAATCTTAAAATTCTGCACTTCTCCATTCAAACCAGCTAGCCAGTTCAAAACCTACTGTTGAGTGCTCTCCTATTAGAAAACTAGGGTAATTCTGTTTACAAAATTGTCAAACTAAATTGTTAATTCCTGAAGCGATTCCTCTTTAGATTCTAAGGCACTATTAGAGATAGGTATTTCCTTAGACATTATATATTGTAGAGTTAGGGCACTGGTAATCCAGATTATCTAGACCCCCATCTAAATAACCCAGTCTTCCTGAGAAACATTTTGTAAAGAGGATCTAATTTTCAACAGGGCCAGGATAGCTTCAACTGGCCAGAGACAAAGCATCATGTATTTTTAAAAAGCATTGCCAAAACCTGCTCACAGAAACATTAGGCATGCATGGAAATGAAAGTTATGTGCCATGTCCACAGTTCAGAATTGATAGAGAAGTGAAACAGAATGGTTTAGAGAGAGAGCAAGAGAGCAAGCAAGCTGTGGTTTCAAATTGTAGATGCTGAGGGTGAAAACTCAGCGCAACTGGAACTGACAGGGATTTCTGACCCTATGTATCTCCAGTTCCTGGAAAGTCCCACCAACAAACAGCAAGAACACATTCCCTCTGATAAGATTCCGTAACGTAGCAAATATTTATCTTTGCAACCAACAATTTCTGCTGTTTGTTTTATGATGTTATAGAATACTTGGCTCTGCACCTGAATTGGGGCAAGGTGAGCAGCCTTATGGCCTCAGCACTAACGTGCTCTTGCTGCATCACATACCCCTCAGAGCCCTTCGTTTGAGTTGAGATCCCACTGAAGCTGCTGCCAAAGCACATGGAGAGGCTGGCAGCCGTGCTGAGGGTAAAGGTTGAAGACATCTTTCACAATATCACCAGTTTGTTCATCAAGAATAAGGCAGGGAAATGCTCTTTGTTAAGGTACCTTTTGCAACAGCTTCACTTGTTACAGCATTCATTAGGACTGTAATCTGAATTCCAGTACCATGGTGGGAAGCTCTGGAAGGAATTGAGGAGGATTAAAACAAATACTCAAAACTGTATTTATTTTTTCCTCCATCAGAAGGAGCTTTTAACTAAATTAATGAACTAGAGATACATATTTTCATCACAAAAAATCTTGAGAAATGGACTGTGTTTGTAGCATCACTTTCCTAAATGTACTATAGCAAATCTGACTGCGCATCCAATTGCAAGGAACAGCAGTTGTCTACTACCAGGGTGAGGAGGTATTCACACAATTTGAGACATTGCCATCTCTACAGAGTCAGTGAAACAATTCAGTAACACACAGAACAAACTGCAGAAGTATTAATTCCTTGTTTTTAGAAATATTCTTCCATGTATGCCTTGTCCTTACATAGGTAAAGGGGCAAGAAGGAGAAGCCTGAGGTAATGTCATTTTTTAACAGACTAAATTCCCACCATGAAGTCACAGCCATAATTCTCATTTAAGGTATGCAGTTCCATACATACCTTAAAGCTTTGGCTTAGTTTGTGTTAAAAGATTACATTTCTTCAGGCTGAATTGTGCAGAGAAAAAGTTTCAACTGATAGTTACATTGCTTTGATTGGGTCAATAAAACAAATGGCTGATTGATTGATTGATGTACCTTCCCTTTATTCATGTAACATTGAATGAAGTGAGGAACATCCCTTAAAATAAGCAAGACCTGGTCACTCTATTCCCTTCAGTCTTAATATTTCTCATTCCTGGACTAGAAGAAACAAATGTTTGGTTTTGTTTATTTCCCAGTTTAAGCTCTGAAAACTTGTAAAATCTATTCCCTTCACAATAACTGTATCAAGACTTATCAGAATATCAAAGACTTAGGCACCTCTGGGGTGCCAGATTTAGCCCCTGTGAAGAATATATCATTCCAGTCTGGAATGAAGCCAGCTGGAAGGTATTCCCCCATAACCACATCTCTGCTGCTTCCTCAAGGACTCTTCTCTGGGTCATTGTTTAGCCTTTCTAGCTGTGTTTCTTTCACAAAATCTTTGATGTAATGATACACAGTCAGGAAAAAGAACATCATAACATTAAGAGGAAGAGCGTATGATCTTTACAAAAGAGCACAACAAAACTCTGCTTTTTCAAAATGATCACCATTTCACTTTCATCCTAACAGCTCTCACCATTTTTCTTAGGTTAGACAAAGTTACAGTGTAATTCAGTCCATTACAAAATATCAGAGACTGAAAAAGAAATAGTTCACTGGTCCACTATGCTTTCCTAGTACAGTTGTTGTTCCAAATTATATCGTTCCGAATTATTTTAAAACTCCTTTTCTGCAACACCTGCAGTTAAACAGAGGGGAGATTAATATTTTAAATTACATTAAATGATAACAAAGAAATCCCAAATGATGCAAAACTAAACTGACTTGGCCACAAATGAAGGAGCAAAGATCAAATTTGCCCAAAACCATGGGTGTCCAGCTTTCCTTTGAATACTAGAAGTCTTGTATGACTTTGTATCATAGTAGAAGTAACAAAAGTGAGGGAAGCATGGATGTACACTTTGGACTCAGAAATCAACTAATTGTTCAGGTATTTCTATAATTTTTCCACTTCTTTGCCGCCCCCAGTTCCCTCACTGGAGAGCATTTCAGGTCAGTCATATTTCATGGTTGAATAAACACCATTCCTGTCAGCTATTTTGCCCAGGTTAATGTTTGGCATCAGAATGAGTCCCATTTTAAGTTGTTTATCACAATGATTGTGATAACATTACTTTGGCAGCACCAATGGGTTATCATTTGCTTTTCCAGTGCACACAACAGTCTGCATACAGTTTGTTGAAGGGAAGGCATATGGGTTCGGTTTTAAAATTCAACATAGGAGCTTTGTTTTAGCAAAAAGTAATAAAAAGTTCAGTGCAGGTAATGAGCACAAGTAGGTCTGAGTCTACCTGCTTATCTGATTATGCACAAATTTCTCTTTCAAATACTCTCCTGCATGCACTGTAATCAAACCAGTCCACAAATAAATCAGTGTTGTCCTTGATTGTCCTCTCTGCTGCCAGATATGTACCCTTCACGGGGACCTGAGAGTGATATGGCTGCTGATTTCAGTGGGGCCCAGATTTCAATCTTGATCTTCTGTAGTCCAAAGGAAAGAGCTGAGAGTGTCTTCAGGGACCCAGGTACTCACAGAGAAATTCAAAACACTTAAAGACACTGTGGCAGCACACAGGGTTGTCAAAGTAGAAGAGAGCCTTCCATATTGATTAGTTCCATGTTTAATGTATATGATACTCTTGCAGTGTTTGCAAATAACCTTTTTTGTATGAAAACAGCAATGGCTTAGTCAAAGCCAGATCAAAGAGGCACGCATGATTCACATCCACTAAATAAACACTGATGCCTGATGGCAGTAATACAGCTATTTATATTCATTGCTTGATTTAACCAGTGGCATTCCTTTAATATGATAATAAGCACAGGCTGTTTGCTATGAAAAAAAGAGACTTGAGTGCTAAACTTGCTCTTAACACCAAATGAAAGTGATATTGGTGGGCAAGTTGAGATGTGCTAATTAATTTCCACTACAGACAAAATCAGAAGTTTAATTTTAGATTATGCTCTGGAATTTCATATGAACAAATAAGCAGGCAACCTCAGGAGGAGTTAAGCGCTTGAATACATTGGAGGGTCATGTAGCCAGGTCCCATCAGTGACCTCTGTGTTTTGTTGGAATCTCAATCCTGCAAACCTACCGCTTCATCTCCTTTGTAGTATCTGGTGCTGCAAAAGTGAGGGCAGAGCACTATTTTAAATAGCATTATCATCAGTGACTACAGCCCTAACACCTCAAAAACCAGCAATAAACTGGTCTGCAGCCAGCAAGTAGCTCTCAGAAGCAACAAATATCAAGAAGGCAGATGACAGAGACACCAACCTCTGAGGAAAGGGAACCTGAGCCGGCCTTGTGCCACAGACACTCTTGGATGACTCTGCACTGAGCAAAAGGGCTTCCAGATCCTGCTGTTGCACAGCCACTGCTGGTTACTGTCATTTTGCAGGCAATCCTCTGCCTGTGTTTGTGATCCATATTACTTGACCAAAAGAAATAAGAATGTATTAGGATGAAAACACTTCACAATGCACAAAATCTGGAAGAACATGCTGAAAACCTGTAATTGTATTCTTTCCCTGTTCTTATACTTTCCCCTTGGTGTAACTATCAGGTCACTGCTGGGAGCAGGACACTTTGTTAGAAGGACCCTTGATGTGGTCCACTATGGCTTTCCACCCACTCTCTTATGGTATTGACATGGCACAATACTGACTACTGTAAAAGCAGTTTCAGTTTTATTCAAAATCATCCATGCTGCAAGAGCATGCATTCTTCACCCTGTTTATAGTAATAACCATGTGATTTGTAGTGGTCAGTTGTGTCCTTAGGCAACATGAAAATGGTGGTGAAATCATTAAAACCACATGAACAATGAGGCAGTATCAGAGGAATCATGGGATCTTTTTAATTTGACCATGAGACTGGTAAATACAGGAGGTTCTAGTAGAAAACCAACAATGAAAAAAGTCCCAGAAAGCAAAATCTGATCGACATTGCACCCACATGGTATGCTATTATTTTGAGAAAGTCCAGAGCTCTACGGATCTCCTTCTTACTCATTGGGAACTAACCCAGTGTAAACAGTGGACAGACTCTCTAAATCTACCAGCATCACCAGAGGAATAAATGGGGTAAAATTAAAAAACAAAACCAAACCAAACCAACACAATTCCATGTAGACAAGGCTTCAGAATTTTCTTGAAGAGCATCACTTATCCTTGTTTTCTTTCATTATTGATCTTTAATATGAAGAATACATTATCTCCTATGAATACCTGAAGATTTGTAAACACTGTTTCCATTTGATGTATAAGGGAATATTGCAGATTTGTTTTCATTCAGTTCTTTTGGTAAATTTCTTTTTGAAACTGTGACATGTCACAGCAGAGGCACATAAGATCTGAAATCTGGGACTTTTTCCTCCACCTTCATGTACATTTAGCTGTCTCCATAATTTACTATAGTTGATCCATCGCTAAAACTTATCTGATTTGGATAAAGACTGTTCTTTGATGGCCCCATGTACCATAAAATAGCAGCAGAATTCTATTTCCTGTATTGCAGATAAGGCTGCTTCAGTTTTAGAGTTCTGCTTTGACTTATTTGCTGATTTGCCTGATAAACAGAACAGCTTCAAGCCTTGAAGGAAGATGAATACATGTTGTGTCAGAATAACACAGGAGTAACTGGGCTGTTAGTACTTCAAAGACAGCTTGTACTTCCTTATTAAAAAGTTGCAAGACAAGTGAATTCGTTGTTTCTCCAATAATTAATAACGAAAGTAGCTATTACTGTAACCAGCAATTTTGAAAGAGATTTCAAATCCCTATGTGCATCAAACATACTAATAGAAAACAACATTAATTGCAACTTGAAGGAAACACCAATCTCTTAAGAGATTTTTGCTTGGATAATTGAGAGTGCTTGAACTAAGATGCTCCTTATAACTCATACCCCTCAGCAACATCTGATGACTCAGACCTGCTTTTTCAGAGGTGGATTTGACACTGTCCCACAACCCCAAATATACAGATGTAACAGTACACTTGCAGACCACAGACTGTTACCTTGATTCATAACCATATTAGCTCTTGCAAGGATACCTTGAAAATACATCTGTTTCTTTGGCTTCTGTCACTTGGTTGGCACTAAGAAGAGCCCCCATTGTCTTAGACAGCTGCATTCCTCATTCATTAGGAAACCATTATTAGTTTCAGGTAACTACTTTCATTTTCATTAATCCCTCTGTGAGGTTTAGGAACAATCACGGATTCTTTACAGACTTAATGTTGAGCTGGATTGCAAATTAATTTTAGGGCACTTAACATTTAAAGAGTTTGGAATTTTATTTAGATATTTTCCCAGTCTTTGAAGAGATTGCATACTGGTATTTCTCTGTAAATGCCTGAAGACTGTTCTCATGGCCTTTATGAAGTTGTTGAAATTGAAAAATGTCTGTAGGCAGTAAATGCCCTTCAGTGTAACTTTGAAAATACATTATGTTCTCCGGGAGTCTGGCTTTTACTTGTCTTTTTCAGTATTTGTGTGCTGTTTTCCAGTTTATGTCTAGCACTACTTTAAGATGGATCATTCTTTTACTGAAATAGTTTACCCACCTTTTCCAACAAACCTCTGTAAAAGTGATCCTAATTTTGTTCATGTAATGTTGAGCTGCCCCCCGATATGAAAAAACTCAGGTTGCATGTTGGCTGAATTGTTTGCTTTGATGGGAATACAGCATTTCTTAGGAGTGGTTGAAAACACAAAGCTCTCCATGAATATGAGGACTGCCTGGGAGTCTGCAGCAGGTTCTCTACATCTATGAAAAAGTGTTGCACCATAACTGTTTCCAGTGCAGGCTGATTTCTGTTGTCACGAAAGAAACCTTGAGATCAACTGTCTTCAACTGTTGTGACAAAGATCAAAAGTGGAAGCCTGATTTTACTAGCAACACTCAGACTCGGCACCCACAAGTTAAGAGAGGAGACCAAGTAACACCTACAGTAGCTAGAACATTTAGAGCTCAGCAAAAGTGAACATCGCAAACTTACTTTTTCTAGAATAAGAGATGTAACACTTGGAAATGAACAAAAAAAGCAATCCATTACAGGCTGCAACTGTTTGGCATGCTGGGGAAAAGCTCTGCCGGCCTGCAAGAAGGCAGTCTTAGACTGGTCTCATGGATAATACTCAGTTTCTATTGCTTAACTTCTCAAACGGACTTTGCAAAGACACAGATATGATTATTCACAGTTTACAGCTTAGGAAATTTAGGAATAAGGAAAATGAGGCAATTGGCCCAAGGCAAATCAATGACTGAGCTCTGAAGAAACCTTCATTACCCTGCTCTTATTCTAACCACTAAGCAGCACAGACTCCAGTCCTAAGGGAAGAGGGTATCTTGGCAGTGATAGCCTAGTACTCCCTCATATAGCTGGAGAATACCCCTCCAGTTTTTTTTTCCCCAACAGAAACACAGTCTTCCTCTCTCCAACAGTGCTGTCTGGGAAAGAGTCCAGCTGGGACAACAGAACCAAACATGGAAATCACCAGGAAAATGCAAGCTACATTTCTGAATGTATTACCTAAGAGTTACCTCCTGTGTTTGTACCAAACATTCTCATCTCTTTATGGAGAACAGCTATCAGAGTATGAAGCTGCAAAAAAAAATGTTAAAATGAAAAGGAAAATTATAAGGAAATTAACACTTTTCTTAATGTATTCCCCACACGCACAAGTCTCAGTGCCTTAAAATTTTATCTGTGCTGCACTACATATTCAACAGTAAACAGGCAAGTAATAAGTTCTAATAATGGCTCCTACTATAAATTTCTCTTCTGCAATTTTGTACCACTATCGGAAGGCAGGAAAAAGTCCATGACATGCATGAATACTGAAGACTCACTGCACACCTGCATTTAACTTGGCTTCAGCTGTTTCTCTGCTTCATTTTACATCCCTCCAAGATAAAACACAGAAGAGGAATGGTAAGAATTCTTGCAGATGTCACAGGCAAAATAACTACTTTAAAACACCGACACTGAAATGCTTTGTGTGTGTGCTCCCTCTGAATGGATAATCATCAACACTTAGCTACTTTCTAGATCAAAACAGTTTTTTACTTGCAGGCCAGAAATGGGGATCGTTTGGATTTTGCTGTCATCCAAATATAGCAGGCAGATGAATGCCCACCTGAAGAGAGCCTCGCAGGGCAGGGTGGCACTCTGTTATATACTGAGCCTCTCTCCTGTCAAGGCACTATTACCATAACACCGGGTTCCTGTAACAGCAAATTTCCTTGCTGTAAGATACAAGACTTCTTAAGTGTGATGGACTCAAAATCAAAGAAAAGCATTGGGAAGCCTTGATAACTGAAGGGCATATGTTATCTATCAAACAAAACTTGGGACTGGTGCACATTCACAACAGCTATAAACAGCTGCTTCCTAGACAGACTTCTCTGCTTTGACAGCTTCTCCCAGCATGAACTTGAGCCAAAAACTCAGCATTGTGCTCTTCACTACATTCACACAAGAATGGGATTGTGATTTAGACATTCCTACCAGCTTCAGAGTTTTTTTCACATAGTAAAATTGACCAGGCAGGCAGTTCTGTAGATCAGGGGCAACTGACAGCTCCCAGCTCACCTTTCTAAGAGTCACATGGTGGGCTAAGGTAAACATTTTCTCGGATTCCCAGCTCACTATGACAGACATTCAGCTCTTTAACAACTCTCCTTTTCACCCAAAGTCTCTAAACCAAATGATTCCTTCTCAGTCTTTTGTTTCTTGTGAAAAATTTTGGCCCACTCCATCCACAATCTTCTCTAAAAGCTCTGCAGCTTGTACCTCTGTAATTGCCACCTTCCATTCCAAGCCCCTTTGGGATGCACTGTGTTAGAACCTAGGAATAACAGGGTGCAGATGGCAGCCTATGTCCTTAGTCATCTGACAGCTCATGTTATTGATTTTCTTCAGTTTATTGGCAAAGGATGGAGGGGACAAAAGGCCTTTGTTATGGCTCTGTGCAGCCTGTGAGCCAGAACTGAACCTAGTTGGGTTCCTCTGATGCCACCATGGCTGGATCATGCCCCAGGGACTCCAGACAGAAGCTATAGTGTGGACAGTGAGGGCTTAGCCTTCCAACACAGGGTTGGTTAATGAAGCAGAGGAACCTGCAAAGCTTGTAAGAGTGGGACCCAGAGGAGTCATGCCAGATAACTTTTTATTTCCTGATTTTCCTTTTTCAATTAAATTTGACATTTTTGAGAGCGAGCTTGGTTACAGACTATTAATCTGTGGCTGAGAGCCAAGGAAGGAAAACATTTCAGTGAGAAGAACTGAACACTGAAAAGCTTTGTCTGCAGCACAGCATGCTAAGATGATTTTAGTGAGTTTTGAGAAACTCAGACAGTGGCAGTTCACTCCTGTGTAACAGAGACATGTTCATACAGTACTTTCAGAAACGGAAACGGCAACATTTTCAAGCCCATTTTCTTTTCTTTTACAGTCAAAAGGCATATCAGCTAGTGAAAGTTGAGCACTAATTGATATTTGCCACCAGCTGGGCAAAACTGTCATGATCAACCTAAAGTGAAAGGCTTGCAATAGACTGAGAACGTCTAACTGGACCTTTGGAAAGACATGAATTTCCAGTTTCAAGCATATCGGGATCAGATGACAGTTTTATAGGATAAACACGAGAAGTGCCATGATTCTTATCTGAAACTTGATTATCTACAGCAACTAGAAGAGATTTGCATTCGAGAACCAGTTCATACCTAATTCTTTGAGGTATAAAGCTAAAAAATGAAAGCAAACAAAAGAAATATTATGAATTAAAACTACCACTTAGTGGTACTGCATACTGTTGAAGCTGTGGTTTTGACACCTAATCCTTAGGGTCATTATTCCTTTGTTAGGAAAATAAAATTCCATTTCAGCAATGGAATAAAGCAAAACATTGAGTTGCAAGTTTTGGAAAGATCTGAGATCTGGATTTGAACATTATGTCTTGGATACATCCCTTAAAACAAATAAACAAAAGGAAACTAAAACCACATGTAATGGAAGTTAAACAGACACCTGTAATCTGAGAATGAACAAGTGTCAAATGAGTGTTTCCTCTGGAATTTTTGGGAGCGGTTTTTCTATCATGTGTGTCTTGCATGCAGGAAGAAGCCCTAGAAAATATTTCCAGTCAAATAGGAAATGGAAAGTGTTCAGCACCA
The DNA here is from genome assembly GCF_003259725.1 of Athene cunicularia. Taxonomy (NCBI): domain Eukaryota; kingdom Metazoa; phylum Chordata; class Aves; order Strigiformes; family Strigidae; genus Athene; species Athene cunicularia. The sequence goes on along the minus strand of NW_020799101.1, from coordinate 28,258,447 downwards.
GATGGAGAGGATCTTTGCAGACATTTTTCACTGCACATTAATGTTTTGATCACAAACAAGCAGTAATGGAATACCAATTGCTATTAAAACAACATATCAGTGTGAGAACTGTAGAGCAAAATGAAGAAAAAAAAAGTTACCTCAATGGTAAAGATTATAATCCCCCTTCAATGATAGTCTATTAATGATAGTATAATAGTTGTTACAGGTTTTGATCATAGTGTCGTAACCCTTTAGTTTAAGCTATAATTGCTCATTCTTGCTGTAAGTCATTCAAGTGACAGTGAGGAATGGTTGAAGAAGTCCTTTTATATCACTGAGCCAGTCTGTAGAAGGCTTCTGTTTAATTTCTGCTCAGTGAATCATGGTTATGTATGTTAAGATGATTATGAGTGGTTTGTTTAACAAAACAAGAAATAGGGGTGGTGGGGTGGGGGTGGGGGTGGTTTTAAGCATTTAACCACTGCTGAAAGGTCTAAAATCTGACATCCACCAAGCTTGTTTCCCCTATACCTATTTTCTGTTCCTGTCTGTCTGGCATCTTTGGCAAGTAAAAAGAAAGCTTGCAGTGAAAGTCACTTTTGTTTCTGTGCAAGACTCATAAGCATGAGCTCATAATGCATTGCAAATATGATCAAAGAGTACAGATGTAGGAGATAAAAACCAATGGGGAAATTATACCCAGCTGATGTATTCAAGCATTGCTGTTGAAGAAATCATCCTGAACTTTAATGCATTACAGAAGTGAAAGCACTGTCAATGCAATGGGGCTGTTTACTGTGGAAAATACTACTCACCTGAAGACCTGTTCCTTAAACAGGTGCATTTAACTGCTCTGAGAATAATTACAAAACAGTTTTAAAGATCAGTCTCATGTACAAAGAGAATTACTGTGGTGCAATTCCAAGGGGACAGGCTCCAATTTGTGCTGTTCACCAGTCAGGTATTTTCACACATGTTCTAGATTCAGTTTTATAGCAGTGAATGAAGGGGAAGCAGGGTGAGCCTCATCTCACATATGGCAAATGAGGGCATGGAGATTCTGAAAGGAATCTAATGGGGTTTGTACCCAAGTAGGCATTCTGGCAACTATACTTTCCACATAAATTGCCTTTATACAGGACTTCACCTGTTCAGAAAGCACTGGTCTCACTATCTTGAGAGATAGTTGGTAATGTCAGTAGACATTTACCTAGGGACAAAAGCGAAGGCACAAATAAAATGAGGAAAAGAGAGCAAATGGTCACTTATGGAAAGTTTGTCACTTTCCATGACATCAGATGTATCTCTGTGGCAGTAGCAGGAAGACTCACTTCTTCAGGACATCCCCCAGTTATCTTAAACATGAAACTACACTGTACCTCTTCAAGGGAACTCTGTATCCCAACACCCAGTTCAGTATAAAGTCCCAATTCACCCACAGAGCAAGTCCACACCATACAGTACACAAGCAAGAGAAAGTAAAAGAAGGTATGGACCATGTAGTTAAAGAATAAACCAATGCATATACAAAAGAGAAATAATTTTAATTCTGTAGACAACCTGATTTCAGACTTTTCTATCTTTTGTTTCTATATTCTATTGTGAGCTTTCCTACTCAGACTCAGGAAGCTGAAGGAGAAAGGAAGGTGATGAGCACATCGTAAGATTGGATAGGTGTAGCAATTTGAAGATTCAGAATGCTACAATAATCAGAAAAGACACACACACTTTGAATTGTAATTTTAAGTAAAATTTTGCTCAAATACTATATTTAACCACACTCCCTGCATGCAGCTAAAGAGGAATCAACAGCTACAATGAAGCTATAGTTTAGATCACTTTCAGGATGTGAAGAGAACTGTGTCTGCACTCTTCAAAGCAGAGTGAACTGATTTAGGTAACCACAGCCCTCACTCACATGGATTGCTTCCCCACAGGCTTATCTGGGCTGATACAAACATTACCCTCCATCTCGCCTCTCCATTGAGTAGCACCATGGCCAGGCTTCCCATACCAACCTGATGCCATATAAAGTAGGCAACAGGAGTGATCAGAACAGCACTGGAAGAAGGAAAAGGACAGAAAGGAAGACAAATGGAGGGGAGAATGGGAGCAAAGCTGAGCTGAGAAAGACCAGCACTTCTCTGCTGTAACAGGGGAAGCAGAGAGGCCCGGTTCTGAAGGCAGAAAGACATTTTTGGCAGTTTGAGCAGCATATGCAGTACCAGCTGCAAGTATTTAGTGGGTTGGATTTTGTGGAGGCATTGCACCGAGTTACTAAAAAAGATACTACAATAAATGTTCTTAGATGGAGGGCTTTTTCATTAAAAGCTACAGGAATCAACAAAGGCCTCTGCTTGCTTGCTTTTTCCTTTAATTGAAAAGTTTCTCACTTTGTTCTAATTCCCAACAGGTTTTCATTGCATTCATAGGACAATTAGAGGCTCCCTCCTCTGGCTATGTTTAATACCTATAAATTCCCATCAAAATCTTTGTAGGAGAGTAATAAAAAAAAAAATCTGCTTTATATTATTAAGTAGGGACTTGAAATCCTGCAGGAATTGTATTTTTATGATAAATTATTCATTTTTTTCGTTCAGTGTCAAATCAACTAGTACATTTTCAGCACCTAATTGAATGTCACAGTTGTAACTCAAAGCCAAGCAAGATAAAGAGTATCAAGAAAAGAAGAGGAAGCAAAAGAATTCTCATTCTCTTCATTTTTTTCTTGAACAATCAAAAAACTATAAGATGTCTGAATTTCATGAAATTTCGGATCTGTATAAGCTAGGGAAATAATTTTGTTTGAACTTTATAGCTCTTATGTCCATTTTTAGAATAACATAGTTTTAAGTCCCTTAAAACATTAAATACAGGCTTCTGTAATGGGAGCTTCTGTCTCACTGATGTTTCCATGACATTGTGTCCAAATCCTGATTATATTTCATTTAAATTGTTAATAGCTTCTACCACAGATCAGAGTCCTTGCATGTAAGTTTCTGAACCTTACTGCTCTATCACTCTAACCAAATTCTGGTGGCTAAACTACAGAAATCACATTTATAGGACTGAATTGGCCCAGTTTTATTTAAAAGATACAGTATCTGTCTGAATGCTGTGTTCAAGTCAGTGTGCCTGGGAAGATCAGGCAAGCAGGCTCGGTGCCGGTCAGGTTCCTGAGGGCACTAGCCAGCCTGACCCTGCCCGGCCCCCTTGGGGCTCCCCCACCCCGCCCACAGCCCACAACGCCATGTCAGCCCCGGGGCCGTCAGCCCCTGCCCCAGCGACGCCGCAGCAGGGCCGGTCTCCAGCTCCCCACATCCCACAGCCCTGCCCGCCTGGCCATGGGCCCTGCCGAGACAGACCCGGTCCAAGTCCCGGCCTGGCCTTGGGCTGTCCCCAGGGAGGTGCCAATGCCCGGGGCGGGGGCTGCCCTGCCCCAGCGGCGCGGCGGGACGGGCCCTGCCTGCCAGGCCCTGCTCTGCCACCCCACCATGGCGAGCCCCCACCACTCCTGGCCCCAGAGGACCCTAACAGTTTATGTCATTTCAGGCCTACTCAGCTTAAAAAACCTTGACATTCATTTCACTGGCTATTGAACTTAAGTGTTTATTTATGTAGGATAAAATCTGCCCTTTTGCAGAAAGAAGGCCTTTGTGAAAATTTATGCACCACACCAACATGTATATCAAAACTGAAGTTTAGCACATTACTCAAGAAACCTTCCCCCGATCATTTCCCAGGTCTTTGGGTAAGGACTGCTTCTTTCTCCCCTGGACATGTCCTCCTGGACTGTGCCTAGAGCTCAGCCTAGGCTAAGCACCACACAGCCACTTGCTCACTCTCTGCTGGCCCAGCCAGACAGGAAGAAGAGAATTGGAAGGGTAAAAGTGAGAAAACTCACGGGTTGAGATAAGAACAGATTAATAATTGAAATAAAATAATATAACAAATTGTAATGAAAAGAAAAATAATGAAGAGAGCGAAATAAAACCTAAGGACAAGGGATGCAAATGAAAACAATTGCTCACCAACTGACTGATGCCCAGCCAGTCCCCGAGCAGCAGCCCCACGCCAGCCAACCCTCCCCCTAGTTTTATTGCTGAGCCATCATATGGTATGGAATATCCCTTTGGTCAGTTGGGGTCAGATGTCCCATCTGTTTCCCCTCCCAACTTTTTATGTGCCCCCAGCCTCCTCGCTGGTGGGGTGGTAAGAGGAGCAGAAAATGCTTTGTCTCTGTCTAAACACTGCTCAGCAATAACTAAAACATCCCTGTATTATCAACACTATTTCCAGCACAAATCCAAAACATAGCCCCATATTGGCTACCAGGGAGAAAATTAATTCTACCCCAGACAAAACCAGCACACACTCTTAGGCAATATACATAATAAACAAGGACAGTAGCCTCAAAATTAACTCATTGTTAATTATGAGACTTGGATATGGGTACAAATAAGATAATTAGAACTGAACAGAAAATTATCTTACCCGGGGAACACTTCACCATTTCATAAAGTCTTCAATGTCCTGAACTGGAGCAAGAGAGATCAAGGCCAATTAAAATCTTTTGTACCCAGACTTGATCAGGTAGCCCTAGGACTGTCCTGCCTTTTTTCCTCCTGTTCTCTCCATCCCTTAATAACTAGTCCATCAAGCTTGCTTTAACCAACATTTAAGAAAAAACATGCCCTTTATTTTTCTCCTTTTCTTAGCTGTTTTTGTATTAAATTTCAGGATTCAGCTACCTAGGAAGTTATTTGAATGTATGGTGAAGCAGAATATAAATAGTAACAAATCTACCAAGGAAGTCAAGGTGAACAAGAAAAAAACCTTTTTTTTTTTCCCTTATTAAGAGTTTGAGAATTTGGTGCTACATTTGATACTAGGCAAAAAACTTTGTTTGTTATGCTTTCCTCCTCTGTAACCCTTCAAAAAAAAAGCTGGACATCTCTGTCAAAATACCTATGAGCCATGCAAAGAATCCTCCAAAAACTCAGGAACAGGAAGGTAAACCCTCAACAGATTACCACTTCCAGCACAACATCCAAGCAGATAAAATTCAGTAATCTGATGTGGCACCTTTTTAACCAGAAAAAAACTGCTGTTGCTGCTTTGACGCCATGGTATGTCTTTTGCCATTTTAAAAGCTAGAATCTGAAAGTTATAGAGGTCAAAACCTTACCGGAATAATTTCTTAGAAGTCAAACAGCCTGTGCATGGACATTCTAAAAGGTAGCAATGTAATGCTCAGGCATCTAAATAAAAAGAAAGTACAGGCAGGCATTGAAATCATGGTGGAGATTAAATATACTACAGTTTAGATCAAAACCCAAGTGGGTTTATGTCAATTATATCAATTATGATGGAAATACTGAGTGGGGATGTAAAAGAAGAGTGGCTAAATAGAACAAAAATAGAAACTGAAAGTACTGTGTTAGAGCAGAAAGAGGCTAAACACCTTCATGAATTCCAACATGCAGGAGGCGGTGTTACCTTCAAGCCCCAAAAAGAAATGGCTTCTGAAGTTGCAGGTCCACTCCATAGAATTCACTGTCAAATATTCCAAGAGGTCATACAGCCAGAGTACAGCAAAGGAGGAAGAAGCATAATGTGGTTAGAGGATCATTAGTCTGACCACAATTGTACACAGCTTTTTAGAACAAACTTTGATGGAAAGCATAATTAAAGACATGGAAGGAAGTGGAAAGAAATGCTACACAGGTTTACTAAAGTAGAACATGCAAGACTAAACAAGCAAGCAATTATTAAGGCTGAGGAGGGGCAGCTGATTCAATCTTCCTGAACACTGGTACAATACTTAGTATGATGTGGCGTAAGAAAGGAATCATTAAGTCAGAAACTAAAGGTTAATATTGTATTAGATTATAAATTAGGAGAAGAACTGGCTAAAGGGGAGATTATAGGGAAATTAGAAGCCTGGAGATAAAGGATAATTAATAGGCAGTTTCTCAGGACTGACTTAGAGTAAGTTTGGTTCATATTTTCTTTAATGAATTGGGTGAAAAATGTGATTGCACCATTAAAATTTGCTGTTGTCTCAGAATGTAAAGGCATCAATACAGAGGAAGATCATATTGTTATTGAAGAGTTGAATGACCTTGAAAACTGGAGTGAAACAGATGGGATGAAAGTAATTTGTACCAAGCACAAGGTCATGCATGCAGGCCAAGCGTTCTTGTTATAAATATAGCTATTGGGAACAACCAAAAAAGCAGAAAACCTGAGAGGGATGGAGATTCCTGCGTGATGATGAGCTACCAGTACAATTCAGATCTGAAAGAGTCAGATTGTACACCAGGATTTCATCAGGCAATAAATTTTGAGGAGACGCAAAACACTATTAAAATTACTTACAAAGCACTAACTGATCCATCCCATGTCTGAAGAACAGGAACTCCAGATAGAGTAGGTGCTATTTATTCGTCTCCCCATCCCCATATCACTCAATCTGTTGAAAGAAACTTATATATCTCTACTGCAGGATCTTAAAACATACTCTATGTCTTTAGTTTGTGAGCTGTTTCCCATCACGTCCCAGCTCCACATCAGGACAAGGCCATGTTACGCCTTGTTTCCCTCTCTTCCCTTATGCCCTAATTTCCATGGGAAGGCAACTTACATGTCTAGGATAGAAAGAAGCTATGACATACTGCAAAGGGTTCCCCAATTTGAACAAGGGAGGGAAATGCACAACAGCTATCCCATGGAGTAGTGTACATATTGCCTAAGAGATTACTTTTTTTGCTTAACAGTTTGATTACTGAGAGGTACGCTGTCTATTGAAACACAATCAGTGAGCAGTGAGAGAAAAGATGGAAAAGAAGCCATCAAAAAGGAAAATATTAGCACAAGAGCAAGCTGCATAAGCTAGCAATAAGTTTCAAAAGAACACATAAGAAAGGGCAGCAAGGATGGAGGATCATTCCTCTAGCCTTGAAACCAGCAAGGCTCTGGCACAGCCTTCCAGTAGGAATGAAAACTAGATTCAAACAGAGCTCGATCAGCTGTTGGACGAGTTTATGTGATCTTGTTGTCTGACTGTAGCACTTCCAGTAACCTAGGAGTACACCTCCAGAACTACATTCCTACCCATAATGTTAGTATTTGTCTAGTTTTATCACATGTAAATTCTTTCTAAACAGAGCTGGACTTCCAGAAGTAGGTAGTCCATGGGCAGGATGATTTCTACAGCTCTTGCTCTGTAGTGTTGCAGAAGAAATCCTCGTAGTGTGAATTCCTTATACATCTAACGCACAAAAGATATTATTTCCCATGAAATAAAATGGAGAGCGTTCTCTCGATCCTAAAGAAAAGTACATCTAATGCATAGTGAGAAACCATAGAGGGAAGATGGAAACACTGAAAGCAGTTTGGAAAATAGTCAAGGATTCTCTCATTTCAAATTGCCACTTTGACTTTGTTTTAGTAATTTTTCAAATATTATCCCTACTCCTCCTTTTACAGCATCTCCAAAGCAATCGAAGAAAACAATACAACAGTGCTCAGGAGTTCTTTCAAGACTATATTGAATTTTGTCAGCTACAGATTTTGTAGTAAGGAACAGAAAGCCTGGAAAGATAAAATATAGAGTAGGAATGAAGATTTCTGACCCTGCTGCCAGAGAGCAGCAGACTATTTTAATAATTCAATGAAGGCTACAATTTTGTTTGTGGTTCATGTTCCACTTTCTTTGAAGATGATCCCTATAGAGGGTCAGGGGCTTTTTCCACTGTGAGAGATAAGCAAGGCAGACAGCACAACTGGATTTCAAAATAACTGTTTTACTATTCATCTTTGCAGAAGCTATAAGTTTCTGTGAGCTTCAGCCCTACAAACTCCCCCAGAAACCCATACTATTTAAAAGGCTGTTATGGAAATTGGCAATCAGCTTCGAATGTATTGGAAGGCGAATGTAATGAGAAAATAATAAGTATGTTGTTAGAACTTAGCATACCATACATCCCAGCATTATCAGTAGTGTGCTCCTTTAAAAGAAGAAGAAGTTGAAGGTAGTGGTAAAACGTCCATTCACAAATTAATATTAGTCAAACATGCACTTAAGGAGACCATAACACAGCCTGTGACAATATGTCAAACGTTTTCTGAGATAACTGAAACTTGGTGTCCCACTGTTTAGCTTAAAATCATTCTGAACCGTGGCAGCTGGAGAGATGTTTGGATGTCAGGAACTCTTATGAAATTGCCAAGGGAGGAAGGAAGAACTGTTCTCTTCAGCTTTACAGCGACAGGCAAGCATGGCATAATTTCTCAGAGTAAGATTTCTATGTGACAAGATGCTCCAGTTTTCATTCCCATGCAAGTGGTCAAGGTAAACTTCAGTAGGGATTGCCCATGGCCAGATAAAAACAAGGAAAACCCTGATTACTTTTTTTGTCCTGTGAGATTTTATGTTGACATTATTATCTCAATGTAAAAAAGGATTTTTTTCTGCAGAAAAACTGAAGTCCAAGATGCTAGATTGCAGTAAATCAGATTAAATAATAGAGATCTTAAAGGGAACTAAAGGGTTGCAAATGCTAACAAGGTACTTGTGAGGCCAGTAACCTTTTCTGTCTTAGATCCAAGGTACAGAATACTCATTTCTCCTTATAAGGGATGCACTGCTCTGTTAATGAGTGAAGGAGACCCATTATCTGTCTTCCCTCAGGCCTGCTCTTATAATCCTGCTTGAAATGATCTGATCTGTCTCAGGCTGAGCAGCTATAATGTCTGGTTGGGAACCCTGCATTAGTGAGCTTCTTTGCTGTGGACAGTTTGGGAGAGTTCTGTAGCAGGTTGTCCTTATTCTAGGGTGAACACAACCAACTTTACTTCTAGACTTACATCCGATATTTCTTCTGAGTCTGAATCCTCTGCCATTTGGAGAACAGTATAAGCCACCCAGGTATGTAGTAGACTGTGGGAGTTTCCATTACTGCTCCCAAGGCAGGAGGCAGCTCAGGGAGACGAGCACATATAACTGAAGTGAACTTCAGTAATTGCATTGGACAAGTGGACTATTGTTACCTCCTCGCAGAGAGGTGAAGGCTTACACACAGGCACGCATAATGTTCTTGTCAGAATACACATGAACACAGAGGTGAGGTTTTCCTCATGGAATAGATGCTACAAAACATCTAACAATGAGACAAATTTTAAAATGAGTAGCAGTACAATAGAGAATTCAAATCTCAGGAGAAATGGAATCTGTAATGCCAGGCTCTTTTTTTTTTTTTTTTTTTTTTTTTTTTTTTCAGACCGTGCTGTTGGGTTGGAAGATATTTTCACGTAACTTGCCAATTGCCTGGTTTTCTATCTACCATTCCTCAGCCTTCTTTTCCCAGACTTCAGAAAGAACTCATTATCGAGTTTTAATATCTCATTCCCAGTTAATTCACCTTGCTTCTTTAACTGCAGTCTCAGTATGAATTTAGATGACTAACTTATGCTGGAATACACCATTTGTTTTCTTAATTACCTATACAATCAATACAACCTTAGACAATCTTTTCCCCTTTTACCCCAGTGCCAAGTAAAAGGACCATGGCTGAGGTGTTCCTGGTCTAACCTCACTTTCTTCTTTCTCAGCTGCAATTGTGGTCACCCACAGGATGGCAAGCAATTGCAAGAATAAGGGGGGTGTGCTCCTCAGAATAAGAGCTAACAAAGAACAAAATATGTAAGTAGCAGGTTGTTCTCCCACTACTTTGGGATGCTTTTCCCACTTAAGGAACTGAAGGAAAAACAAATGTGTGCTGGCTTCAGCCAGGTCCACCAGATTGAATGATAAGGGGATGGGGAGACCAATAAAGAGCACCTGCTCTATCTGGAGTTTAACAGGAAGATATATAACTTTTATTGAGGCAAAATACAGCAACTGCTCCCATTACTATATCAAAACTATGGGCATAGACAATGGAAATACCACCCTTCTTGCTGTCTCTGCACTCCAGACTGTACCTGTATCACCAAGGAGGTGTTTCACTTCATCAAATACAGCTCTTCACAGTATAGACACCATCATCTGAGTTTCTTAATACCTCTTATGGCTAATGGAAAACACATACATTTCAAGTGTCCAGATCATCCTAACGTAGATTTCTCAAGTAGAACAAATGAATTGTGCCTTAAAAGCGTTCATTCCTCCCCACTGATTAATGAGGGGAGCCTGGACAAGTTAGATACTGTAGATTGTGATGCTGCATATGCCTACAGGGATACGAAATTACTTCAACAATTGAAATTGGCTCTTTATTTACTCATTCTTCCAGCAGAAATAGAAAATCAAACTTTGTCTATGTCTACAAGATTAGACGCAGGCTAGGATAATGGTGTACCACACCCAAAAAAACCCAAGTTCCCCTATGTTGAGAGCAGATTTTTAAAAAGGTGAAATGAATCACTTTTTCTCGTGTACTATTGTGCAGCCAGTCAGAAACTCACGTAGGCAGAAGCTCTTTGAAAATATATGCTGCTTTCCACTACCCTTGATCACTGCCCTTGTCACATGTCTCCTCCCTCTTTGTCTACAAGGCTAAGAACAAGTCCCTTCCACCCTGCCAGACAATGGCTGTGAGCAGTGGTTGACAATCACCACAAGAGAGGTTTTTAGTAAAAAATTTGGGGCTTGAAAAAATAATGGCAAAGCTTGCCCCCCTCTTCTGTCCCTTCCTGTGGTCACAGTCACTAGCTCCAGCACTCATTTTCCCTCTTCCCAGATCACTTCATCTTCTGGAAAAACATCTAGAGTTGTTAGAAGTGCTCTTTCCAAGTCTTGACTTTCTCCAGGAGGTAGCCATTCAACAGCTGTAAGAGGCAGCCACTTTTTTTTTTTTTTTTTTTTGAAAAATCAGCAGTAATAAATGAAGGTCACATCCCTGTGAGTGACTTCTGTTACATCAGCTCAAAGCAGAGCAAACCCCACTTATAGAGGTGCTTTCTCTGCCATACAGGGAAGAGCTGCATGGACTGCAGTGCCTGGCCATCTGTCTGCCTGACAGCCCAGCTTGGACAAGCATGTTGTACAGAGTATTTACAGTTTACTGAAGCCTAAATCTGTAGAGAACAATTAGACTGTCTAATCTGGCCTCTTGTCCCCCATGCAGTGTAACATTTCACACACATACCCTGTATTAAAACCCAAAACCTTAGTTAAATCTAATCATCCTACCTCTCTTCAGTTTAGCAATTTGCATGCTACAGGCAAAGAGAAAAAAACAAACCTGTCTCCAAAAAACATGTGGCAACCTGCAAGGAATTTCTCTGGTAACATGTAGTCAATGATCCAACACGTAAATCATCCAAGATGTAGCAGAATAGGGAAAAAAATGAAAAGCCACAGATAATCCAGTTTGTGGAAAAATTCCCTGAATCTGACACTCAGCATGACCCTGAACATGTGAACAAGTCAAGACAGGCAGCTACAAGGCCCCACGGCCACCAACTACTGCATTAGTACTCACCACAGTCCAGGTAAATCTCTAATAATTCAAATGAAGATAGAAACTTCACTCCAGAGTACATTCAAGCACATGAGGAGGAAGAGCAGAGGAAGCCAGTTTCATTTCCCTTTCCTCAGACCTAGGCAATTGATGTGTGACAGTCTGAATTATGAGATTTGATGACAGCTGTACTGTACAGCTATAAGGGTTGAAGGATGTTGAGAGAAGTGTGAATGGTTCTTCCCCATCTCCTCCTCAGAGCGCCAGAAACACAACTTCAGAGACACTCAGGTCAGAGTGGACAACTTTGCCTATGCAGGTATTCAGAGAGAGTGACTGTAGGATGTCTGCCAGAATCTGAATTAAAGCCTGTGTAGTCCATTTTAAAAATAGTAAAGTCTGGTAACTCCAGACTTCCTCTGGACAGCAGTTCAACTATTTTGTTACCTTCACAGCTGAAGAAGTACATCCAATTTAAAGGCTGCATCTGTTTAACTTCCAATTCCAGCCACTGGATCTTGTTACTTGTGTCAGCAAGGTTGAAAAGCTCCAGACATCTTTTCCTAACAAAAGTATGTATACACAGTCATTGAGTTACCTTCTCTCTGATTATTTTAATAGTGCCTAGATCCAGCCCTGATTTTTTATTATTATTATTATTAGTTCCTCTTTCGCTTCTCTCTTATTCCTCTCTCTATTGAAAGCTGGCTGACTGATGAGGAAGGAAGAATGTGAACAAAAATAAGCAAATTAAAAAAATTAATCTGCACAGTAAGCCTTTCTGTTTTCAGACTGGTTAGATAATTTACACATTTTTATTACTTCTGCACCAGTGTGGGAGATTTTTCTGCTACTAGTATTCCTCAGCTGAGATACATTTTTTATTACTATTGTTTACTGATAAACTCATAATTGTTCAGAGTGAAATGCATATTTTCCCTGATACAGGAATGAATATAATCTTTTGGCATGGCTTGAAAAGTTACTTGAGAATTCTACAAGTCATGAGTTTTCAGGCTCATGCAGTTTGTAGCCCTGCACAGATAAATTTAGAAGGATTTTCAATGGCTGACCAGTTGCAAATTTTATTACAAGGATTCAAGAACAGATATTATCCATTCAGACTGCCCTCCTCTGTGACTAAAGAAAGTTCTTGTCTTGTGCTAGATAGAGAATCATATTTCCCTTAGTGCAAAATCTCCAAGTGTGTTAGACGACTACCTTATTTATTGAGTCTATTTACTGGTGTTGATGGATTGTATACTAACACAATAAACAGTGTCTTGAGGGAATGAAAAGTATTTCTGCTTTCATTAGGGCTCTAACTTTTCTTTTTCTGGAACCATTTTCCTTCTAGGGTCCTCAAGGTGAAAGCAGACACCATTTGGTGCCTTGCTATAATAAAGTAAATATTTTCTTTTTCTAATCATACTGACCTTGTGATCTATCACCACTGGAATTTATATTCCTGGGAAACTCTGAGAAGTTATAGTTTCCCTCTCCAGGAGTACTGATACCTTTCTGAGCTCTACCTGATTCAAATCTAGTTTAAAATGAATGGGGAATTTTCTTGGTATCAGATTCTGTATCAAGAATAAAAAAGGTGAAATTAATAAAATGTCTGGGTTAATTGATACTGTATCCCAGAAATGTTATTAAACTGTCAAGCTTCTGATGAATTCATATAAACAGACTTAAAACCAGTCTGAATATTCCTTGTTTAAGTTAGATGTCAGCTTTATTTCTTGTTTGGGAGCAGAAGAAACTACTGGGAGAAGCCATAAAACATTCCTATGCTGCCCAGCAAGAGGTCACACACCAGTCACAGAGGGACCAACTCCAAGTCAGGTGAGAGAACAAAGTCTACTGGGAGAACAGCTTAGTAGGAAAAACATTGCACTCAAGAGGTTAGTGTTACAAGAAGAAAATTAACTAGCTATGAAGTCAGATAGAGCTGTGCTCCAGTATGTACCCAGCAAGTCTCAGGACCCCAGGGGTCATCTGTTCAATCTTCCCACAGGCACTCTCCCCATCTGTTTTCCCATGCCATTCTTACACCCCTTCCTGTCAGCCTCTGCGCAGAAGGACATGAAAGCGGATCAGATTTTAACCTCTCATTCACTGGGAAGTAGGTCTTACACTGTGTCCTGCACAGGAGTTAAAGGAAAGCTAATGAGGTGTTGAAAACACAAGGTGGTTTAAGTAAATGTCAGGTATTGGATGATCAAGATTCATAAACCCTCCATGGAGAGTGGAGTACAGTGAGCCAGCTTATCAACCAGGGGCCCTAATGCCTGATAGTCAGTCATTAGTATCTATAATAATGGGTCATCAGTGTCAATGCAAATTTCCTGTACAGGAGCCTCCAAGATTGCTGCAAGGCATTTCATTCATAGAACAAAGAAGCAAAACAACAGTGGGAAATCATTACTTCAGAGGTTTTCTAAACTCTTTGGATTGTCTAAAATAAATATTCAAAAGAAATCATAGATGCGGTTTGATCTGTACCAAAGTTGCAGAGAAGTCCATCAAGGATCCCTCACAGGCACGAGGAAGGACAGCATTATCTTTATATCCAGACTTGTAGAAAACATGCTTGTTCCTGTTTCAGAGCCTAACCTTATTTTTTCTGAAGCCTGGAACAGTTGGTGGCAGACAAATCCCTATTATTGCCTGTAGGCATTCCTCAAAATATATCAATTATCCTATCCAGTTGCATTTCAGATGAATTACTCTCTGGTTACCAAGGCAACCAAATATGTAAAATGAGAAAGAACCATATTTTTTTGTTGATGCATACCTGGGCTGCCAGAGGAACCTTAGAAAATGGATCACCTGAGAAATGCATGTGGAGTCTCAAGGGGACATGGTTCTTATCTGCTGTGGGATGTCTGCCTGCAGAGCCAGGAACATCACCTCCCACCCCAGCCCGCGCAGTGATGTTTGCAGCACTGGAAAAACCCAAGGGCTTTGGAGACCATTACACTTCCTGAACAACATGAGAGGAAGTAGAAGGCAAGTACTCATGGGAAAAGCAGACCATCCTCAAATGTCTGCAGTTAGAAAACAAAGCGTGTAAAGTCTGTACTAAGAAATATCTAGTTTTAACTGTATTTCAGTCACAATTCCTGTAAGGAAGATGTTTTATCCTGGTTGACACCTGCAGACAAGTTATGTTCATTATCAGCTCAACTGCATACATTGCTCACAGACCATCAGCAGTAATTTTCTTTATATAGGCAAGACTTCAAAGCTAAGAGGAAAGACCAATCTATAAGCAGACTTAACACCAAAATACTTTTAATGCTCTTGGTATCAGCTTGTGTGTAGATTAGTCCTACGTGATAAGAGAAAGAAATGAAGAAAATTAATTTAAAAGCTTCTTGAAATAATCTTTTATTTCTAAAGTCAGGAAAAAACTAACATTAAAACAGTGACCTGAATGGTGACCTGCAGACAACACAGTTATTGTGAACATCTCTTGCCTATCTCTACAGTAATACTTCCTTTGTTGGATCTTAATGTTTATTCAGTAAGCAAGAAATTCAGTAAATAATAAAATCCTTCCTGTGACAGTACACTACAACACAGTGTGGAACATCAGCTCTCTATACCCATAAAAGAAGGAATATTATCCAGGATTCCAAGTTACAACACGTTTGAACAGTTTTACACAAAAAAAGTGTAACATATAATGCCTGGGCATTCTACAATTTAAAGAGGTTTCTGTTTTCCCAAACAGCCACAGCTTAGAAACCAAATCAGCAGGGAATAAAAGTAAGAAGAAGATTCATTTCTGCTTGATAATAGGCAGAAGAATAGGCCTCTAAACTCTTGCTTAGGAGGGATTTTAGAAAGCCCTTTGTGCCAAAGTGTGACATGATTGTTATTTCTTCTCACCTCCAGTTTCATGCATACTGTTGAGCTGTAGCAGATGCCACAGTGACATCCCAACCTCACAGCCACCAATATCTCTCAGATGAAGACAGAAGAAGAAACAGAATTAAAATATATATCCTCATTAAGCATGAATCTATGATGTGCTAATAAAAGTATGTTGTGGAATATGTATCCCAGACTACAATTCAGTCCAGCCACAGAAGCATTAGAAGCAGGTACTCTGACAGCCTGGTACATAAATCACATGTGGGATGGGAGGTAAGGGCAGGCAAGGCCCCCTGTTCGTTTCCCATCCTCACAAGCTTTGAGCCAAGTTGCAATGTGGAAGCTGATAAAATCATGCTGTAAACCAGCAGGTCACACCTACTGCATAAACAAGAGAACCCAACAGTTTATAATCCAAGAACAGTAATAGAAAAGCAGGGACTAAAGGGCAGAAATGGGAGAGTCTAGAAAAGGATTAATATCTGACTTTAAGATAAGCCAATAGTCTAATATGAATTACTAGAGGAATAAAAGGGATGATCAGCTGCTTCTTTCAGCAAAGTGATAATTTACATTATATAAAATTATCAGCCAGGAGAGTCTATCTGACTCGCAAACTGTGAAAAGAGTAACAGTAACATTATATGCCCTGCACAACCCTGAAGGTTAAAACACCATCTTTATCCAGTCCTGGTTAAAGGAAAAGGACAAAGAAACACACTAACAGAGCATAGGGAACAATGCAGTACAGTGTCATGGGAAGGGAGCAAGTGCCTTGGGTAGTTCACAAATTGCCAAGCAGAAACTGTCCCTCTCTTTTGCAGTAATTTTCAAGCATTTTTTTTCCCTCCTTGATGGAAAAAAATAAAACCTGACAGTCTTTTGCAGAAACAGAAAGTATTTTGATATCCTTTTTCACCCAGAGAAAAACCCTAGAGGAAGATATTTGCTTAGGGGACTGGCTTGTAAGGTTGCTGAGCCAAGTTCATGTCTCAGCAGCTCATTGTCAATAAACGGTCTTTCACATCTCAGGCCAGTGACTTCAATACTCAACTGTAAAACACCAGAAAAAAAAAAAAAAGCCAAACCTTTTTAAAACTAATATACTTCTGAAGAATATACTGAATTTGACAAAATAGCACACTGATTTGAAAATATCCTGATAAAGTCTATCTGGTCATATAACAAACCACAGGAAAACTCTTCAACAGCATCAGCTGAAGACAAAATTAGTCACAAAAGCGAATAGCTAGAATAGTTCTGTATTTTGCTGCCACTGTGAATTTAGCTAGGCACCAGAAGGTTTCTTAAAAAGATGCCCACCTGCTGGAGGAAAACCATTCTAAAAGGTGACCCATGAATATGTACATTTTCCACGTCACTAACATTTACTAGCAATTGGTTTGCTTGCAGTTCTTAAACTCCCTCCAGTGAAGACAAAGACTGATCTTTTCTGCAGTCACCTCTAGAAACCAACCATCTGCCACAGGATGTCACTTTGAGCAACATTTGTTATTCTTCTGAAGGAAAGTGTTAAAGATGCTCTTTGACTTGGAAATACATCTATGGTACAACTGGGAAAACCAATTGACTCTGATCCTTTTGCTGTGATAGCAACAGCTGTGGCAGTCACATGAACACCAGGCATAAATCCAAGCCCCATTCCCAAACAGGAGCTTCTTAATAGGACACTTAGTCTATATCCTGTCCTTCGTTCCATCATGATCAGTCCATTTCTCTATGGGACTCTAAAGCAGTTCATAAAACTTCCAGTGACAGGGACCACACAGAATCCATTCCAATACGTGACTATCTCACAGCTTGAGAGATAGCTTTAATGTCTAATATAGGAACCCTTGCAGTGCTTTAGCCACACTGCTGCAGCGGACATGCTGGACATGCGCTAGTCCTTCCCCTCCACATTTCTACCATGCTAAGCCTACTTGAAAGCTGTTACTCATTTCTCTAGATTAGACAGTCTCAGTTCTTCCAGGCTTTCCACACAGATCATGGTTTCTAAACTTCTGAAAGTTCTTGCTATCCTTCTCTAGTCACTGTTGATCACCCTCCACAAACATCAGTTGTTCAGCACATACAGGGACAGATCTTCTGGTATCATCTACTGTTCATGCATGCTTGCTTCTTATCTACTTCCCCACCTAGAATTTTCAGGGTTTAGAAATGAGTCGTCTGAGCCTGGAGGCCACAGGGAGATCTGATCACATCTTTTCTACGATACCTGATGTACTCCACAGTTAAACAAGAATCACTTCAATTAACGAGATTCTCATCTACTGTATTAAACATAAGAGTCTTGGTCTACAACAGGTCTCTTTGCAGGGTGCCGTACATTATGGTAGCATAAAGTGCCACCATTTCATTTGCATTTAGGCAAAACAAAAATCTCAACAATAGCTGTACTCATCCCATACTACTCAGGAATCTTAAGACATTAAGCCCATACACAGAGATTTATGTCTATGTATGCAAGGACTTGTTTTTTAAGATAATAATGCAGGTTATTTAGGACACAATGCTTCTTTTTAGATTTCTCCCATACCAGGAAATTAGCATTTCTGTAACCACAAATTGCACAGAAATCAGCACTTGTTATCTGTAGGATAGAACATTATTTCCCCACACTTAAAGATTAAACTATACATAAAGCTGCTGGGAAAGCATCTAATGCAGTTGTTTAACGTGTGAGGAGGAGGAGGGAATGGTGGCAGCAATGCAGAGGGAACAGTGCAAATGAAAGGGGTCCAGTTGCATTTGCTTCCTAAAGCACGCACTAGACAAGCAAGCACAGCATGTTTCATTAGAAACAATGAAATCTCCTTTTCAGCTAGCTGGCATTTTGGCAAGGCTGCTGATAGATCAGAAACTCAGAGCACAATTTGTTTGCCATGCTGTAGCCTACTTTTGTTTAATCAGACAGCCACTGTTGAATGTGCTCCTGCTGTCAACAACAAACCTCCAGACCCGCATTCACACATCAGAGTGTGTGTGTGTGCTGTGTGCATGTGTATATGTGTGTACGTGAGCTCTTGCTCATTCTGTGATTAAAAATGTAAGCACCTACTATTTTCAGCCTGAAAGGCAGCCAAAACCTTTTTGTTCGAGTTGGCACAGGGAAATCTCCCTGTGCCCATTCCATCGTATTAGCAGCACTCCATAAAATGGCAAAAGAGGATGGATAATTTTTAAACTTTTTGTGTCTGGAATTTGCTGGTTTCACTTGCAGCCTCGAAGTAAAGGCAAATCTCGCCTTTGTGCAGGATGCATTCGTGACGTAATTGCAAGCTCTTTACAGGCAACTGGTCTCCTTAGCACTGAAAAGGCTCAAAGCTTTTAATTAAGGGCCTGATCTAGCTCCTGCTAAATAAACTGAATCAGACCCTACCAAACCTGCTTCTCAGTAAGGTCCAAAGGTTTCACTGCAGCTCTGGTAGAGGCATAAATGAGTCTACCATTGGGCATTTGGACGTTCAGTTTCCATCTTTCAGAAAATATTCTCAGTGGTAGACTGAAAACTAGCACTTGCAGACTTAGAAAAGGTGGTGTGGAAACTCTGCTTCAGTGATCAATTCAAATACTACTTTGTCCTCCTCATCTTTCATGTACTGGAGACCCTGACAAGTCTGTTTCTTTATGGTCTTTCCCATTAGCTGAGCTGACAGCACCTTCCACTGGAAGACTCTCACACCACAGTACACCAAGAGCTGCAGAAAAGAGAGGAGCCAATGACTCAACAAAGGAGGACCACACAGAACTTCAGGTACCTCACACAACACAGTAAAATTTCTCGAGAAAGAAAACCTCTCAAGTGTGTTGAATTTTTAAAAAGCCAACACTTTTCCACAGAAAAGGGATTTATTTTTAACCAGACCTTTAGATTCTGGTTCATTTAAAGGAACATTTGACCAACTTTCCTCAATTCTTACATATCTCAAAAAATTTCAGGTGAAGAAAACATCTATCCAATAATTTCTCTATAGGCACTACATAGGAATTCCTTCCCCCCCAGCCCCCTCTCCTTTTTGCCTGTGGGGCTGTCTGGATGAAGAATGCAATATCAGAACTAATTCAGCAAATGTTGACAAGTCTTAATAAATATGAAGTTCATGCAAAAAATACGCATACATTCAAGTATGTTCTGTGTACTGTATTCAGTAAATGCATATAAAAATACTCATACTTACAAAAGCAATCTAAATATCACAATACAAAAATAGCAGCATCACAGCAGAAACACATGCTGTAGAACTAGGAATTGAAAAGACCCTTGAAGACGGTTTACAGACTCCTCCCCTGATGTGACTCTCTTCTGCTCCACTAATGCATTTTAAAAAGCATTAAAGTAAAAAAAGTATCAAAAGAAACCATAAGTAATACTATGTTTAAGAGAGATGTTCACTGTCTTTGTTGCCAAAGGTTTCTGAGGTTGCCGTTCATACATTTTGCAGATGCCTATGCCTCACTTGCAGGAATTTGTACCATTTGGGTTTCAGTTTCTGCACGCTCAACCACTTCCCAAAGCTATATCCTGTTAAGAAAATAAGTGCAGAGATTTGGGATTATGCTGTGTGTGTTAACTGGGGCAGAGGATTGGGAGAAGATGGGGAAGGAGTCAAAAAATAAAAACTTTGGAGAGGAAAGGAGAAATAAATATATTAAAACATGGCTCTTTCTTCTTAATTACTGTAAGTACTAGGACTGTCATTAAAATACCCAGAAATTTGAAGACATCAGATATCACTAATTACACAGACCTGTAACAGGTTGCAGAAACCTCTGCAGGAAGTGACTTTTGTTATTTCATGGGTCCAAACAAGCCCAGCATCCCAATGGATACCACCCAGTGCAGGTGAAAGCCTCAAATTTCACGAGCCAGTTAAAACTTTAAATGAATCAAAAGGATCCAGAACAAAAGCTATGAACTTCCAACTACTTATGGACAGGTCCCAGTAACAATACTGTGCTGGCTTTTTTCACACACTCAAGATATAATCCCTTGTAATTTAGCCATGTTCTTTGTGGAGTAATAGATATTATTTTCTGCATCTCTAAATTGCCCTTGAACTTAAGCTGAGTAGTGTGTTCTGCTTCCCCTGCTGATTAGAACTGTTTAGAATTGCCGTGTCCTGTTAGGCAGCTGGTCTGTTTCCCCTCATAGCAAGCAAATTGTTCTCCTTCCAATACTAGTTATTTTTAGAAACGAGCTTTTGGATTAAAAAGAAATGTTGCATATCACAAGACATCACCTTTTGCTCTCAAGGGTTTGGGTTTTTTAACCCTTGTAGTGAATTGGATTCATTTACCCTTCCACTATGTTCACCTCTCCCTTTCACTTCCCACCACTACTTCACTCACACGAGATCTGTCTTAAAAACAGCTCTAACCTTGCATAAGGAGGAAGATTAGAAGATAGACAAAAATGGGTTTATCAACTGTATTAAAGTCAGGGGTGTTTGGATGTACTGTACAACTCAGCACATTATACCACTGTGTTCATCCAAGACTAAATCAGAAGGCTGCATCAGGCTTAGTATTTAATTTTATAGGAGATCAGACTCAACACAGGATTTGCAAAGAGCTTCAAGTCTGTGGAGTACTACTAAGGAATTCTCACAATAGGTAAGAAAAATAACCTTATTCTTCTTTTAAGCTGAAATGTACACTGCTACTAAATAGCAGTGAGGTATCCACAAGCTGGAAAAGTCTGCCAATGGGACTGCGACTGCAGCTTACCCGCTGGGGCATCACTGCCACGTGGCAAGATCAGATCTACAAAAGTGTTTTTGCACCAGTACCCGCACCTCCCTAAAGGTTACGCTTCAGTGATACATTCTCAGACAGTTTTTTCAGTTCTCCTTCCATTAGCTCTGGAGCAAAAGCAGCCTTGGAGAGAGGGAGGAAGACAGAAATAAAAAAGCAAAGCATTAACAGGAGAAAAATGAAGTCCAGTTGCTCCCCCAGATAGTTGCATTGACTAGAAGCGAGGAATCGCTAATAAGAGCTGCAGCTTAAAGTGGTCTGTGCATATGTTAAGATGAAATTCTGATGTGCATTTTGCATCCTGTATTACAGATTTGATTCCAGGAATGGAGCCAGAGCTGTGCAATCTTAGCACTCTGTGGAGCATGTATTAAAATGGTCCCACAAGTAATTAGATAAATTGAATGAAATCTGACTTGACAAGCAGGGGTCATCCTATTCTATGAAGGCTCAAGATGGACACCAAGGGGCCAAACAACTAGTGATTGAAGGGCACAGCTAATTAAAGTGCCTGCGATATTAATATTTATGTTAAAGTTTCCAGTAGCTCTGGCCTTGACCTGGCAGTTGGGTATACAATGTGTGTCCTTCATTTTAATAATTTTCAACATTATTTCTCATATGGTTATGAAAGTACTTTAAAAAGGATGTTATACCTGCCTCTTCCACACTCAGACTAAAATGGCTGAAAAGTAGAAAAAAGGATGGAAAAAAGTTAGGTAACAGTAAGTTTGAAAAAGTCCCTCTGATTTATTTAACAGAAAAAAATAAAGGTAGGAAATACTGCCATTTATTAGTGCTTTCTATCCAAAGCTGTCAAAAATGCTTTTCCATCTTTATGATATTTTCATTTTATGGGTAGGGAAACTGAGGAATAGCTGTGAAGGCTCACTGTGAGATGCATTCACTAATTGGTTGAGAATCACTGCAGCCTGGAATACCTACACACCGGTACTCCAGAAGTGTGGGCCACTCCAGCTGAAAGCAAGTGGAGATGCAGATGCTTTGTATTTATATATAGAGAATTACTGTAAATTCATCAAATAAGTGTGTGAAAGAGGAAGACCAGGGGAGAAACTGCTATGTATCAAGACACAAAAATAAAAACCACAAAAATCCTCACTTTTCTTGCTGAAATTAAAAAAAAAAAAAAAAAGGTTGAATTAAATTTTTTGTTCAGTTCAAAATGGAAAACACCAGATGCACTTGAAGTAACACAAGAGAAACTGATAGCTGCATTCAGACAGGAAGGGAAGAGAGGAGGTCAGTGAGGCTGTGAAGAAGATGAGGCTACTTTCCCTCCACTAACCACCCCACACACTTGGACTGACCTGGGTGGGCACAACCCCTCCCTTACCACAGCCCTGTCTGGTCATTCCTCTGAGCCCTCCTCCCCTGCAGACGCCTGACTTTGCCCACCAGCCCTTGCACACACTCAGCCACATGCAGAGGGATCTTGTCACCCTCTGGTCAAATATGCAGACGTATATTCAAGTGGCCACATGTTCGAGTGGCCCAGAGGAGCAGCAGTCCACAGGGCCAGGGCTGCCCCTTACTGAGGCCACTGCCATAATGCTGCCAGATGTGACATCTGCCAGATTTCCCTGCTGGAAAACAGGCGTCATACCCACCTTGTGGGAGAGCCCACCACAGCGCATCCTCCCCCCATCGCTCCCAAGCAAAAACAGAGATTTAGTGCCTGGGCCAGGAATAGAGCCTGGGGCTTCCCTTCCCACCCAAAGGCTGAAACTGCTGAACAGCTGCAAGTGAAAACTTATTTCTCTCACCTTGCATCTTTCCCTTCCAGAAAAATTTAATTAATTTGGAATTAAAATTTGGCAACCTCAGCCTGGATCTATAATGATCAAGACATTATCTTTCAGAGAATAAACCTTCACCTAAAAAAAATAAAAATCATCTAACATAAGTCACCTCAATCTTTTCTTTGTGGAGAGGGGAAAAAGACTAGAGAATCTCACAGCATGCTGCTTGTTCTACAACCCTACTGCTGTCATCAAGACTGTAGACATCTCTGGCTGGACGATTAAGCTTTGAAATATCCACAGCTAGCAGGAACATTGACTTAAACAATTTGCCTATATTAAGACAGACTGGTTCTCTTTACCTCAATTTGTTTCTAATGTTGAGGTTTTGCAGCACAAAAGGCTAATCAAAGGGGAGGATGACATTTCCAAGATTCACATGAGAAACATAGCACAATCCAGTTTACATTTAAAATTATGCATATAGAGGGATGAATAAAGGTTTTCCAACCTGGATGATTCCACTGCCAATTTCAATAAACCTTTTAACTACATTCTATTGTAGATAACAAGAGGGTATCTGGTATTTTATGTACAGTCTGTAAAACTAGGTGCAACCACAGGCTTTCTGGCAACTTGCATCTGTGCCTGAGTTACAAAGCTTGGGTAGCCATGCCAGCATACACCATTGTTTGTACCTGCTGCAATTCATTTGTTACAGCAGCAGTTGTAGCAATTTAGCAAGTAGAACACCCGTTTTACTGTCTGTTTTATTACCAAGACAGATAAAATTTGTACAAGTAGTGCTCAGGGAACCAGCGTCTAACAGTACATCTGAATTAAAAACTAAAGTATTATCTAGCTATTCTCATTAGCATTTACAGGAATGGCTAAACAGATTTGTTTCCCCTATCTGTTGTGTTGCTCCCTGCACAACAGCCATTTGTTCTGAGCCTCTTTTAGCAACTTACCAGAAGAAAACAGATAAAATGGTAGTGCTGACTGGATGAACAGCTTGCGGCAAACACCACTAACACCCCTACAGAACATGCAAGAATACTATAAGATTTGTCTACTATACACCTTCCAACAGTTAGCTCAGCAGATTTGATGCTTCATACACCACAGTTCTTCTCAGGGTTTGTGAACAAAATGCAGGAAAATGGCTTTGCATTCTGAGAGCCAAAATGGGACTTTGGCATCCCTAACTCAGCTGCCACTCATCTCCTATGTGTCTCAGTTTTCAACTTACCATTTTTTCTGAAGATCTGCCTTGTGAATTCATGACAGTTTTGAGCAGCTCAAGCATAGTTCTTCCAGAACCAAAGAGATAGCAGTTCTGTCCACCTCTTGCTTGGGGTGCTGTTCTCATTCTGCACCTCTAGCTTCCTGCAAGGAATAGTCCTTCTACATACACACACAGGACTACAGCAGGTAGTGCCATAGCATGAGGAGAGCAACACTTACAAATATAAGCTGTATATAGAAGCAGTACTTAGAATGCAAACTTTGGAAATCTTTCCCAGATCTCCTCAGGTGACAACTCAGCATGAACAGCGCTCCAGCCAAAAAGGGGGCTCAGCAGATTAAAGACGGCTAGAAATCTAAAGCCAAGGAAGGGAGCCAAACAAGTCTAGTTAAGTATAGACTACAGAGGTATTCAGGTCAGTTCAGAAACAGTGGTGGAGGATCTGAGAGCTGATTAATAAATTTTATATAACTGGATATTGAATAATAATCTGTGTAAATATTATCACTTCTTCATGTGCCTCCCAGTTGCAATGCAGGCCAAAGTTCTGGCTTTTTTGTATCACTTGGGGTCTTTTCCCTCAAGTTAGAACTCAAAACTGTTGCATACAACACACAGGTAAGGAATTGCTTCTGCTTCTCAGTAACTTTAAAGCCCTCTGCTTTGTACTAAACACCATACAACAGAGTGAGCAGTATTTGGAATACTATGGAGAACATTTAAACTGAATATTTTTGTAAAAAGGAATTCCCCGTATTGATTCTTTTGTTAGTAGCGTATCCTCACATAAACTTTTAATCTTTTTCTGTGCTAAAACAGAGATTCATTATTGTTACAAGCTCATTAATGAGAGATCTCTCTCTCTTTTTAGTCACGATCCAATATGCGAACTGTATGTCACTGTGCTGCATGGCACCTGAGGAAAATAGCATCTCAGCCATTTAAACCAATCCGCAAACTTTTCCAGCAAAAGCCCTCCAATATGAAAGTCCCCTGGACAGCAATTGGCATTTCCCAAAGACTACACAGACAGACCTGCGGTCTGTACTTACACAGTGGTGCCAGCACTGGGATGCAGCAACCACATCTCGGTTCTGCATAAATTAATAGTAGTCAGCTTTGGTTTTCAAAACCTTTCCCCATTCCAAGCCTGGCTCCAGCCCATTCCTCGTCCTGTCAAGGGGCTGAGAGTTTGGTCTTCCAGGATGTTTCTTCATAAATAAATAAGCATATAAACAATCCTGGCAAGCTCCAGAACAGATCCATGTATCCCATAAGCAGTGAGATAACACCCCAACTCTGCCTGAGCTCCTCGCTCTGCACATGCACGGAGGCACTCACACAGCAACATTCTTACCACCTTCTCATTTCTGTTCTCCAGCTCTCTGGGACAATGAAACCATACGCTACTATATTAAGAGCAGGGCATTACACATGTAAAATCAAGTACAGGAGTTTGATTTTTAGATAAGAACTAATGAGTTATCATGACAAAGATTCCCGTCAAGCTCGAGCCCTTCAAGCAAAAAGTACTTCTTTTCCATGAAAAAAGTAGAACAGCAAAATATTACAGCCACTCCTTTTGCTCTAAAGTAGAAATACTTTGCTAAAACACAACCTTCTCCCCCAATCTCTAATTTAATTTCCTTCCCATACAGTAAAATATCTAGACTTGACTGATGAGCTTCAGATGCTTGTCTTCCAGCTCCTAAATGCCTGCTTTCATTCTGAGCTCCTGAAGACAAGCTCAGAAAGTGCATGTTGGGTTTCTTCAGAAGCTCAGCATGCTTTCAAGACTACAGAAAATGCAAAATACATGCTGCCACAGATATCAGCATCAAGGCACTGGCCTAACAACACTACTCAAACACGATATTCTCTCCTTGTGAAAAGCCCACGAAGAAATGCAGGGGACGTTAAAGCAAGCAGTTAAGTCTTCACAAGTGCTGAGCCAGAAGTGAAATAGGTGTCTAACTTCTCCCACTTAGAGTTTTCCTTGTTTTTTATTTGTTTTAGACATTCTAAAATGACAGGCTGAAAACTTAAAGGCCAATACTGATGCTTTAATTTGCAATATAAATCCTGCAAGGATCTACAGATATCTAAAGAACCAAGACCTTACCACATGCTCCACACCTGGTGAGTATTTATTAATAACGCTTTCCACAGATTGCTTTATAGAAAAACATCTCTTGGCTATATAAAGAAGAGGAAAGATTTAAATCTGTTGTTGAATAGAACAAATAGGATTCTTTAAATGTTAAAGAATCCAATCATCTTCTCAAGTACTTGAAGCTAAATAGTACTGGCTATCAAACAACCTAATTAAAACCTACCTGGAAGAAAGTCAATAGGTTGTATATCAAAGAAAAAACCCACATCACTAAGGAATGCACATCTTGTGGAAATTGGGAACAGAATATGCATAGGTCGATCATTTTAAGGTATTAAGTGCTAGGGTTTAGACATTGCCTGTAGAAGTACGTGGCACGGTATTGTGGATTCAGAGACCTGCATATTGCAGGAGGGAGGTGGGGCTGAAACAAAGGCAAAGTATCTGCCTCTATACACAAACAAGTCAGACTTGTTTCACAGACAACTATATTTGAATGTCAAATTCATTTCTTCATTTCCTCACACAAATAAAAATTTTCACTTCCACATCTTCTGTACTTATCGCCCTTCCCTGGTCCACTGCAAAGGTCAGTTGTTTGAAAGACAACAGGAAGCCTAACAGTGGGATGTGACTGGAGCTACAATCTTCCTGCTGGACATTTCTGCAGCTCCGCTTGTCATCTAATTGTAGAAGAGAAAGGGAAAAGTAGCTTTTTCAATGTGTTAGGCTTTGCAATTTAGGAGGACTCTGTTTCAAGTATTTATCAAGAGTTCTGCCTCATCACTATGATGTTTCTTACCTGCTAAAATACAATAAATACACCTGAGTTTTGAATGGCTGAAAGCAAGCAGTAAACAACCAGCATATGAAAGCACTGCCTGCAATCTTCAGCAAGAAAGTGTTGTAACCAAGTTGAAGATTATGTGAGAATCTGGCCTTATTTCTTTCCCCTATTAAATTCAAGAAGATAACATATCAAACCCCTATTAAGTTACTAATTAGTTCACTTAAGTATCAATCACTTAGCAAGAATTTTTTCCTCTTTAGACACTCATTTCCTTAAAACTGGATATTTAATTCACTGGCAAAACCAATAAAGTCTTGGATCATATCATCAGTGCCAGATGTAGTCCAATTCACAGAATCTCTTGGAACTCTGACTCAGGCTGATCTCAAGGGTTCATGTTTCCATTCATGTTTTCATTCTGAAGTTAACATAACAGCACCGAGTTCACTCTTACATAAATTAACAGGACATTTAGGATCTCCAGTGGAATCCCAAATTATACAGCACTGCAGCAGGTAAAATTCTTAACAAGTGAACACTGAACATTTGCGAAGCAGCGACAGGAGCAATCCCCTGGAAGGAGGGAATTGAACTTCCACCCTTGCATGCCTGTGGCCTCCCAGCTGAAGCCGTGTTCAGATTTCAGGGCCAGGCTGATCAAAGGGAACTCCTCTCCCCCTCTCCATGCAGAACTTGCTCTCTGCATGGCTGACGTGCCTTTAGTAGCATCCTGCAGTGATTTACAGCCATGCTGCAGGAGCAGAGTCAGTCAAACCTGTACTGCAGCTCAACAAAATTGCTTGAAGCTTGAATAAACTGGAGCATTACTGCCAAAAAGAGAAAAAAATCTCTTTGCAGGCAAAACCACAATGCTTAGACAGAAATACAAATGTAAACGTGCTCTGAAGATCCTCCTCTAACCAAAGTGAAACATTCAGTGTGAAAATGTTATTCCATTGAAAGTGGATGTATTTTCACTTTTGTGTGTCACACAAAGAACATCTCTCAATATTAGTTTTTAAATAACTATTTTACAATCAACAGCCAGCTGTTTACTCAGAAAGCCAAAAGGCCTTTCTGAAGTTCACTGAAAACACCAGTAAAACTTGTGTCAACATCCATCTGAGCAAGAGCACTCTCTCAGGTAAAGATTTTACGTTTTCCCCCTTCTCTACCTTTCTCCTACAGCTTCTGGTCTAGGCTCAGATCCCTCTGCCTCCTTCTTTCAGTGCTAGCTGCTTGCAAACAGCCTGGATGCCCCCTGTGGAACAGCCCAACACTTTCATCTCAGTGTGTTTCCTCATGCATATCTCCAGCCGAGAAGCAGAGGAGCAGCATGTGTCTCCTGCTGGTGCAGAGATGAGGAGTGAGGCCCAGCCGCAAGTCAGGGAAGAAAAGGCAATTCCTGGCTCTTGGATGGGGATCTGGGA
Organism: Athene cunicularia; assembly: GCF_003259725.1. Taxonomy (NCBI): domain Eukaryota; kingdom Metazoa; phylum Chordata; class Aves; order Strigiformes; family Strigidae; genus Athene; species Athene cunicularia. The sequence goes on along the minus strand of NW_020799101.1, from coordinate 28,229,989 downwards.
GGGAAAGCACCCTCTTCTACAGCACTGCCAGCTGGCCTCAGCCCTGCTGTGCTCTGCAGGAGCAGTGGTCTCTTTCCCCAAAAAACTGAATCCCTGGTGCAGGACACACATAGCTTCCAGCAGAGCTTCAGGTGTCCCCATTTCACAAACACCTCTGCTCCCTATAAACAGGCCATGAGCACCCCCTCCCTGCCCCAGGCATGCTGCCATGCAGAGATACTGGCCCAGCTGCCAGAAACACTACAGCCGCATTAATATGGGGTTGGATCCAGCTAATTAGCCCTGAATGATAACTGGAATCATTAGCCTTGCCTCAAAGGTGGAGTACTTTAGCCAAACACTGCTCTGCTGGGGCATAGCCATCCTGCTCTGGTCTAGCTCTGCGGCATAGCTGCAGATGTCCTCAATAAGGAAGTGAAGGAGAATAAAAAAGGGACAATAAGATGCCCTGCATGCCTTTACCACCCTTAGCATAAAAATAGTGTGCATCTAACTTGAAAATACACTGTTTTTTCAGACATACGAATGACAAATTTCCAAAAATGTTTAAATTCTTATTTTCAATCCATGGAAAATTTCAGAAATGCTGAGACTCCATTTAATTAATTTTTTTAAAAATAGAATTTAAAAGTAAAGATCATTTTGGAAATTGAACATTTCATTCAAAATGTTACCCTCGGGAAGCCTTCCTATTTGCTGCACTTAAGGAGCACCAGTTGACATTTCTTCCTGGCATGTTAAAGCAGCACTCCAGCTGCTTCCATCATCTACAGCAGCTTGAGAAGCCAGAGCTGGACTCTCCACAGAGGTACACAGTGACAGACTTGAGGCAAAGAACACAAGCTGCAACAAGAGAAACACCAATTGGGTACAAGGGTGGAAAGAACCTCAACTAGAGTAGTAACACATTGGAAAAGGCTGCCTGGAGAGGCTGTGGGATCTCCCTCTGCAGAGACATTCCTGCTTGATCGGCACAGGCCGAGCAACCTGAGCTACTTGGGATGTTAGTCCTGCTTTGGGCAGCATGTTGGACTTCAATGACCTCCACGGGTTCCCTCCAGCTTACTCTGTGGCTAAAATATGACCCATTATAACAACTGCAGTGCTGTCAGATGTACTTTATTCTTCAAATCATTCTGGGCAGCTTTTGCTTTATATTAACTAAAGCACCTTATCACTTCTGTACAGCAACTGTCTCCTGGTGGCTGAAATGAAGAAGGTTGATGTTTTCTCAAAATGGATTATGTAAACTATAAAACTGAAATGACATGAACAATTGCTAGTACCTTCATGAAATTTCAAACTTTTCTGACATTTAAATACATTTCCAATTTAATAGGAAATTTCTGAAATACTGATTTTACACAACTTAAAAATATATTCCAAAATGTCAATGCTTTCCAAATTTAAACAGCTCTAATTTTAAATTCCCATTATGTGTCTAAAAAGTACAACAAAGCTACAACTACAACTACAGAAAGACTGATGAGGTGCAATATACATATAAAAGTCAACAGGTTCAGAAAATAGTTTTCAAATTATTAGAATGTTTTCATTATGATTACTGTCATATAATCATATATTGTTATATAATAGTTCAGAGAAATAAGAAAAGTCAGCACTTAATTAGTAGAAAAATCCATATCTATTTGCTGCCCAAATATACTTCAGGTATTACATACTAGAAATTTCTCCTTGCTTTAGGTGCCTTCCAGACATACTCTTTGTCACTCCTAGAAAATACCTGATCAGTATTCGTTGTGTTTGCCCATGCTCAGACTGATTCACTGCCTCTCCCCAGCTTGCAGTTTGTACTCTAGAGATAGGCAGATGTTCAGCCGGAGTGCGTCACCTTCATACCTGTGAATTCCCTCATATGCCAACTGATAGTCCCACTCTGTCTCATAAAGTTGTGCCATTGCCACAAAGTTAAACAGCCATTTCCATCACCAGCACCTTGCCCTCCTGTTTACAGCTTGTCCATGAGATTTGGTTTTGGTCTTATTTCCATAAAAATGTTTTATAGTTCTCTCCTTAAATCAATATTTCCTGTAGTTGGCAGCCCTAAAACTCTTTCTGGCACACATGAAAGATTAGGAGTTTTTAGTGTAGTCTTTCTCATCTTCTGATTCTACCAAGTAATCTATATTAGGCAGTATTAATGCAAATTGCACAGGAAATAATAATAATTGCACAGTAAAAATAAATACATGCTATTTAGGACCTCTCATGCTTTATAAAGAGGTTTGAGTATAGGCATGGATGTCTCCAGAGATCTAATTCCTTTCTAGCAGACCCCCACATCCATGCTCACACTGAACTGCATCCTGCATTAGCATTTCACTCAGCAGATTTCTGAGCAGCAAAGGACAAACATTTCCAGGCTTCTTAAGTAGCCAAGAACCCACTCTGTGAACTCAACAGGCTGTACATTTGTCAGGGACTTATGTTGTAGCATTTTTCTCCAGGAAGAATAATTTTTAAAGCAGTCCTTACTACGTGATCTCCATAAGAGTAGAAATGGAAAAGACATCCTCAGGGTGGTTGCAATCAGTCTTGTTAGGACAGGGTAGGGGCCAACGCTTGGTCTTTGATTGACTGTTTGCAGTACTCAGACTCCAGAAGAGGCTACATGCTCTAGAGTCTGTTTCTAAAAGTGATCATAGTTGAATATGGATAGATATCTAGTACCTTGCGGCGGGGGGGGGCCTATGCGTGCAAAAGTGTACTCTTTGAAGCTCCTGTAGTGCTGACCTCCTGAGTTAGTCCCACAGAGTGCAACTCAGCACACACAACGCCAAGGACAGAAGTCAGGGGAGAAATGGGGAGAAAAAACATTACTGAGTATCCTTTGAAAACAGACTGTAACTATATTTAGATGTTGCAATGATCTCTCATGGTCTTGTTTGAAATTTAATCTTAAAGGTAATCAAATCTGCTACAGCATAGTTGTTTCATTCCCCCTTGCTTGACCCTCTAAGGCTTTCTTCGGGCCATTGGGAGCCACTTTCCTGAAGCTGCCTTGCAACCACCTGATT
>NW_020799101.1:28206802-28226901 GCF_003259725.1 Athene cunicularia | reverse complement strand
CCTTGCGGGGGGGGGGGGGGGAGGAGGAATAGATCACTTTTAGAAACTGTTCTGAAATTGCTGCGCTTTTTTTGCCTTTTTTTTTTTTTGGCATCAAAGTTATGTTCTTGCATCTTAATACAATTGCAGCATCTGTTATGTAATTAAACATTTTGGGACTGTTTGGACTTTCCAGAATCAAAGGTAATGAGTTTTTTCACTACAAATCTATTAATTACATCAAGGTTCATTAAAGACTTGAAACAAAAAAGGGTTTACGCTCAAAATTCCCAAGAGACTTGCTCACTAGACCTTCACAGAGTCTTGTCACTAGAATCAGTCTGCAACTTCCTAGTGAAAAGGAGTTTCATTGCAAAATGCTGAATCACTGCAACAGCAACAAAAGTCATGCTGAAACCCTGACAGAACCTGAAAGGCTGCAGCCCATCATCTGCCAGGCTGCTCCAGTGCCCAGCATCGCCCCAGGCATGGAGACCCTCACATTTTACACGCTTGCTCCAGCTGGTGCCAGCCACACCAAGGGGTTAAAAAACCCTGAGAGCCTCAGAGTCAACTCTGACATCTCCTCCTCCTAATCATGCTTTCTGTCCACACATTTTGCTACCGAGGACTAAAAGGCAATGCAAAAGGCCTCTGAAAAAATTATTAGAAGTAGCTTGCCATTCTCTTATTCTGAGCATGGATGTACTTGTTGAGCGGGCAACAGACATGAGAGGCTGCACTTTGCAGCAAAGGCCTGACTACAATATGAAACTCCAAGGAGAGGGCAAATCAGCATCTGACTGAACAAACTCCGCCTTACTACTTGGGCTTGTCCAACAATTAGGGAACAGACATGTCTTCAATGCACCACTGAAAGAGGACACATTTATTTTATAATTGCTACATCTAACATGCGAGATATTGTGGAATTGGCACAAGTTGTCAATGCTTTTCATTCAAGGAAATCAGGAACTGGGAGAAGCAGAAGAAAAGGGCTATAATTCCGATTTATGGTAAATATCTCCAGCAAATCTGTGTTAGACAGTAATCTGTGTAAGAAGACAAGATGACAAATGTGCTGTTCCTTACTTCACTGTGACAGCACAGGAAATGTGTTCAGAAGAATACCATGGGCTGTATCATATCTGCTGGGAGAAAAAAAAAAAATGAATGCATGTCTTTTAAAGTTAATTCTGCATGGATTTAGAGCAAGAAGTCCCTCTGAAGCCAGCAGACCACATCACTCCTTGATGGAAGACCATGGATTTTCCACTGATTGTATCAGTAGGTGCAAATTTTGCCTATGCGTGCAAAAGTGTACTCTTTGAAGCTCCTGTAGTGCTGACCTCCTGAGTTAGTCCCACAGAGTGCAACTCAGCACACACAATGCCAAGGACAGAAGTCAGGGGAGAAATGGGGAGAAAAAACATTACTGAGTATCCTTTGAAAACAGACTGTAACTATATTTAGATGTTGCAATGATCTCTCATGGTCTTGTTTGAAATTTAATCTTAAAGGTAATCAAATCTGCTACAGCATAGTTGTTTCATTCCCCCTTGCTTGACCCTCTAAGGCTTTCTTCGGGCCATTGGGAGCCACTTTCCTGAAGCTGCCTTGCAACCACCTGATTTGCTGCAGTTCAGCCAACAACCTCACCCTTGGAAAATAAAGGAGGAGAGGGAAATAGCTGTGAAAGATAAAGCTACACATAATTAATTGTAACTAATCTTTGCAGCTGCATTTACAAAACTAGATAGTATTACAGTTCTGAAGGTGGATACAAAAAGCAATGTGGAATGCATTCCTTTTTATAGCTAGTTCAAAACTCCTGCTAATACTAAGATTTAAACAAGACAGGAGAGAGACTTACTATACTTACTCATAAGTACAGGAACTGGCAAAATGCCATTGTACACTTTAGAAAGGAGAAGTCCGTAACTCTTAAGAAAGCACGCAATCAACATAATACCTCAGAAAGTGAGGAGGTAACTGTAAGAGAATGCCAAGGTAGAACACTCGTCCTGAAAAACTCCCCCTGCCCTGTTACAAGCAGCTTCATTCCAGGGTGAACGTGCCATCTTCTTGTACAAGAACACAAAGAAACAGCATAGCACAGCAAAGCAAAATAAGAATGCACATTACTTCCAGTCCATGAGAACAAATGTTAAAAGGCAAGGATTGTGCCAAAAATCCCTCTTACTGTCACGTAAAGACTTATTGAACAAAGACTGTTTGTCTCCACTGAACTTTTTTCCTATACCTCGTACTTGGCATGTCAAAAGTTGTTGGGGAAAAAAAAAAAAAAACACCACACAACCTAAAGCAAAATTGCATTCAAAGCTTTCCTGCTTCCTTTTCATCTTTAAGATGTTGAAAACTCAGGTACTATCTTTGCATACATCACTATTCATCTTTAATTTAATAAATGATCTCTTCAATGTATTAATGGTTAGCAGTGCATATAAATTAGCATTTATAAAAATCAATTACATTGTCTCATAAGACAGAGGAGAAACCAAGACCTTCATCACTGGATCATTTGTATTTATCTGTTAATTATAAACCTTAATTGTCTCTTCTTATCAGATTAATTTGCATAAATTGCATAAGTTTAACGTTTAACAGGTTTTAATACCAGAATACAATTATTCTTTAAACATTCTTTCTTGAAATATTCATTATTAATTATAGCATTAAAATTAGAAGTTCTGATAATTGACCTTGGCTTCTCCTTGGCTCATCATCATCTGTCCATTGAGGTCATTTATCTCATGATTATGCATGCTTTGTGGCTTCTTATTACTGATGTGCTCAGTTTTAATTGTACTTTATAGCCTGTCAGATTTCTCTGAATTTTGACTTAAAGCAGAATATTATGCAGGGTTCCACAAAAGTGGACTTTTTATAGTATATTCATCCTCTTAGCATACCTACACATAAGACATGGTGGGTGACAGGACTCTTTCTATAGCTGGAGTATCTGGGCTACTAGGTACCACTATTTCTATCCTAGTGAGGAAAACAATTTCATCAGATGATTTATGAAGAGACATGTAAGCTCCCAGGTAGCCTTGGGGAAAAAAATAAATTAACCAGGTATTATGTTTGGCTGGTCATCTAATAGCTTCTTGTTCTTCATAACTGACCAGACATCTCTTGACTGCCCTTTTCCCTTTTTCTTTAGAGATTGTGGTTTATTGAGCCCAGAAGGTAATGAAATAAGAGAAGAGATGGCCAAGACCAAATACTGACAGATGTATTCAGCTGAATTTGGCTGACTTGAATATAAAGATTTTTTTTTGAAAACTCATGCAGTGCAGAGGTAAAAACAAGTGGGTTTTCTCCTCTGTTAGATCATTCACTAAGTCTCATCTACAGGGATTTACTGTACTGGATTTTTCTTCCAGTTAAGATTATTCATATTATTCAGTTAAGAAAATATTTTAGATATCATCAGATATGCTTCCAAGGAGATAGACCATTATTTTAAAAAACATTAAATAAGACTTTCTTATATTGTCTACAGCTGCTATTATTAAAATGCTAGAGGTGCCTCAGGTCAATAGCTGCTGAATTCAGTGCATATTCTTCTTAATGAATGAGCCTAGTAAGGAAACACTGAATCCAGTATCTACTTGAAATTACCAATATCTCCTTTGACTTGCCCATGCTCCCTAAGGGGATTCAAAGCTACTGCACTCTTATCTGAGAAACATCACTGACATATTTCCAACCTGTTTCTGGCACCAGAGTTTCCTGAGAATTTCCATTTCCAAATTCAAGTGAAACCTGAGAGTGTTTCTGTGCAAATCATTCTTCTGCACCAAGGGCTTTCTTCTGCTGGGATTTCCCATGCAAAAGTGTATGCATGAATCAATGGAAAAAAATCAGTAATGAGCATTATTGTCACTATCTCTGATTTGATATGTCTCCATCATAACCCATCTGTCCAAGAGCACACAGTTTATGACTCCTATATACATATACAAGGGGGACCTTAAGGAGAACTGGTCAGATTACTATTAGATTTACAGAAAGTAGAAGTAATAACAAATAGCAGCAAATTTCCAATGCCTCCTCACAGAGTCTTACAGATACCTCTAACTGAAGGAATACATTGATCAGTTGTTAGTCAAGTCCATCATCTTTGTAATAACTCAGGGCTGCTTCTTGATCCATAAAAGGAGACCAGTACTTGTCACTGACCTGCAGATTGTTGCCATTTTTTTCCTGCACGCAAGTCTAGCTACTACAATTCCATTTCATCTCAGATTGCTAGAAAATGCTTCACTTGAACAATACTTGATGCCTGATTTACTAGACGGCCATCTTTTATGCAAATACATTAACTACCTTGATTTACATTTAAAAGAAGGATGGCAGTATCTTGGGCACGTTGTTCTTTCATCGCCTCATCATTGCCTCATCGTGGGAGAAGAGCCTGAAGCAAGAAGCGTTCCCCTCTGCTACCTAAGACGCTTCGCAGAAATATTAAAGTTGCCTGATACAGGCAAAATTCTGCAGGAGAGAGTCCTTGGCATACAGCGATCGGAAACGCAGGAGGGAAGCAGTGCCTCGCACGTGTGCTGGCCCCTCTCCAGCGAGGGATTACAGTTGGGCTCTTGCCATACTGGAGAGTTCCTGTTCCTCCACCGCTCGGGTCCCTTGGGCCCAGCTCTCCCCAGGAGCACACGTTAGCACTGCTTCCCCATGCCAGAGGAGAAGGAACAAACAACAATATGTAGATACCTGCAGCTTAAGCATCTGCTGCATCATGGAGCAAGAGTTAAAACCCTTAACAATAGTTCCGCCCACATTAATAGCTATAATCTGCTCTCTTTATTGTGCAATATGAACATTAAGATGTCACAGAAATCTGCAGACTGTCAGAGATCACTCTAAAGGCAGTTTTCTGCAGTATTCTATTACTCTCACCCTCTATTTGGTTTCCTTTTGAGGAAACCAATTTAACCACAACACGCCTGTATTCCAGGCAGATCTATTATCACCGTCCAGCAGCACCAAGTGCGTGGCAGCGAGTTATTGTAACACCTGCATACTACACAACCGGTCAGTTTACCAGCTGCTTATCTACGGCAGATCTAATCCTACCCTGAATCACACACTGCAAGATGATAGCCACTCTTAAACTGCAGGCAGCATAAGTGGTTTCAGGTAATCAAGTGTGATATTACTGGACTTTTCTATGCAAAGCTCACCTAGCGAAAATGTTCACCTAGCAGAAAATGTTTCGACGGTTGGGATTTTTTGTGATTCCGAGTACAAGACAGTTAAGAATGAGGCAGTTAGTGGTAGCAAAATCAAGGTGGGCAGACAGGATAACCCAAGTGCTATATCCTGTCCATGTTCCCTGTGATTTCATGAGCCCTCTGTCAAAGCTGTCACATATAATGTTTTTCTCAGACTACAGATTTTCCCTTCTATCTCCAGAGAAACTCATTCAGCAGGCTTTTCAGCTGCTGGGGTCAATGCCTGTAATTTCATTTTGAAAAATCAAGGAGAGAATCCGCAGCACTGGAATGTTTGTCTCTTTTTGTGGTTCAGATCATTCAAATCTAGGTTGTCCAGATTACCTCCTCTGGGTATGCCATCAGCCTTCAGCCTCTCCCCCCTGCAAAATACCTCCTCTTTAGTCTGTTGTCCGAGTCCCTCTGCTGCTGTTGTGCCCTGTCTGCCAATGAGTTGCAAATCTACCTCACTTTTACTAAGCTATTTATCTCCATATATTCCCACTTTTTCATCTGTCTTTTCTGACATCTCTACATGGATGTCCAGGGACAGCTGAAATTGAAAGCATCCTTCTAGTCAAACTGCAAACACTTTTTGCCACCCTTTTCCACTTTGATCGACCCCTTTCTACATGTCCTTTTAGGCTAGGCTACCCAGAGCTGTTGCCAAGACATTAAACCACATTGTCATTGTGGCTTTACACTTACTTGTCAATGGTGCTGGAAACACCACCTGCCAAAATCATTTCCCTTCATCATTGTATCAGTTATGTCATCCCCAACCTCATTTCTTTAAGTCCTTCTATTGGTTCTGTTTCTTAATGCATCTTCAGTTGTGAGCATGTCATCTTCCTACTCAAAGCAGCCAGGAAGATGGAAGGCTACTTTATGCATACAGTTATCACAGAAGAAAACATGCTCATATAATGACACAACTTTCTCCCTCCCCAAACCTGTGCATCAATGTCATTAACCAGAACTGTAACCTCTTTGAAGCAAGTACTGCACCGCCACTATGTATAGAGTCAGGGTCGAATCCTCCTGCATATTTCTGGGAATGATCACTGACACAATGATGATCACACTGATAATGAAGGATAACTGCTCCTGATTTCTTAAACCTACCATGCACAAATAATCCATTTAAGAATAAACATGTTAGAACTGCTGTGAAGACTAGCATTTTTCAGCTGCTACTTTGCATGAGAAGCCTTTCATCACGACAGCTAAAATCTTTGAGAAGCCTGTTTCAAGAGGTAGAGTAAGTTAAATCACTAGGAAAACTAGACCCAGGTGACTTTGGCTTTAGACTGTAGAAGACCAAGGTCTTACTCCATTGACAAAGCTGTAACACTAGTTCTCACAGTCCTTTACAGTCAACCGGATTGCATTCATTTGAGTACAACACAGGATGAACAGGTTTAACCCTGAAAGCATATTACTAGTCTCAATTCTAAGAGTTTTTCCCTGTTTGCCTCTAGAACATACCGATAAATACTAAATCTTTGTTTGCAACTGTGTAGAGCCCCATCCATTACATTTATGGAGAAAAAAACCCTGTGCTGACTTCTAAGAAAACTGAGGCCAAGTTTGTTTTCTTAGTTTTACATCTATATGACAGAATACTCTGATCCCTTTCTTTTCCTGGAATACAAGCAGGTTTCATGTTTCCTCTGTGTATAATAAAAGTAGTTACCCTCTGGCCAGCTCAGAGTGTTGTTTCTGAAAATTGTTTTTCTCTCTGGTTTTATTGGGCAATGTAATTATTTGAATTGCAAGAGCACTGTCTGAACAAAACCTGGGATATCAAACCTATCAACTCACTGATTTCCTAGACAGTCAGGGGCTGTAACAATAGCTTGCTATCTTTTTCTTTGCATAACAAGCCAATAAAAGTGTTCTCACTGAAAGAACCAGTTGTGCCATTGAGACATGTGCATTTTAAAACCCAGTTACCCTGCTGTTATGAGGAACTTTAATATTAAATGTGCAGATTAAATGCATATTTAAAAACTCGTGTATGCACGCAACTCATGCAAGCAGCAAAACATATGTGGCTTTAACACAAGGTGCCTGTCATGTCAGAAGGATGAAGCAGGGAAAACCGCATTCCTTGATGACTTACAATCCTTGCAGCCCAGAAGCACACCAGATCCTTGCTACATCACAAGGAAAGTTTACATTCTTCTCATAAAATACACTTCTCATTCAGATCCCTAGCAAAGAAAACCATCAGCAAGAGAATTATGGACAACAGGCTTACCAACTACTGACAATGGCAGCACTGTCCCCTGAACCTTATAAAACAAAAAACCTGCCTGTATCCTGCTCTAGAAAGGCAGACAAAGAAAATCCAGAAAAGTAGATAGGTCTTGTTTAAAAGCAGGTAATAAATATATCAACAAAACTGGGGCAATGAAGTCAAACTGCCACTTATATCTGCAGCAGGGACTGACAAGAGATTTGCTTTGCAAGAAGGATTATGGTAAGATATTCTGATGCGTGGAACACCTGATTTTTTTTGAGCTTCTGTGGTTCCCCCTCAGCTACCTCTACACAGAGTCCCTCTACTTGGCAGCAGGCAAGAAGACATCTTGTTCCTACTCTTAGTGGTTACAGGTCTAACTAAAACTTAAACCAGTGCACTACAGAATACATCTAACCTGTGCTGGTTCTCTACAGTCATGCTTGTAGCCAAGGCCTTGCATAAAACTTCTGAATGGAAAAGACTGAGTTAACCTTGCTGCTTGTGGCTCTTTTTCTTAAACCACTGAGAAATAATTGGTCTAACATTTCCAAGAATCCTACCTCAGGTTTCAGAGAAAGGTGGATGAATCTTGTACATGTATTTTTAAATTTAAGAAACATATTTTGATTGAGATAAAGTAAAAAAAACAAGTGGAGCAGAGCCTCTCAATAATACTGAACTTGTCACTTCACAATGCATGCAATAATTTAACATTGTGTGCTCAGCATGCATGAAGTAACAAGTGTTTCATATTAATGCTGCATTCATAACGGTATATCTGAACTGCACAAACAATAAATGAGTCAAAAATGAAACAAAATAAATACATTTCTCCAGAGTGCAGAGTTTGAATAGAAGGATTAAAAGGGTCTGAAGTTGGTTGTCATGACCCTCTCTTTGCAAAAATATCAAGTGATAAGCCAGATACACCCCGTGAAAGTTAGCATCACACCACTGGTTTCAAAGAACTTACACAGATTCAAAGCATCCCAGAGCATTCATGTTTTGATACCTTATAATACATATTTGGACTTTATTATCCTTCATAACACATAAACACTTAGAGCCAGATGTTCTTCTGATCGAGGATGTCAATTAAACTGAGACACCAGAGTGAAAAGGGTAGGCTTATTTCACTGTTAATAATTAAAGGATGTAACCAAGTGATACAGAAAACAAGCAATAAGAAAAATACAGAATGGCACACTTAATTATTACTACACACAGTTAATTATAGAAAATAAGAACAAGCAAGGTAATGCACCTCACCATTACTACACGATGGGGAGAATAGTGATTAAGAAAGATCCCTCACCACCTGCACACGTTACCAACACCCAGACCCGCAGTCGCTGGGGAGCCCCGGTTGCAGCGAGGATTTGGAGAGCCTGTCCCGGCAAGTGGGAAGTCCTACGTGATGTGTCCACCCGCAGATGAGCACGAGGGTCCAGCCTCATATACCAAATATCAGCACGTCAGAATGACTTGCACCTTTCTTTGAGCAGAAACATCTGGTTTCATCCTCCTGTTGGATTCCACCCAAAGCCTGGCCAGGGCTCAGGGGGAGAACCAAGGGAGTTTCTATCAAGGCCAAACACTTGGGTTCTCAGCTTCAAACAAGGCTAGACAAGGGAAGGTGGATACACATTCTCACTACGGATTACATTTTGTCCAAACTACATCTTTCACTAGTGAGCATACATAATATCTGAGCATTAACAATCATGTTAATGATCAGGTACTAATTAATAAATGTTAACAGTAATATGAATTTACTAATTAGCAGATACTAATAACGGATAACGTTTGGCTGTGAGGTTCATCTAGAGGTCAACTTTGTTTCAGGGCCTATTAGTCAGGCCCTAGCACTAAACCAGATTAAAAGTATTAAGGCTCCTAACTCTACTGAAATTTTATTGATTTCAGTGGACCCTTAGACACAAAGGTGGAAATTGCATGTGAACCTCCATGGCACCTACAATTCCATTTATGATCAGATGGAATACAAGGAAATGTTATATATAATGCAAGATGGGAAGAACAGAAAAGGAAATAAGTTGTGTGAGTTTTGTTTGGGCTTTTTGATTGGTTGGTTTTTAAAAAAAAAAAAAAATCTATGGTCTCATAATGAAGATAACTTTTGTCAAGGATGTGGATAGAAGGAAAAGACATTCGGTTACATGATAGGATTGTTTAAAGTCAAGACAGAAACTAGGTTAGCCACAGGCAACCTTTCAAGCAACTACCAGTAATAGCACCAAGGGCCAGTAATCTTGGATTTAACAACCAAGAAAACAAGAAAGACTGTGAAAGAATATTTGTGTGTCCCATTTAAGTGTGAGACTTAACTGAAGACATTGAAGTCTGTCAAAATTAGTGACACCCTAGAAGCTGCATTTTCCATTAGCTGCAGGAAAAACCTTTCAGCCGCATTGAATGGCAATAGCTATTATACATGCTTGGATGAGGCAGCTTCATTTCTCATTTATCAAGCTGGTTTCCTCTTTACAAACATCCCTCTACCCATTAGCTCAGAAAGCTACTTTTAAATACTCTTTTATATTTTCAGAGGTGCATGCTAGGTTGCCATTTTCATCCAAGACAGTAATTTTAAACTGATGAACCTTTAGTTATGAGGATCTAAAGGTCATTTAGGGAGCACTGATTTCCATGTAGCTGAATCTCACCATATACTCAACTTCTATGCAGTTGATTTACTTCTGCACATAACCAATCCATTCCTTTCCTGTCAGCAAACATTTTTATTTTACTCCAGTCATTCTCACACCTCACTGGCTGCTTGGGCTAAAAATTATTTTCTTAGATGTATTCAGTCTTTCCTTTCTCTGTTGTCACTACTTCAAGCGGAAAAGGATTCCAGTGTCTGGGTAATTTAGCACATTCCCAGGGATTCCTCCAGCCCACCACCATCTAGTAAAAACACCAAGGAGGGTGGTAATACAAGTACTACAGACCTTCAGAATTTATCACCCCTCTTCCTCATTCACTAGTGATGTTTTTGCTGTTCCTTCTAGTCTTGATAATCACAGAGAATTTGTTTTAGTGCTATGCTGCAGTTTCAAAGATCTGAAAAGCAACTTTTTGTTTCAGAAAAATGTGTTCCCTTGTTTTCTCAAGCTTAAATGATCCAAGTTCAGGTTATTCATTACTCGTGTCACTGAAATAGAATTCTAACTCCATAAAAGTGTCTAGTAATCAAATTCAAGGGGAAATAAAGCCAACGGTTTTGAAGGTCCAGATCTACTTCTAACCTCACATCTTATTGAGTAGAATTTTTAAATAAATATTTTGACATATAGTGATTTACATCCAAGTTAAACAAAAACCACAAAGAAATACTAAATAATCAGAATGATGTTGCAACATTTCTTATGATTTAAGATGTATGAGCAAGTCTGACTCTTTTGGGATGAAACTTCCCCATGCAACCTGAGCTGTCTCTTGTGGCAGACAGGTACGTACATTGTTGTTCTCTGCCCCAACAGGATCAAAAACAAGTCCCAGGCTTCTCTACTTCTAAATTTCTTATCAGGTTCAATCCACAACTTGTGTTTGATCTTCATTCTGCAGACTAAAGCTTGCTAAGCACAGTGTTGCTCATGCCATTCCCATGTTCTCATCACATTCATTAACACTTTTAACAATTAAAAAAGCAGGTTTGTTGCTGCTGTGTTTTGGAAACACAATGAACTCTTGTGCTCTCAAAGGAAGGAGCAGTTCTCGGACTCTCACTTCATTCAGCTGCCAGCCAGCCCTTGGAGCCTCTGCTTATATATATGGCAACTACCTTGTTTGATTTTGGAGGCCTGTTCTGACCCTGCTGCAGATTCTGCTGCATCCAGCAACGGAAGCTCTGTTGGGGAAGCTGGGAATGCTCCCAGACACAGAGCAGCAGGGGCAAAGGCTGTTCTAAAATGTGGAAAAATTAGGGTGGATAGGAATAGGATCAGGTTATCCACTCCACTCCTGACTGAAGCCCATTCTCAAGTTCCAACCATTAGAAGACCTCCATCCATTCTGCTCCTGTATCCTTCATGGGCACAGGCATCACTGCCAGATGCAAGATCTCTCCTCCCACTACAAGAGTCCAAACCAACTTGAACCCTCAATCTCAGACTTTTCAGGAAAGCATCCATATCAAATGGTGGTGCAAGAGCCTTCAATTTGCCTAACTTGCTATCTTCCACACACAGGACAGCCTGTGCCAACTAAAATTAAATGAAGTCTCACAGAATATGCTACTAGCTGATTTTCAGATCCAAACACGATACCAAACTACTCCATACATACAGAGCACAATTTTGATATGTTGACTGAATACAGCACAGTGCTTTTAGCTCTCTCTCCCTAGCTTAAGAACAAATCTTATAGAAGTGACTTGTGGAGAAATGGAGTTATAAAGTGGGTATGTTTATTCAGCGCTGGGCGCATGGGGGATCGCTCCACCACACGCATGCGCGCCATTTGCAGCTCCCGTCCGGCTTATGTGTTACAAAGTAGTGCATATTCATAGAGCGCCTATACATATACATAGCCTATCCCCGCCTCCCCTCGCTTCTCATGGTAATCAGGTCTCCTCCCCTTGAGCCTGCGCAATGAGCTCTTCAAGTTCTGGGCAAGGGTTGCAAATTCCTGGGCAGGAGTCGTATAGATGAAGTACCTCTTCTTCCTCGCTGATAAACTTTTCACCTTGTCGCTCTGCGCAGCCTCAGTTGTTCTTTGGCTTCTGACCAGACTGCCAGGCCAGTTTGTGCTGGTGTTTGGGATAATCTGTTGCTGATACCCACAACTTCAAGGACAAGAGGAGACTTCTCTTTGGGCTAGGAGATAGTAGCCTAGCAACGTTATCAGCACCTGGTATGTCTTTGCAAACAGCCCCATAGCCTCCTTTTGTTTTTGCGAAAGTCTTGCACCATCAATCTAAGATTGTTTAGACTCCCCCTCTCAGAAGATGCAGTGAGTTTGGTGGGTTTCATTTCTATCACTCTTTACATTCAAATCTCCACAGTGTGATAAGATAACCATGCCTTTTCCCAGGGCTTGGACAGAGGAGCAATTTCTGTTAAGCTCATTTATCCAGTTCTTTCTCCTTTCGCTTAGAGGAGTTCTTAGTAGGATGTAGCTGTTTGGAGGTCAAATCAATTATTGTAGTCTAGGATGCTGTTTCTGGACTGGAAGCAAGAGCACTTTCAGTTTAACAAGATTTAATAGAGGTTGTTAAGGGTGTCTGACATTTTTTGACCTTTGCTCTTCTATTTCAGAGCTTGAATAGGTCTGATTTAATTAGACAAAAACAGTATAAGAATGAATGCAAGTGCAAAGGCTCAGAAGAATACATATATAGGAAAAATTACCAGTTCGATAACTTCAAACCACAGACAAACAAATCGTGATTCACACTGATAAGGATGGAGTCAATGGGAGAACTTCATCTGGTTGGAAATTATGAAGAGATCATGACAGCCCCACAGTTTTGAGCTCATAGACAACACCCACCCCTTTATTTTCTCAAATTATCGTTAAGAAAAGTCTAAATGTGGATGCAGTCTATGATTTTTTGTTTGATTTGGGTTTGTGGGGGTTTTTTAAACATAGTCAGCCTTTGGAAATGTCACCACAGAAGCACATTTTTCCCTGGCCAACTCCTCTCTCTATGCTGAGGACTGTTTTCCCTCTGAAGGAGGGAGCCTTTCCTGCCAGCGGGAGAAAGGGCAGATAAATTCAAACCATCAGAAATTCCCAGACTAGTGGAAAGCCTTGGGTCCCACATGCAATCACTCTCCAGTCTGGCTTGGAACCTAACAGGCACCGACATCAAATTAATATGCATTTTCTGAGGCTGATGATTTTTCTAAGTCAGCTAAGAACCGGCTGGGAGTGAGGGATTCAGAAAATTTGTCCTTTTCGCATTGGGTTCATTGTTTCTTACTGGAGTGTTAAGCGGGTAGTTTACTCCCAAATAACTACCACTTCAAAGTGGTGTACTCTGTCAGACCCTGGCTTTTATTATTCTCACCTGGCCTTCCACACATTATTACTACTTCTATTGGCTCATCTCCTAAAAATAAAGGGACACGAACATAAAAAAAAAAATATCCTGCTCTGTGCCTATGGAAATATATATGACACAGAGAGCCCCTGAAGTTTCATAACATCAAAGCTTTGATAGGAAAATTATACTGTATCCTAGCTCTAGGTTATTCCAACAAACATAAACAAAACATTGCAACTTGTAAAGACAACTGACCAGTAGCCCACATCCCACCATCAAATGGCTTATCTATCTACATTACTATGTCCTTTATCAGAACAATGTTCATTTTGTAATATTAAGGTCAATATCTTGGGAAAGAAAAATAAATTATAGAGGAGACAGTTGCAGTATTATTTTCAGCAGCTTTCTGGAAATCATGACATCATTTAGGCTGTAGGATTGAATTTTCTAACCTAATGACACTCCTGTCTCCTAGACATAAGATGTAGATGTGCTGATTTACAGCACAAATCATGCAAAGTACATTGCAGCAAATGTGCAGGTGGGGACAGATGCACATACAGGTGCATGCACAGGTGAAGCTGGAGCCGATATAATCAGTAGCGGCAGGAATAAAAACTCCTAACATCAGTTAATTAAAAAAAACCTAGTTTATGTTGTAGAATATTATCTTAAAAGGGAAACAAAAGCATATTTAGACAATGAATAGGGAGACATTTACAAAACAAAGCTAAAAAATATTTATCTCTAAATCAAGATATGTTGGGAAAAGGAGAGGGAAAGAATAGAAAGTTAGTTATCTCAAAACCCCAGGAGATAACTCTGGAACTGAAGGATGAAAAATTAGATAAATGTAATTAAAATATTTTCTACAGTACATTAGATTTGGATTTCATTATAGATGGTATTTTGGAGTCCACACTGATACAATCTAAAACATACTTTAGATATCCAAAGCAGTCCGGAGAATTACATTTACAACAAAGAAAACAAGTAGTCTAGCTAACAGCCAGGTTCTGAGGTTATTGCTCTTTTCCATTCTCAAGCAGACAGGGGCGAACAGAGAATAATCTGAGAAGCCAAGCAAACTGCATACTTGGGAAATGAAAATGTGTATTAGAAAACATGAGTTTCAGTCAGATGAAGCAGCAGACTTTTTGAAATGAGTAAACCTCAGCACACAACATGGGATAACGCACCAGGCAGTAGATGCTACATGGAATATTTGTTTAAGATTCTTCCTCATAGATACCCAGGACAAAAGTCAAGCTGCAAACTTTCAGTGACAGTTGTAATGAGATGTTTACTGTATAGCTGAAAAAATAAAAGACTGAAATATAAATAGAGGACTTTGGCAACAAATTTTATATTTGAAAACCAAATGATAGGCTTTTGGCCAGTAAAAAAAAAAAAATGGGGAGTTTATCTTGGGCAAGCGCTCTGGAATGAGTGTAGTTAAACTAACAGCAAGATTCAGGCACCTTTTGCTTGGCTTTGTGCCAAGAACCAAAAATTTCTGCAGTTCTTTTTATGAGGCCATATACAGACCTGATATATTCCAGGGGGATGACAACTCAGTCCACATTTTTTGACAGAAAGTAAAATACTCAGAGATTTGCATTGATGTCTGCCAGAAACAAAACTGAGTTTTAGGCAGACTTTTCCTTACCTCTTCTGAAGAAACATCAAGGTTTTGCTGCCAGCAAATTACAGCTCGGGGACCTGAGACTTCATTTGGGCCACACAGAAGAAAGTGCACTTAAAGCTACTGAAACCAAGTATGTGGGTTTTTTCCAACAGTCATAGGAGGCCAAGACTCTTCAAAGGAAGTGTTGCTCTCAGATGTATCTTCAGCAGTATTTGTAAATTCAGAATTGCTCAAGACCAACAATTGCTGAGCATTCAGTTTGATATGCTAAAGAATTTATAATCATCCCAGACTAACTACTGAAACCTCATCCTGACAAGTTCCTTCTGTGGGTTTTTTTGATGCTTTGTCTGAATATTTTCACTGTTTTTCCATTGTAGCAATGAATACAATACTAATACTTTACATTTCCCAAGATACTGCATCAGAGCCATGCAGTAAATACAGACCTTAATTCACATTTCTCCTCATGGACCTCAAGAGAGAAGGTTTTTAGTTCAGGGGGATTTGATGGTCCAGCAGGAACACCTAATATAAATTTTGGCTTAATAGCTTCCATAGCTCTAAGGCATCTTGCAATAGTTTATTTCTGTTTACCCCAAACTCAGTTATTAGCCAAACCCTCTGGCCATTGACCAAATTATCTCATGCTCTTGGGAAACATGGACATTCACTTCCATTTATCTTTAGATGGAAATTAATGAACTAATTTCAGCAACTGAACTCTTGCACCACTGCTTATTTCTTCCAAAGAGGCCAAAATACAAATATTGAAATTAAATATTCTGAAATTTTTGATGTTAGGGCACAAAGGAGGAAAGTAAAGCCTGGTCTGCTGGCAAGTTCTTGGATTCTGAAGCCTCTTAAGAATTGGAGTTGGACAGGATATGGGTGGAAGACCAAACCAGCAAGCCTTAAAATGAAAAGCAAGCACTACCTTCAGGCCATAATCTGCTGCCTTTTAGCCATAAGATAGCATCCATGACCAATACAGTGGCTGTATTTAATTCCAGGCCAGAAAGGCCCTTCCCAAACTTCCCACAATGGTTTATACTCCAAAGGAATTATAGAAGTGGAACTCAGTATTTCAAAAATATTATTTCATAGCTTGACCAGAAAGTCATCTAGGATGCATAGCTGTGCAAGCCAGTTATTCTGATAACTGTAAAATGCTTTTCTGTCCTCTTAAGACAGACAATATCTTCACCTGGAGATTTACTCTCTGGCCTTTTGGTGTACACATCAGTTCAGGACAGTTTGGGATTGCCAAAATACTGGCTGGCAGGACCTCCAGGCACAATATTGGAGGGAAAAAGTGACAAAAACGCATTCTGCATCCTGACAGATATCACAAATCAGCTTATAGGCCTCAATGCCATTTGTGGTTGCTTCAGAAATGCATACAACACTTAACTATGCCATCCTATTTGCTACCACAGGATTTAGCCCTTTGGCATATTTATACATATAAACTGTGTCCCAGGATAGTCAGCAAGCAACTGACAGGCAAAGGTGATATCCTGGACATAATTAGGTTCATTGTGTACTGATAGAGAACTCTGACATAAACCACCTTAATGTCGTCACTGCTTTTCTTATGTGTCTGGACTTAATCTAGATGAACATTTTATACTAGTGTTTCCTTTACCAAAAGCTGTTTCATTCACCTGGAGTCACACTTCATCTGATTTCATTCTTATCCTTCCTCAGAAACAAGATTTTCTCCCCCAGGCTTCACAAATAGCAACTGTAGGCCAACTGCAACACCCACCAACACAGCACCAAAGGAGATGTGTTGAAATATCTACAAGCTCAACTTCCATGCCACAACACAAGACCAATCTTTGAGAAACTTCCTTCTTCTACATAAGATAAATACCTATTCTAGGGGAAACATAGCTATTATTGAGGTATGAAGTAGGAGAATGAATGAATCAGGTCCAACTCAGTCACTCTGAGGCTGTTATAAAGGCCATGACAAGAAAACACATGACAGTTCCAGTCAGCAGACTCCATATCTTGATAGAAACTTCACCAACAGGCTGATGACTGACTCGTTTAGAGGGATGAATTTGCTAGGACCTCTAAAAATAGACCTTCAGAGAAAGTGAAGAGAAGCTGGTACTGACACTGTTCGCACTATAGACAAAATGCACGAGTTGTCAGAGGTGTCACTCTGCGACCTTTCAGTAATCCTTAGGTAAATACCTATTTATTTATTAAACTGCTGCAGGAAAGTTCTGCATTTTGATGCAGGGAGGAATTAAAGAACTGAGTCTCTGTCAGGACTTGCTGGGACTGTTATGAGTTAGACAACATGAAAGACCTGATCAGGAGACCCATACAGGCATTCACCTGGAGGAATTTCAGACAGATTTAGTGAGGTTAAGAGCGTATAACAACTAGCATATTATACAAAAGGAGCCTGTATTGATCTTGACAGTACCCAATCGTCGCTCACGTTCCCATCAACACTGCAGCTACATTCAGTCTCACCTGACAGAGTACTAGAAGACCACCTGCACTGACAGAGTTTAGTTTAGTGTCAGCTCAAGGCCATGATCACACCACTTTTACCACACAAACCTCTGCTCAGATGATATGGATGTAGCACCTTCAAAAGACAAGGATGAGCTTAAGAAGCAAACTTCGTATGGCAGAGTAACATCCCCATCAGTTTCTATTGGCAGAAGACACAGAATCCTGTGCTGCATCGTACCAGCTTCAGAACCAGTTTTATGGAGTAAAGTTGGGACTCACAGCGTGAATAATTCCTATTTCCAGTACTTTTCATTTCCCTGTGCTGAGTATATACAGCACAACTAGTACATTCATTTCTTTAGGAGCAAAAAAGAACAATTTTTACCAACTGGAATAACTGAAAATGGTAATATGAAAAACAAGACCATGTGAAACCTATGCAGTTTGACTCGAAAATTTCCTGAAGATATGTACTAGTTTTCACATCCTTCTGCTTCTTTTGCTTCTCCCCCTTGGGAAAATTCACAGGCACACACACTCACCATTTAAACAATTAGGATTACTCCCTTTTTTTGCTGCTAAATAAGCATTACTTATGAAAAGGCAATTTATAGCCTTTCTAGACTTACAAATCCACTCTGGAAAAAATAGCTTGAAATCAAAATAAATCAAATCCTCTAGTGAGATCAGAGCTACCTATCTACGATACGAACCCAGTTTTTTAATGCAATACTTTTATCATTGATGGAGGAAACCAGAGAGCAACACACATCAAGATATATGCAAAGAGAAGTCTGAGTAAGTATTGGCCATTCTGTTGGTCAGACTAAACTGGAGCTCTAGTACAGCTTTCAGAAGTGCCTCAGGCAAATTTCAGAGTGTTTTATAGACAACTAGTTTTAAGTTTAGCTTAGATGTCAAAGAAAAGGGTACCTACCTAGTGGCAAGGAGTCATTCCACACTAGATAGCAACCCCTGTTTTTAGCACTCGGGAACTATCTGACTACTGATTGTAGAATGGATATCCAGGATATCATGCAAAGAAGCAGTGGTGGTCATATAATATTTATCACATAGCATTTAACAAACTTAATATTTACAAAATAGTATGGTCATATATCATCTTATCGATGTGTATAGAAAATACATTGCCACTCTACAGGCATCTGATACACCTCAAGAAAGCCATGGAAGTGGTAAAGGATGTAGTGGGATAAGATGACAGCCTGAGAAAAGATACTACTGATACATAGCTGAGATTTCAAAAGTTTCCATATGGAAGCTGCTTATCTTTCATTATTCTGTCCAGCTGTTGGAAAGTCTTTTGTACATCTACTTAGAAAGGGGCCTAGACAATATCTGAGGAATGGAGCTGCTCCTTGATTTTATGAGAAGAATGTAAACTTTCCTTGTGATGTAGCAAGGATCTGGTGTGCTTCTGGGCTGCAAGGATTGTAAGTCATCAAGGAATGCGGTTTTCCCTGCTTCATCCTTCTGACATGACAGGCACCTTGTGTTAAAGCAACATATGTTTTGCTGCTTGCATGAGTTGCGTGCATACACGAGTTTTTAAATATGCATTTAATCTGCACATTTAATATTAAAGTTCCTCATAACAGCAGGGTAACTGGGTTTTAAAATGCACATGTCTCAATGGCACAACTGGTTCTTTCAGTGAGAACACTTTTATTGGCTTGTTATGCAAAGAAAAAGATAGCAAGCTATTGTTACAGCCCCTGACTGTCTAGGAAATCAGTGAGTTGATAGGTTTGATATCCCAGGTTTTGTTCAGACAGTGCTCTTGCAATTCAAATAATTACATTGCCCAATAAAACCAGAGAGAAAAACAATTTTCAGAAACAACACTCTGAGCTGGCCAGAGGGTAACTACTTTTATTATACACAGAGGAAACATGAAACCTGCTTGTATTCCAGGAAAAGAAAGGGATCAGAGTATTCTGTCATATAGATGTAAAACTAAGAAAACAAACTTGGCCTCAGTTTTCTTAGAAGTCAGCACAGGGTTTTTTTCTCCATAAATGTAATGGATGGGGCTCTACACAGTTGCAAACAAAGATTTAGTATTTATCGGTATGTTCTAGAGGCAAACAGGGAAAAACTCTTAGAATTGAGACTAGTAATATGCTTTCAGGGTTAAACCTGTTCATCCTGTGTTGTACTCAAATGAATGCAATCCGGTTGACTGTAAAGGACTGTGAGAACTAGTGTTACAGCTTTGTCAATGGAGTAAGACCTTGGTCTTCTACAGTCTAAAGCCAAAGTCACCTGGGTCTAGTTTTCCTAGTGATTTAACTTACTCTACCTCTTGAAACAGGCTTCTCAAAGATTTTAGCTGTCGTGATGAAAGGCTTCTCATGCAAAGTAGCAGCTGAAAAATGCTAGTCTTCACAGCAGTTCTAACATGTTTATTCTTAAATGGATTATTTGTGCATGGTAGGTTTAAGAAATCAGGAG
>NW_020799101.1:28140255-28206752 GCF_003259725.1 Athene cunicularia | reverse complement strand
GGGGGGGGGGGGGAGGACCAACCAAAAAAACACCAATGAGGAAATGGCAACTCAGATCACTTTAGATAAAAAGTTGGGAGGAGGGTTTGGTGATATCACCAGAATGATGTCTACAAAGTGTCTCAATACTGGCCTTAAAGATGCCTTCTCATATGGAGCATCTGGCAGTTTAGAACTTTCCAGAGCAGAAACTCAAGGCAGAAAACAAAGAACCACATAAGGAAAGAGGGACTCCCTGGCCATAAGGAAGGTGATCAGAGCTGGAGAAGCACTTTTAGAGATAGCAAAATGCAATCCCCATCACAGAAGAATATTTTGCTTGGGGAGAGCCTTCCTGAAGGCTCCTCTTGAGCCCACCAAGTCCTGTTGCGGAAGAACTTGCAGATAATTTTTCTTTTATTCTGCCCACAAAAGCATTAATTGAGAAGCATTTTAGTGAGGCAATAATACAGACAGTGTGGGTAGGCTTACTAGCAGCCATTACATTTTTCCATGAATTACAATGTTTGAAGCCCAGTTTCAATATTCCTGCACTGTAAAGTCTAGCATAGAGCTTTTATAGGCCCCCAATTACAACAAAAACAAAATATCCCTTCAGAGATAAGGAAAAAAGATAATAAGTACTTATTATCCAGAGAATTGTTTACACTACACTATTTATGCTACAAAGGTCAAGTGACATGAGCAAAAGCAGTAAAAGGAATTAATTCTCAGCCATGGACTGTATGAGGGTTTAGGGCAGTCCCCTCCTCCCCCAGGTGAGAATGGAGATTGGAGAAGACATGGTGCAGATGCCATGTAAACAAATACTTTGGATCTGTGCAATCACTCAAAGTGATTTATTTGCTGAGAAACACAGGAGGTCCAAGAGGAGTTCAAGTCCCTTAAGCACAGGTGATATACGCATACAGGCTTTTAGAAGTTTTACTTCTCATGCCTTAAAATTCTTCTGAGCACTTGCCCTGCAGAGAGAATGCCACCAGGTTTCTAGAATAGAGCTACAATTACAGAACAAGGGGAAATCTTTTCTTCATTAAGAAGAGTTCATATAATACAATTCCCTTTTACATAATTTAAGAATCCCACGAATGATCCAAACTAACTTTTTATGGAGTATTCCTTAAGTAGATCGTTTCAGCTCTGCTTTGGGCCCTCTTCTTCACAGTCCTCAATGGCTTTGTTTTCTGATGTATAGTACATCCACAACTTGATAAAATGAGGAGTTTAAATAATACTTTCAAAAGTTAATAAAAGTGTTTTAAGGGGCAAGAATCTAGTTAGAAGCATTTCCCAGAGGTAGAGGATTCTAAATATTTATCTACTTCAAATTACATCAATCACTTTCGTATGACTTGTGACAGTGATATATGCAGGAAATACAATTTTAAGTAAGGCTCATAAAGGAAATTTTATAGATAGTCATCTTAATGGAGGAGGAGAAAGACTTGACTGGAGGAAGTTAGGAAGGCCTGTTCTCCACACAGAAGAGCCTCCAGTGCAGTTGATTGTTAAGGAAAAAAAAAAATCAAAACCACGGATGTTAACATGGAGTAAGATCTTCCAGTGAAGCAGCTGTATCAGAGGCTGCCCAGTGTAAGGGTCCCACACTGCACAGCAGAATCTCTCCCTGCTGACCTCAGGCAATCCCTGAGGAGAAGGCACGTCAGTTCCTCTCTTTAGTTAATACTTGGCTTTTTTGCAAAAACGTCTCCAGAAAGGATAATTAATGCTAATTACAGGGTTTGATTTTTTAAATTAAGTACTCAAGTCTTCATCTCTATAAAACTGGGCCCTATTAAATGCTGAAAGAAAGAAATTAAAAGACTTTTTTTTTTTACTCATTCTGAGCCATTCAGCACATCTTGCATCAAAAAATAAGTTGTATTAAAATTAAATTGCTTTTAAAGCAGCAGTGCTCTCATGCTTGAGACAACCTACAGCTTTGAACTTCTGTCAAGGTTCTTGAAGACAGGCAGAAAAAAAATTGCAAGAGAAATAAATTTTTAATTTAAAAAAATTATGGAGTTCTTGGTTAATTGCTCTAAACCAGTGATTAAAATGAGATAAGATATATGATCATTCTCTCTTTAAAGAAATATAAAGTCCCCAAGTAGAATCAATTGTTAACCTTTGTACAATATTTACAAATATGGTATTGTATTTGCTTATTCTAACCCCATATCACACCTTCATTTTTTTTCCTTTTTATTTATGCAACATTCATAAACATATCACCTCATTCTCTGGCAGCAGATTTTCCGTTTCTTCCCCTCTGACAGATACCTCATATTAAGCTTTCCTATGCACTATGCAACACTTCTGGCACAAACGATGTTATCCTGGGGTTGCCCAAGGCTAGAATTTGGTATATCCTCACCATATTTTATAAGTGTTCCTTCAAGTAGCAATGGTGGGTAAATGAGTGTTGCTGTTCCTGCTACTAATTATTTACATTGAGGTAGCTTCCATATACTTCAGCCATGTGGAAGCATCCTACTGTAGCAGACACTGAGGGCACATGATGAAAAGATGTTCCATACGCAAAGTCTACAGTCCAAGCAAGATTGTGACAGGAGTAAGAGTCAGGTTTAAAGAAGCCAGAATCCACAACAGTTGCCTTCAGTCAAAGAGGTAAGAAAATCACAATACTGTAAAGAGTTGGAAAAGTTGGGGGAAAAAGATCTACTCAACAGTTTCTGACACTTTATAAAAGTTGTCAAGTCCACTACAGAAGAGAATGGAAGAGTCCTGCTCTAAGTTCATAACACTTTTTTTTCAGTTTCTTGTCCTGAAATGCTGTTCACAGGAAGGTTAAAGCAGCAGCGGGTTTGGTTTTTTTTTTCCCCTCACAGTAGTCCAATCTCCATTTCAACTAAGCAGATTCGGGTAACAAAACAATTTGAACTTAAAGCTCAAAGTTGTTCTTGCATAAATTATGTATGAGGAAAACCAGCAGCTGATACCAGTGGAAGTAAACTGAAGCAGTGCCAGGTTAAGCAGTATCAAAAGTGGACCCATGTATTGTATTGCAGAGCTTTTTTGCCAGATCTTCCTCAAATCATCCTGTCCAATGGCTTGCAGTGCCAAACCTCGCATCTGAGTCCTAGAGAAACAGAGATAGATAATAAACCCCAGGTTGCCCATAGCAGGAGTAAGTCAGGTCCTGATGAGCATCTTAGACATGGAGACTAAGACATCCTTTCATAAATAGCAGCTCTTGGAAAATGATCAGGGAAAAGAGAGACAAGACATTTATTTTAAGTTTTTCCTCCCATCACAGCCATTTTAGATGGCAACTGAGCAGACAGTTCTTTGTCTTTTTAACAGAGAAAGTTCACCCTAAAAAAATGTAAACATGCAGTTTTGATGAGTGACACCTGAGCACTCATTTAAATGTTCGTATTACGCATTATCTTGAGTCACTTCCAAATACTGTGAGAGCAAAGAATTCTTCTTCCAATCACTCAGAGAAACCAGAAATGCACTACACAACACTGCCTTGGTTTAAGAAAGCCTTTTAACTTCAGCTGAATGCCATTCATTTCTGAAGGCACCACTCTTTGGAACTGACATCATTTTATTTTTGAGGCAAGCTCACAAATGAGATTATCATGCAATATTATAATTTCATGGATTGCACAGGTATGTAGAGTCAAAAGCAAACAACTTACTCTATTCTTAATGGAGTCCTTATTTTTTTCCTTCCCACAAGCTCTTGAACATCTCTGAATAGCTATATTTACTCCCAGTTCCTCAGCTGGTCTTTCACAACTGTTTGCACTTACACCAAGTGAAGGTGATGCTGCTGAAAAACTTGGCCACTGTGACTGGAGAACATGTTCACTTTGGTATATTTATATGACAAGAGAAACACAAGCAAAGACTGAAAAATAACTACTCCTCACCACTACATCTCTGTATGCTTCCACAGTCTCTTAACTATCTCTTGTGCTTCCCTGTGGATGAGATCAGCTCCTCTTTCTAACCCTGGAAAATATCTTGCCTTCTTCAGCTTGAGCACGCTTAGGTCTCCTTGAGCTGCTTTTCTTTTGCAGCTCTTTCCTGCCAAAGTTCATATAATTCACAGAGATAGCAAGGGTCAGATTTGTACTTTTTCTAAGAAAGTGGTTTGCTTTTCACATTTTTTACTCACAACTGCAAGAGGCCAACCTAATCCTGCTTTTCATCTTGGTTTTCCAAATGCATACAAAAATAACATACTACTGGCATTTTAAACACAGAGTATTTTTCTGCATGACACTCACCACTTGCATTTGTAGTTTCCTTTCTGTTCCTCATACTGTACATCTGACCCTTGACTGGATCATTTCCCCAACATTATGAAACATTTTTATGATGTACCTAGGCCTTTCAAATCAATCTTTACTCATGTCCAAAGGTTCACTAATGTTGTTTTTTAAATGCTATTTCTTCTTTGCTATTTATTATTATCCACTTCAGGAAGCCAGTCCGTGAACTTAAATAACTTTGTTAGTCCCCAAGATGATTAATGAGGTGATCTTAAATATCAATAGCTCAACACCAGCATTTTGAAAAACTGTTTATATTCCAGAGCAACAAAGCAATTTGTAATTTCCACAGAAAACAACTCCAAAATGGAGATGTTTTCTCCAGTTAGATCTTTGTTTATCTTAACCATGATGAAAGCAGAGCCCCTTTACTCAAAGTTGCATGTTGTAGGTTTCTGACATGGAGTGGTTTATGTCCACTGGTTTCAGAAGACAAACACAGAAGATTTTCCTATGAAGTGAAGCTGCAGCTCTGTGGAATTAAGCTTGTAAATGGAGCAATTTTCCTGGAAGAGATCAAGACACTGGAGTGTTCCTTTTCTAAACATAGTGAGATGCTGTACAAGTCAAAGCTGGTATATTAACAGGTTGTATATGAATCTAAAGACAACCTGATTACATTGAAGTCTGCTTTTGACAGCTAGCATCTTAACACTGACAACACACTACACCACAGTCGTTTCCTCCTCCAACAATTTTATTTCTATACTAAACACACAGACAAATTTCTTTCTATAAATATGGAATTAAGCTGGAACTTCACCTGTCCAAAACTTTAAAAGAATAAAAGTTGGCAGATCTAAAAAGCTAGGGTAAGATGGTTTTATAGCTTCACTTTTTTGTTTGTTTTGCAGTTGTTCTGCTTATGTCCTTCCAGGTCAGGCTATGGTCAGAAATAAAATGAAATACCACAAAGAATGGCTATTCTCAGAAACCCTAGCTGTACTGAAAGTAGCAAGTACCAAAACCACAGCAAGAGCCCCTCTTGTGAGGTGCCTCAGCTTAAACACCTTGAGCAGTTCAGATAAGGTTTACCAAAGCCTCTGTATATCATTTGCCAAGCTTCCATAGCTGTCCACTGTCAAATATGTGCATTACACTAGCTTGTTCAGCAATAATTTCCCATCCTTTCTGCTGGGACTTGGCAGCTACATGGACATTCAACTTTCACAAAGCCAACTCTCAGCTTCCCAGGAGTAACCATGCCTCCTAAATGTGGCACCCAGGCCAGCCTCACCTTGCTCCTTGCCCAAGGCGGTTGTAGAAGGCAGTGGCAAGAAGCCTGAACAGCCCTGGATCTGAGCAAGAGAAAGCAAGCAAGTGTACCGGGGAGCACACTGAACAGACAGACAGTAACACACAGGAGTCCTGCAAGCCCAGCCACTGCTGAGCTGCTGGCAAAGCTGCCCTGATACTCTCCCATGCTTGCGCACCGCCAACCACCTATGACCAGGACCACCCCAGACCTCCTATCAAATCACAAAACAGAGACTTAATGGTAGAGACTATTTCGGAAGCATCAGGATACGAATCTTGTAAACTGATGAGCTCTTCAGCACTCATTTCACAACCCTTTCATGAATAGCTATGGTATTTGCATTCCTTCTTTTTACCTGCTCCATTGTGGATACTGCAGGAAAGTCCCAGCAATCAAAGAAAGGAAATACAATATATACACACTAGTCTTCAGTGTTCAGACCATGTTTTCGAAAAAAATTCCTTCCTAGAACATGTACATCTATTCCACTAATAGCAATTTCCAAATTTTAAAAGTCTATTTATGAAAGACTGTACAAGTTCACCAGAGGAGGAACAGATGAGAGGTGGAGTCAATGGTATTTTAGTGATGTTCATTGTCCTAATTACAGTGAATACTATTTTGGCAGAGCAACTAGAATTCTGATTGTTCCAGGAACTTCTAGCAATCAACAGACTATTACCTCACTTAGTCACACCAGAGACCTGATCTTCCAGTCCAACAAAGCACGTAGGATGGGCTTAACTTTAAACACATGAACAGTCTAATTGACATGTTTGGCATTATTGAGGTGCTGAGGAATGAACTTGAGACTCAACTGTAGGTTTTCCTGTTAAAGGCTTCCCCAGTCTTCTGCATACTGGAAACATTACAGCCTTCTCTTCTTTTTTCCCCCCAAACCTCTGCGATATACTCCCTGCTGTGGGTCTAGCTGAACTATGGGACTGTGGGAACAATTAGCACCAGGGTTAATATGAAGAGGGAGACAGCTCCCATTGGCACCATCTTATAAGAGAAAAGACAGAAGATTATGGAGATGAGCCCTGGCACTTTGGTTTCAGGATACTGCCTGGGATTTGTTAATATATTTCACCATCTAAGATTTCTATTGATATCTTGGCTGTTTAACACTTGGTTATCTTTTCAGGTTGTGCTGGTTTTGGTGGGCAGAGAGTTAATTTTCTTTATAGTAGCTAGTATGGGGCTATGTCTTGGATTTGTGCTGAAAACAGGGATGTTTTTGTTATTGCTGAGCAGCACTTACACAGAGCCAAGACCTTTTCTGCTTCTCACCCCTCCTCAACAGCAAGGAGACTGGAAGTGAACAAGAAGTTGGGAGGGGACACAGCCAGGACAGCTGACCCCAACTGCCCAACCCAAAGGGATATTCCATACCATATGACATCATGCTCAGCATATAAAGCTGGGGGAAGGAGGAAGAAGGGGAAACATTTGAAAAGATGGTGTTTGTCTTCCCAAGTAACCATTACATGTGATGAAGCCCTAGTTTCCTGGAGGTGGCTGAACACCTGCCTGACAATGGGAAGTGATGAATTAATTCCTTGTTTTGATTTGCTTGTGGGTGTGGCTTTTGCTGTACCTATTAAATTGTCTTTATCTCAACCCACAAATTCTCACTTTTACTCTTCCAATTCTCTCCCCCATCCTGCCACAGGGGGAGTGAGCAAGCAGCTGTGTAGTGCCTAGTTGCAGGCTGGGGTTAAATCACAACACAGGTCTACAACTTAGAGGAATGTGACTTTGCAGCAGGGGTATGTCTCATCACCTCCAGATAGGAATAATGCAGCTCACTCAACGCACATCCCCTCCTCAAAGTCACCAGGAAACACCAGCCACTGCAGACAGGGGCCATCTTTGAATGTTCCCCTCTCAAGCACTACAGTCGGCCACAACAACCCCCTTGAACAGAGCTGGCAGGAAGCCCTGCCGCACCCCAGCCCGGCATATTTTAATTTGAAAATTCACAGTGTACTGATGGTTTACTTGCAGAAGAGCCCAGTGGGGCTAAGAGACACAAGTGGGTACCCCAGTCACTTGGGAATGGTTGGAGAAGGTTGAGAGGTTTGTCTTTGTTTGTAGTAATTACAAAGCTAGTAGCTAGATGAAAGCAGACTCATGAAGTTCACCCTCCACTTTTGCTTGAGCTGAGAACCTGTAGCCAAACATAAGCTTTACAAAGGGGGGGAAATTAAAAAATTCTAGGTCTCCACTAAAGAAAGCTCCCTTTCCTCCTCTTGTGACTTCCCTTGATTCATGAATTTTTTAGGGCAGAGAAAGCTAACAAGGAATAAACCTAGAATTGGAAATCAAATAATCCTATTTAATTTTATAGTTGTTGACACAACTTGTTACATGTGTTTCCTACCAGAATAAATGAAATCACAGTCATCTGATTTCCAAATTACCATATCTATTGTTTCAGAAATACAGGGTGTAAATAATTGCAGTGCAATCGCCTATGTCTGGACCTCTCTCATCCGGAACCGTTATCAGGATTAGCATAAATTACGGTGCCATCTAATAATGAAATCACTGAACACTGATTGTGCCAGCTATTTAAACCTGTAATTATTGCTCATTAGAGACGTGTTTCACGTTATTTGCCCCTTACAGACCCAAAGTTGTTGTCAAAAGGCTCCTGCAAAGAATTCTACAGAGAAGAGCATAAAGAAATTTCAAATGACGGGCATAAATTTCATCTGCAAAGACTGTCTGCATGGAAGAAATGTGCTGTGGGCACCATTCATCCACCCTGAAAGACATTTGTATCTGTTGGCAGAAAAAGGTGTTGCAATAGGTGAGAACAGTAAACCTCAAATGAAATTCAGACCTGCACGAACAATATGTGGGTTTTCTACCTAAGTGGACAGTATTAGCTCATAGTGTTCATTATCATAACGTACAATTAGACACTATGCAGTTGACAGGCTCTACATGAAATAAGGTCTTGACCTAGCCAGAAGGCTTTTGGCAGATCTTATCAAGGCTGAGTAAGGCTCAGGTGGGATGGGCAGCTACCTTGGACACCACACCAAAGGCTGTTAAGGACAGATGCCAGAATCAAAGTGAAAATAACTATAACCTTTGCATGCTCCTCTGTAAATGGTTTGTGGAAGACAGTTGATTAAGATTTGTCTGCTTCCCTGCCTATCAAGCTCTTTACAAGATGAACTGGCTAAAAATGGGCTCAGATAAGCACTCTTCAGTTCTAACAGATATTTTTAATCAATATTCTTTAACGGAGGGAAACATACATTTTTTTGCCATCTTCCTCCTATTACACATACAAAACCTTTTGCTACAGAAGGAAAAATAATAGTTTCTATCACTTTCAGAAGTAAAAAGATACAAAAGAAAGAAGGGAAAGCCAACCATATATTATTTGGAAAGACTCACCTTGCTGACAGTGAGCCTATCTATCTTCCCCAATAACTCCTTCAAACAGTTGATCCAGGTCACAGTTCAGAGTTTCATTTCTGCGGTGAGTGGGTTCAGCAGACACACAAACAACCCAGCTGCCAAGGTACGTATCCCTCATACAACCTGTAGAGCCTCACTGCAACTGAAGGCATATCTGTTAAGGCTAGAACACTCCTGAAGGTTTAGCTTATATGATTGTTTCACAAACTTGTAGGAGCCCACCTTCACTTCAGATGGGATGCAGAAGGCTGAATCTGTCCTTTCTCCAACCAGAAGACCCTTATATTACTTAC
The DNA here is from genome assembly GCF_003259725.1 of Athene cunicularia. NCBI lineage: Eukaryota > Metazoa > Chordata > Aves > Strigiformes > Strigidae > Athene > Athene cunicularia. Next base: position 28,197,450 of record NW_020799101.1, on the reverse strand, counting down.
TACAGGCTGGGAGACTCTCTAGCCTCCTGATAATTGAGTGATCCTACCCAGCTTCCAGCCATTTGCACTGCTATAATGCCCTGATGCAAGGTCAACAAACTTAATCATTGAATGGGGCAGTTAACTAATTGGTTCTGTATCCTTTAATTTCTATCAGCTGGCAGGCATTACAAGCCTTACCAGAGGTTGTAATTTGATAGAAGCTTACTATAAAGCAATTGCTGACATTGGGCTCAGATGCAGAAGTATATCCTTAGGTGATCTGAGTACAGCGCTTCTTTTTTGCATCTTAACAGCTTCTAAATAAAACCAAAATAGTTTTTCTTGAATAGGTGAGACACAACTGTTGTGCTGGCAGGTGTCCAAGCATTGTATACGTTGGAAAGCAAGCCCTCTTGTCCCAATATGATGCTACCTGTAGGCATTTACCTTTTAATAAAGATTTGCATACCTGAATATTGCCTTACTTACATCTGTAGTCTATGGCTTTACTACTACAAATATTTTAAATTCAATGTTTGATGGGAATAATGAGCTGACTTGGACTAAAAAAGTATTAGCAAGTTCTGATGTACCACCATTGGCTCTAGTTGTCTGCATCAGTATTCACTATGGCGAGTATCTTTACAGAACTGTTAACAAAAAACCCCACATCATCTCCCCTAAAAAAGCCATACTTGGCTGTTCTGATCTGGATCTTTGAATGGTGTAGAGTCCAAGTGTATTTCCTTTTTTATTACCAAATAATCTTCTTCAGTAATTTGCTGGGCACTAAGACAGATTCTGTTATTTGGTCTTTCTCTCTAACTGTTGGTTTTGCCAGATCTTGCAGATTTATTATTTATCTTTCAGGACAGAACAAAACTCCAGGAGATTGTTTATTAAAAAGAAAAAGAAAATCAGCACTTTGATCATTTGTCAGTGTCTGCAACCTTCAACCTAGACTACCCTGCTGTGTGGACAACCTTGGTTTCTGTTGCACGGGATGATGGATATGCCAAATGAAGAAAACAATATCCATCTTACACGGAATTGTTAAAGTTCATTAAAACTTTTGAAACCTTTAAATGACTTGCAGTTTATGAAATAAATTGGTTTTCTTTAATACCTAACAAGATAAACTACAATTCTATTCAAGTCATTGTTCTGCCTCTCCTCTCTGACAGTAGAAACCAGGAATTTTCTTTCCATTTGACTGCAGTATTATATTTGGTGTTTTTATTCTGTTTTGTACAAATAGAAGTGGTGACGTGTTGTGACAAGAAGACAGACCTCATATTACCATATATTTATACTCTGCAGAAGAAATGATGGTACATGAATAGGTTTATTAAAGAAGGTTGCTATCCTTTATGCGCATGAAAGGATAAGGCATCAACCAGCTTCACAATTATCTACTCACTACCTATTTGTTTACCCAATTTAACATACAGAGAACTAATCAGAGAGGAAAGATTGGGGAAAGAATAGAGTTTAAAATAGCAGCAGTTTGCCAATACAACATTGGAGAGTTGAGAGATTTGTACATTTTGGACAAGATACTGTGGCTCTGAAGTGACTCCACCATTTTAATATGGATTAATTGCCTTGTTCGTATTTCATTGCAAGGTTTTGTTAAACCTTTGATTAAGAATTATTTTAGTATACCTCTGACCAAAGGAGAAAAAGAGCACTGCTACTGCTGTTGGTACAAGAGCAAACCAACAGTCATTCAAAGGAACTACATTAATGATACAAAATGCGGGACATGTACTGTTTTGTGTGTGTTTTATACCTGCTTTCATCTCCTTGGTATCTCATAGAGGTTAACAGGTAAAGAAAATTCTGAAGAAAAAATAAGGTGAAAATTGCCCTATTCCCTAGTCACACAGTTACAGATAGAAAAAGAGGCTACTAGCAAATACTGCTTTATTAAAAATATGAAGAGAAAACCAGTAAGTCTTAAAATAGCCTGAGATACCAGAGCTTAAATGCATCACTTTTCAATGGTCTGAAATAGCAGAAAAAGCCTCAGTGGAGGTAGAATACAGAGCTGAATGCATCTGTATAGTTAGTAGTATACACTGAACACAGTTTAGCACAAGTAAGATAAAAATGCTATTATCGCATTTAATATGTGTGAGTATATAATGGGTTTGCTGAAAGACGTATAAATATTTGCCTATTACAATGTGCGTGTGTTCACACGCAGGTATATTTAAATATGATATAATGTACTGGTATAAAAAAAATTAGGAGTTGAAATCTTAGTGCAGTTATGTCTCCATAAAAGCCTGCCTAAAAACTCCCGGTCAGCAAGCCCTCAGCAATAGATGGCCTAGTTCCAAGTTGTTAGCAAAGTAATATGGTTCTCACCTAAAAAAAAATGCAAAAAAATTGCACCATGAAAATTGTTTTTATAAATAAAGGAGATGATAGCCTGGATGCTTAGAAGTCATTTCTCTCCACACTAGAGGGTAGGATCTTTCTGGTATTTCCACATGTAAATTCTGAGTCTTAACCTCTCTGGGAAAGATAAATGTGATATCAGACTCCAGAGCATTACATATGCTCTCTGTCTCTGTCCCTTTCTCTCTGTATATATTAATTTTATAGATCTTTTTATTGTCTCAACTATACTGGTTGCGTGAGAAGCAGAACAATAGGCCAAGTACTTCCATTTCACACATGCCACCTCTATAATTCAACAAAGAATAGTAAAAAAGATCTATAAACTTGTTATAAATCAGTGCCCTAAACTAAATTAACCATTGAAATAGATTATCATAAAAATAATGTCATAAAAATATTCTTCACCTTTGTAGTCTGTGTGTGTGTGTGTGTGTGTGTGTGCGTGCTTGTGTGTGCCCACGCACGGGATGCTATGCATGTGCCAAGGCCAGTAGCAGTGCTAGCAGTGTGGCAGGCTGGGCTTCTGTGGCCTTGGAGTTGATGGCAGGCAGGCAGGGCTGTGAGGATGAGCTTTAATATCTCTGTGTCTGGGAAAGTAACTCATAAACAGATCCACTAAAATCTAATTACTCTATATAACTCACCTTTAGTAGTAGTGAGTCATCTCCACTTTCTTATTAGCAGTGAAGCACTAGTCTTTTTGGTTGTATTTCTGAGGCACTGCTGGCAAAAAGATAAAACACAATCAAGCTGCAGGCTAAAGGATATGACAATTTAAGCAATACACAGCCTTGGCCAACATTGAGTCCTACTCTACAGTCCCTACACTTCAACTCTCCCAGCTTTTGATATTTATTCATTAAGCGCCATAAGAAAGGCACATGTAAATAAAAGGAGACAATGCAGAGATGACTGCAGTGAAGTTCAGTACTGGGCTGACAGGGCAGTGGTTCAAGATCCGGTAGGTTTTTTTCCATCCAACTGATATTCACTCTAGGAGACAAGAACAGCAGATCCCAGGGTGACTCTCCCAAAGGTGACGCTTTCCTTGCCCGCCTCCAGCAGTGTCTTTTCCTTGAGCTCACGTGTTGCCATCATTTACCTCGTAGTCATCCCGTGAGAACACACCTCTATTACTCAGTTGTTGTCTAACTTTACCCATCAAAATAAGGCCTTTGTAAATGTGGAAGTGCCATGCTTGCAGCCATAGCAATAGCCACCTCTGAGAAGCAGTAGCACCAATGTAAGAGTAACTCAGGTCCAACACTGGCCTCCCTCTGCAGCCTACCATTGCTGTTAGACTTTATATCTCGCTTTCTCAATCTGTATTTTGACAAGGAGATTCTCTCAACAAAAGTGAACTGTGAAATCTTCCAGAAAGACAATCCAGTTGCTGAAGTGATATTGCTGGGCAGCAGCCACCTGGCACAAACAGGCTCTCATCAGTGCTGGGAAGTATTGCCTTCAGTAAAAAATGGAAACAGAGCACAGAGAGCAACCATGCCTAGGCAATAAAAGGGGTTAAAAACCTAAAAAACCTGCTTTCGTTCTTGCTAGTCGGACAAAGAGGGGAATGTCAAGAGCAACAACCACCTCATGAATAAGAAGGAGAAAGCCTGGGGAAAACACATAAGCACTGAACTGAAGAAGATGGAGTTGTCATACATAAGAGAACTGAAAACAGCTGTTTGGGAGGCTTTGGGTGATTGTCTTTCCCCAATTTAAAGGGCTGGTCACTACTCCAGGAAAAGCCTGTATTTCCTAACTGTGGATTTTAGAGCTGGCCAGGAAACAGAGATCATGCTGAGGAAACTGAATTATTTATCTCTGCTCACTGGGTTCACCTCTGTATGAGCAGCCTGGTTTTTCCACAACCAAATGCTGGTGTGCTGTGTGTACAAGTCTTCATTTTGGTTTGATGTCGGACATAGTGTTGCCATAAGAGTCAGACAGATCACTGTCAAGTAAAGTTCCCTGTGTTTGAAATTAGCTATACCTTTATCTCAGAATAGCAAAGCACAGTCTATTGTTATAGGGGCTAGGAGGGAAAGAGTAGGTGCTGAACTAGGATGGAGGCCAATTAAAGCAGCTCTACTGAGTTGTAACGTGAATTTGCTAATGTAATTGGCACTGAAGTTAATCCAACCTGTGCAGCAGTTCCCTTTTTCATACATTGCAGGAAACAATGGGGTTCAAAGCATCATTGTCCCTGAAGAGGAAGGACTGTGCATTTTGCTTTTAAATGTCTCGGTCCAGTAGATAAGATAAACTCGTCCTTCAAGATAGGACAGTCATCATGTCATTCCAAATAATCATTGTTAGAAATGCACTGAACTGCTAGGCCAGTTAATAACGACACCACATTTTATTTATATGGCTCCCATCTGCTGAAGCCTTCTAGGCAGCTCACAATGGGTTTGATTTTCAGCCAGACCTTAGCATAGCTTCTGTTTATATGGATGCAAATAACAGTAGTTGGATGGCTGTGTGCATAAACAGGTCTAACTACTAATCTTTGTGGCCACAATGCATGGTTTTATTCGTTCATGCAACAACAAAATCTACATCTGAAAAATCCTTCTGACAAAGTACACAAAGCGTGAAAAAAATTACGTTTTTCTGAGTTTTTAATGGTTTCAAACAATTCAGCATCAGGCTTGGCAGCAGAGGGGGACCATGAAAGGGGCATCACCACTGTGCCCACCACTTAGCAAGGACCCCTGACTCCATGCTTCCCAGGATGGGGCACAGCCCTGCAAAGGTGAAAGAACTGGACACTCATTTCCTTCTCCCATCACTTCCTCTCTCAGTCACCCCAATGCCTGCCTCCTTCAGTCAGCTCTAACACCCTTTTTCACCTGACTCTGCAGGCATCTCCCCGTCAACCTCCTTTTTCTCTTACTTGCCTTCGTTTTGAGCTTTTTTTCAGCTGTTCACATGTTCCTCACAACCTGTTTTCTGATGCAGGACACCAATTTCTCCCGTGGCCCCCTCCTACACCCTCCATCATTGCCACCACCATGCTTCACCAATGTCCTTGCCCGAGCAGCATCTCCACGCCCTTGCTTGATGCTGCCTCCCATCCACTTGCTCTTCATCAACACGTTTCATCAGTGGATGACTGGCCTCTCTCTTAGGTGTCTGCAGAGGATAGATTTCATTTTTTTTTCTTTCATGCTGAAGAAAGACGGAAATATAAATACCCTGTTGAGCACAGCACTTATTGTTTGGAGTACTTCTATCAACTTGATGGCAGTGAGTGCAGTGCCTGGCAGGGCTCGCAGAGCTGGGCCTTCAGATAATGGGTATATTTATAGTATATGCATTGCTTATGTACCGATAGCTGCCAAAGTAGTAAACAAACAAATGCTCTCCATAAAACAATGAGAAAGTGGGATCATAATCTTTGATCGATGAATGAGGATGACAGGTTTAAAAAGGCTTCCTCGTTCTTTTATGCAGATTGCTTTTCCAACTGCCTGAATCTCAGCCAGTGAGAGGAAGCTGAAAGTCTGGAAAGGGAGTGGGAAGAGCAGTGCCCACCCTTGCAACTTGCCTGTCCTCAGAGAGGGATGTGAGCCTCTACCTCTGGCTAGTGCCAACTCCATAGGGCAGAAGGTGCAAGAAGTGAGTTGCTCCAGGTGCAGAGAGAGGGATGGTTCAGAGCTGTGCTCCAAGCCATGCACCGGCCATGCTTCACCTGCAAGAGCAGTATCATTGCTCAGGACATGGTATAAAGCCTGCCAGGACCTTTGAGACAGATCCACTGCCCAGCAGGTACTTCCCAGATTGGTGGAGACCTCAGTGGGTATGAGAATGGTCTTCCAACAAAAGCTGTTTTGCATAATGCATTTCATTGAGGTTCCCAACCTGAACCTCCTCCCTGAGAATAAGTCTAGGCATGATTGATCCAACAAGTCCATTGGAGAGACACATTAAAATTAAGATCCATCTATTGGTCTGTAATTTGGTGTTGTTTGGATCTAACCCAGTATCAGCTATCCCTACAAACTCTAAATCTGCATTTGCGTTTCCCTTCATACACCTGTATCAAAATGAAGATATGCTCAGTGCAGCCTCATTTTTTTTCAAAGTCAGATACAAACTAACTAATCTGTAAGTCTGATCTTGGCCCCATACCTTCCTGGAAGTCCAGTGACATTTAAAAACAGTGATCTTGATCAAGACATTAAATAACTGATTAAATTCCATTTAGGTCTTTGTTAAGTGCTACTTTCTCAGTAAATTGAAATACATGTGGTTTAAGAAGCAGCTTAACTGAAAATGTGGGACAGCTGTAACGCACTAATCCAAAACAGTTCATGATGTTTTTTTAACTACTAGATGTGAAAGGCTTGATTTTCAGATTGCCATGCAGTAATAGCTGCAAGTTAAACCAGTGGGTGTTCACATCTTTGAAACCAGGCCACAAGATACATTGCCAATGAAATTATATTAATAATATATTAATATATTTAAAGATATTAGTGTGAGTCCACTAAAATAATATTATTTGAAGGGTCTGTACTACCTGAATAAGAACCATTATTTGTTGATTGAAATACAAAATAAAATTAATGTTGATGACTCAACTAATAATTTCATATTTAAACAGCAAGTTTCAGGCAAAAGATCCTCAGGCATCACAGAGATGGGAAGCATAAACATGCCATTACAGTTTTAGGTAGGCAGAATGCAATTATCCAAATTGGATTCTGGCCAGAACAATGGGCACTACCCCCTCCTATTCTTGTTTTTAAAAAAGTTCCCCAACAAAAGCAGCAGCAGCTGTTGTAACAGAGAGGAATCCATTGGTTGCTCACACCACCCACTTACTTGATTTAAACAGACTCAGTTCCTACCACAGACAGTCAAAATGGAGACACTGGCCAGCCACTACTCGTGGAAAGCTGCATGCTAATTTTCTCCTCCCTCTTGGATTTTCTGCTGGCACAATTCTGATTTCCTACTCAAATAGATGCTTTGTTTTTTCCTGGAAGAAGTGGGTTCAGAGTTGCTTCGAGTGGAGTGAACCTGCTGGGAGGATTCATCCTGTCAGCCAAGACATACTAAAATTTGCAGGGGAAAAAAACCTTGTGTCTCCTTAGACATCCCTTACCACCTACCACCCTCCTGTATATATAGCATTTTTAAGAAGTGTGCTGCTATATCTCCACCATTTCCCTTTGTACTCAAAATCACTGGGCTCTTCCCTCATGACGGCGTTTCGCAGATACAGGTGATAACCGGTTCTGCTCCCAGAGGTGAGCATGAAGACCAGAGCTCACAGGAATGCTCCCTATGCTGAGACGGGGCTGCAGAGCAACGTTGTCCTCCAGTATCAGTGTCTTCCACAAGTTTAGTATCCCACAATAAATATCCTCAGAAGACAAGTGGTCTCCCTACAGTTTCTCCTTAAATTACTGAGCATTACATAGTGTCTAAGGGATTTAAGTATCATCTCAATCACAGAACAACCTCTAACGGCCATTTAGGATTCACAAAAGCCCTATTTCAGTGGAGCACTCAAGCTCGGCTTCAGATGACCCAAAACTGCAGGTCAGGAGAGCACTTCCATCCTGGAAAAATAGGTAGAATTTAGGCTCATGTCTAAATCCTCCCTGAATAGGGAGGAGATTATTCACACTTAAAATGCATATTTACATGCTTTACTGTTTTGGGGCCCGAAACTCACAGAAGAATTGCACTGGACTGGTACTGAACCCTGCCAAAAAAACCCATCCTCTCTGTCCCTTTCCCCCTTAAATGCCTCCAGAGCTGTTAGCAGACCAAGGCTATTCTAGAAGTAAAAAGGGAAATTTATTCAACAAGCACTATAGCAGGTGGCAGCTGCTAAACAATCTGCCACCAATCAGCAGTTTATGAAAGAGAGTAAAGAATCCAATAATAACTCACAGTTGGGGAGGGAGACACTGAGCCTGTAGTTACTGAGGGAGGCTCATAATTAGACAGAGTCAACTCTTTGGCAAAATTATTTCTCCTAAAATCTGTTTAACGGGTAAAGTTGGCATTCCACAGCTCCTGCAGGCAGGATATCCACAGCTGAACCCGCTGCGATATAAGCTGTATGTCAGAGCTGTGAAGCTTCTTGGGAGGACTGAGTCAGTGAAAAATGAGGCTGGTGGAAAATCCAAATAATTTTGTTTGCATTCTTTTACTCATTTGTCTGTGTTCTTTTGCCCATTTCCTTCTCCTGGAGAAAGTCTATCCTTATGCAAGAGCCCTGAATTTTTAGGGCATCCAGCCCTTTCTGAGACTAAAGCATGTGTAGATGAATCAATGGAACCATTTTCTCTGAAATCTTCATGGTGCCAGTCTGGTGAGGTGAGGTTCAAGCTCAAAGTACAGGGAAGAGGGTGAAGGTTGTGTGCCAGGGCACCAGAATCTATCTGCAGGTTTCTGTACCTATTCATCTCTAGTGAACCGAGTTTGCCATGCTTACTTAAAGCACAAAATCCTGCAGGTATGAAATTAGTCAAAATACATCTAAGTTCAACTTCTGAGAACGACTAAGAAAACTCCATCCAGTCTCATGGTAAATCTATTTTTTCCAGTTAGATTAGAGCACCATCTACAGGCCTTTCCTGATTTAAAACTTGCATCAGACAGGCTAGTGCACTATCTGTATAAGTATTTTGTGGCTTCAGCAGCATGTCTATTGCAGTGACAGACTGCAGTGACTCCACTAAGTCCAGCTTAGTGTAAACAAGGCAAAATTACTTTAGACTGGGCTGAGAAAATAGTCCGGTAACATATTACAGACAGGTTTGCTTCTTCACAAGAAATGGCAAATTTGTGTGTGCCCTTTGGATTTTAATAGCTCGATTCTAAAACACAGTGTTAGGGGGTCCATCAATTCAGTTTTATTTTAAATATTCAACTAAAATTGCATTTTTATTATGCAATTCTTTTTAGCACAGTTGAACCACAACTGCAAGAGAGAAAAGTAAAATGCAGGAATTAGTTTTCAGCTAAAAACTGAACAACAGATTTCTACTGCTGTAGTATAGGCTTAAAATACTACTGTTCATGTTGGATCACATATGTAGAAGCAGTAAGAGCGGTTGATCCACCAGGATTCATTATACTGATCCTTAGCTGGCTGACACAAATAACAAGGCAAAACCCAGGTCATCTCTGTATGGAAATAATTATTTAGGAGTTGGACTAGATGACCTTTAAAGGTCCCTTCCAACCCAAACTATTCTATGATACTATGATTTGCTAAATTACTTGCCAGACCAAAAGAATTTAATTGCTCCTATGCGCTTAGAAGATCCTGGGACAAGTCCTGGTTCAGTGTGAAGAGGGCTGTGGTGAAGCAACCTACAGCACAGCAATTAAATGTATTAAAATAACATCCCTCCATGCAAAATTTACCTGCTCTAATAAAGCAATTCTGCCTTCATCTGAAGCATCAAACCACAACCATATAACATGGGTTGGCCATTCCTGACACCAAACCCAGTCACTCAAAATCCAGAATCAAGCTCCAAAAAAATGAGTGTTAGACAGGCTTCAAAAAATCCAGACACTGAAAAAATAATATGTCTTTGGGAAAACTTTACCTGCCTACTGATGTTTTGGCTCTTAGGATGTGAAATGTTATTTCAAGGTTTTCTTTGCAGCTAAGAGAGAGATGGGTCCCCCCCTTCTTTTTAAACAGGAGTTGAGATTCAAACAAGCACATGATGAGAGAGCCTGCAGCTTTAAGACAAAATATCAAACATCACAAGACTTGTGATAAAATCACAAGAGCTGGCAGCACTGTATGAATCAGCATACAAAGTCTACTGAAAATTTTCTTTATTTGAATCTCTGCCATGAAAATAATTTAGCTCTATAAAATATCTATGTAATGGAGGGACCACATACATAAATGCCTTCCAAACAAGACATTCTCCCCCTCATTCCAAAATGGAGAAAGGGTAAGTTGATGGGGGGATATACAGGTGTCACAGTTACCACCTATGTGAGGATTTTGTTGGTTTAAACACTGCTGTTCCCTGTGGAATTAAAAGCCATAAAGTTGCCGTTTTACTGACATGTAACAGTATAGAGTGCACACCGACTGCTTCAAATTAATTGCACGTATAAAAACAGATTTCTTTTTAAAAAGTCTGCGTGCAGAGAAGAATCATTAATTTCACTTGAAGTGATTCCCAAACAGGATATGGAGCCTCTAACAGCCCTTTGGCTTGTGCCAATTGTTTTGTGCAGGTGTTTAATCCAAGTGCTCAGCCGCACGTAGGGAACAGTCATTCTGCAAGCACCGGGTGGAGTGGGAGCTGCGTGGTGGTGTCACATAGCTGCAAGGGGTTGATTCCTCAAAATCAGCAGAAACCTTGGGAAGCTGCTAATTCTTGTAAACAAGAGCCTGAGTTTTATGGAGCAAAACGGAGCAGAAAACACTGAAGTACACGAGAACTGAATCCCTTCTGCGAAAGCCTCTTTTATTATACTAGTGAAGCACTAAAACCTGCCATAAACAAGCTGATTGCTCATTTCAGCCTCTCTCTGTGTCTGCAGCCAGGAAAAGCAGCAGCAGCCGCAGACCGAGTTGAGCCGCTGAGGATAGGAAACATCTCCTGAAGGTCAACACTCCTTGTATTTTTAGGTTTCGTTAGAACTTCCTCATTCACATGGACCAGAAAACAATATATAGATATTTAGGATAAAAGCTGAGCTGCAATTGTTGTATGTGCGATACAGCCCACCCTTTGCTCCACTTTGTAATGCAGCAGTTTGATAGAGGGCTGCAGAAAGATTGGATGGCTCTGAGGTGAAGGAAGGGGAGAGGTCTTGTGGCAGGTTCAAACGCCCTTTGTGACACCTCATCCGATCGTGAGGAATTTGATGAAAAGAGAGACTCCCTTAAAAGCCAATGTAGCATCTGTGAAACAGATTGCGTGCCCATCTCTGATTTTCAGGAAGGCGGCTCTGCTGCAGGAACCAGGTTGAGTCAGTGGCAGTGTCACGAGAGGAGGAAGAGGAGGAGGCAGGAAGGCTGCACCCCACAGCCTTGCATAATCAAAATATGTTTCCAAAAGCCCAGTGGCTGCAGACCTCTGTGTGGGACTGTCTGTGGAGGCTGAGTCACAGTCTCAGACTTCTCCTCACTTTTTGTCCCGATCTTTTTATACAGAGCCATCTGTCATCACTTTTCCTGCTCTAGGTTATTCAAGCAAAACCCCAAAGTGGCTCCCACAGGAATCAGGACCTCAAGGGAAAAAAAAAAAAAAAAAAAAAAAAAAAAGGTGGAAAACTATTAAATGAGTGTGAAGTCTATAGATGATGCTGTTGATCAAAACCCAGGAGGTCAGCCCCAAAAAGTGGGATGTGGGCTCAGGAGAATCTGCACTCCAGCCTGTCTTAATTCAGAGTTAGCAGTAGGTCTCACTCAACTTATTCCAAAATCTGTGTTGCATTAAATATTGACAAGCCAAATACGCAGACTTACTAAAGCAGCTGAAGCACCAACACTGACACGCGGCGGCTCCGTGACTCACGCGTTCTGGCGTGCCTGGGCAGCACAACCGCAGAGACACCCCATTCCATTAGTGCTTCCCAGCCTACCTCCGACACGGCGCGCAGCCCGCACTGCTCAGCGCCCGCAGCAGCCCTCCCCGCCCTGCACTAACACCACTGAGTCTTTCTACAATGTATGAACTGGAAAACAATTTCTTCCACCAAATGGAACAGCTGGCGCCACAGGCAGGGACCGTGGCTGGAAGGGAGCACCCAGGCCCAGCCAGGGTTTCACTGGTGAATGTATCTGGCATAAAGCAAGTGCATTCACTAATGAATTATTCCAAGATAATTAACCATCTGAGGAAGACGCTTGCAACAGCTTAATGCTTACTGTCAAGGGAAGCTAGTACCAAGCTCAGCACTGCCTCACCAACTCACAAAAGGAAACAAGGCAAAAATAGAGGGGAGGGAAACATCAAGGAAGAGAATACAGCATCTGTGAGCTGTTAATTACAAAGGTGAGCATGTTAGAGTAACAAGGATCTTAATAGAGTTTTATTAGGAGACAAGAGAACTGTTTATGATAGCTTTGTAAAAGAGCCCGAGCCCAGTGGGCCCAACACTAGGCTGGTGCAAACGGCATTTTGCTGTGACATGGGCACTCAGCACTTTCTGCATGACAAAACTGGTAAAACTGCCTGCATAGTGTACAGGGAGCTGCAGGGGTATGTGGCTTTTCACTTGCTCAGTGGTGGCACACCTGGTCTTTGACATATATTTGCATGTTTAAAGCCATAAATAGTGTTTGTTTTCCAGTCTGAGCAGTGGCTGTAAGTATAAAACAGCCCACTGAAGTGCTGGGGAGTCACGGCCCCATGCACAGAAACAGCAGCAGCTAGCATATACCACCTCTGCAGGGAAGACACCCACATGAGATTAGTAGTTTACCCACATATAACAGGGATAAATAAACGGCAAATAATCTGATATCAATCTTACTTTGTTCCTTTTTTCCTATTTTTTTTTCCTACCATGCTCAAGGCAACATAATTCAAATGCTTCTGTGCAGTCATTATGCACAGAGCCAAGCTGAGCTCCCACTTATTAAGGAATATTTAGCGCCCTTACTCTGAAGCTCTCAGATCAATGAAGTCCACATTCTTAATCTCACGTTGCTCTTGCTAACAATGTGGTTACTGCAGTGTTGGTCCTGATCCTCAAAGGGAAGAGGATATTAGAGCAGAAACCTCTGGTAATGAAATCTTGTGTAATGAAAGAGTGTTTGCAGTGAAACACTCGCATGTTGCCATCAAATCAGAGCCTCGCAATGCAATTTCAAAAAATCTCCATAATTATACAAGAGCCACAAAGTGGGGTTGGGTGGCAGGCAGGTTATTTAACATTTATTGTTACCACATAACACACTGTAACTCTGCAAGAAGAAAGGGTATGAGGGATAGCAGTATTTCACAAAATACACACAGCACAGTTAATCAGAGGCTCAGAATATCTGTAAGTGCTTTCAGGATATGTTACTCCTTATTAAAAATGAATTGCATGAAGCTCAAGAGACAGTCTTATACCCATAGATACCAGTAAACCATAAGGGAGAAATCTTTCCAGTGGATGATTGGAAAATGAAGCAGCCAGATTAACAGAGGGAGCATGTGAAAAAAAATTAAGCATGGTAAGGAGAAAGCCCATGTTCTATGGGAGTGCTGCCCCTGTGAAACAAGGTGTTTTGGCCTACCTCATACCTGGTAATAGGTGAATCAAAGTAATTTTGTTGTTGCCAATGGTATCAAGTCTAGAGTCCTTACAGTGCTGTAAGCATGAACGGAAGCTTTGCATCTGCAAATCGTCTGCATATGATGGTCCCACAGCAGAGAAAGAAAGTTATCCATGTTTAGGAAGGGTTGCAGGATTAAGCCCTCAAGATAGGAGTTCAAGCAAAGGAGAGCAGAGTGACTTCCACACACAGGTGCTTCCACTTGTGTCAAAAAACATAGTTAAGATACTTGCTTTTGGCTTGTCCTCTAAGTTAAAGCTAAGCGTGACTAAAACCAGCTTCACCTCTTGCAGATCTAATGTCCGTCGTGACACCCAGCAGCTTACTCTGCTACAAAAATAGGAGAACTTGGTGTTTGAAATATCCTTTCAGGATGATCTCAGCAATATGAGTAGCTTTCAGATAGATGCACCCATGTTATCATCAACTAGTTGATCATCCACCTTTAACAGTATCCCACATTAGTTACTCTCTTCTGAACCGAAAGATCCATAAAAAGAAACCAGTGTTTGGCTCTTGGTCATCAACTGATTTTCACGGGTGGTGCAGAGGGTAGTAAGTCAGCTACTAAGCAAGACAGAAAGTCAGATGTCTCCTCCACATGAAACAGTGTGCTAGAAACACACCCATCTGCTTGGCCACCTTCTGCCAAGATCATCTTCCATCAAGATCATTTTTTCAGGATAGTGCAGGTGCAGTCTGTGAATTCAGTATATTCAACAGTAGAGCCTGGAATCTACATTAAAAATTGGAGCTCATTTGATCTAGACACTGTACAGATACATCAGAGATAGGTCCTAACATGGGATATTCAGTGTTTGTATAAATAAGGCAGATAAAGGCTAGGAGGGAAAGAGGCAACGCAACGCCCCCATGATCACAAAATGAAGGAATAACCAGTAACAGAAGTGCTGTAGCCTATCCTGTCTGCTGTGCTGTTCAAGGACCTTTTATTTTCTGTTCATTACTTGTTAATTATTTCTGAATGCTGAAGAAAGCAAAAAGCTAAAGACAAACAAGCCCCTATAGAGATAGAAAACACCCCTGCTGTAAGGCAGGCTCAAATTGGTTGAGTTTGCAGCCAAAAGAGTTCCCAGGAGAGGGAGCAGAGATTGCTGCTACAAGAAAAGGGTCAGTTTGTTTCTGAGGCAACTAGTTGGGTGGTTTCTGAAGCCCATGGACATATGCACAGAGGAGGTAAAGTTTGAGACAGAAACTTGGAGAAAATTGAACCACAGAAACTGCACCCGCATGATCAGGCTACATCTTTCAGAGGACAGGAATGTTCACTAACAGTGTGCAAGCATGAGATGACTGAGACAAAATTGTCCCACAGTAAACTTGACTCCCTTGGGGTAGGACTGCCCCTGGTCCTGCACGCTCTGTCAGAGCTTCACAGCTTTTTAAAATCAGGGCAGCTGAGTTACTCTAACCCTGTGCCCCTGTAAACTAACTGGCAGACTTAAAGCCATCTCAAGTGCCACTGAAATCCCACTTTTCTGTACTGAGGAGCAAGTGTCTGGTGGACTGTGTGTGCACATTGATGGACAGCATTCAAAACAATTTGTGGACCATATGAATGAAGTGTGGGCATGTACATATTAATCAAAGCTACTCCGGCTCAACACAGATGCTGTAGATGCTTATCCAATTTTCACAATAAACTCACCTCAGACACCAAACTGCAGAAAGTATCTTCCATTTTGAGGTTTTATATCACATCAAGTCACAGGTCAATAAAAATCAAAAAATAAGACAGCTGTATAGAATTTTATAGCAATGACACAAAATTGTGATTTCCAAAGATTAATCTTTTTTTTTTCTTTTCTGTAGATTGAACTTGAGGGGCAATCACTTGTCTAGAAAGAAATACCCTTCAGTTAAATCCTTCATAAAGATTTTAAAACCTTGATAATGATAAAGTCCAAGGTTTAATTTTTCTGTACTTGCAGTACCTGTGCCTATGCACAGATACTCTCTATGGCTTCGCCCAGCATTTATCTTTCCTTTTTTTCCCCCTCAACAAAATTCTCAGGTAAATTTCCAACATATATCAATAGCTATTTTAATATAAAGTTGGTTTTAAAAAGCATTTGTAGGATCTAATTACAAAGTACAAGAGAACTGAGCAACAGTTTTCTTTGACAGAGTTAACAGTAATGTTGGGTCAAGCAGCAGAACCCAACTTTACAGGCTTTTGCAGCGTTTATTACAACAGAAATAAGCATAAATAAGTAGTCTGAAACAGTCTGCTTTCATTTCTTGACAGAGCTCTGTCCTTTACACGGTAAATGTCATTATGGATGAGGGGGACAGATAGTCACTCCGTACGCATGTGACCCATGACCTGTTCAGCGTGCAGGCAGACACAAACACCACCGACAGCAGGTCTGCAGACAGGGAGGACTGATGGGACAGGAGCTGCTGGCTCCCCAGCCACTGTCTCTGCCCCTGAAGATGGGTAGCAAGGAACTTCTTCACTCAGAAGCTGCATTAGTCTCACCGTGCTTGACAACCACCAATTGACCTACCCCTCCAAAAGAGTGCCTAATCCTTTTTTGGAGCCCATTTAAACTCTTGGTCTCCATCCAGATTTAAAAAAAAAAAAAAAATCCACAATTCAATTAGAAACTGTAGAAAGAAGTTTCTTTTATTTCCTGTCTGAAAAGTTCACAGGTTACTCAAACAAAACTACAGAAGTGCTGAGCACTTTCATCTTCCATCAGCTTCAAACAGTTCCATGAGCTCTTAGCAACTATCAAAAAGTAAGTCAAATATAAACACATAACCTGAATTACACAAACATTTCCTTTCTCATTCATGTTTCTCAAGTCTGCGGAGATGATGACTTTTATAATGACACATTGGGAAAGTGTGTAACCCATTATGTAGCCATAAATATAGCTATAATATTATACTGGTTTTCTGACCGTTTAAAGATTTAGCAGGGATATGAATGTCCCAGCTTGCAAAACCAATTTACATATTCAAGTTAAATGTTTATCAGTCATAAATCAAAACTTTTTAATTTCTAGTTCAAATCATTATCATGAGTGCTGCTCTGATCTTCCTGAAACAGATCTAACAAGTTACAGAAGTAAGAGAAAAAGCTAAAAAGGAAATCAGAAAGTGAAGCCTCTGTGATGAGGTCAAAATATTGTTTAGATTTGAAACAGAGGCAGTAGTGGTTATGCCAATACAGAGTCTGTATTACTCATTGCTTTTCCCCAGCTGGGTAGCTATGACAAGTATTATATTCTGCTGGTTTTCAGCTATGCTTGTGTTGGACGTCGTTCCACAGGTACAGGATATAGAGCCACAACAGAAGGAGTCATATACATTGTCCTCCTATACCATTCATTTGGTTGCAGAGCCATAACAGTTGCTATGTCACCACTAATCCTCTCTTTTCTAGTCAGCTTTTTTATGTTATGGCTGAGACTGTACTTATTTCTTTTTAGTGACTTGGTAAAGTAGATAATACTTCACACAGGTCTCTTGTTCACACAGAGGCAGGCAGACTACAAGCGTGCTTTGAAAACACCACCACAGTTTCACAGACCGCGGATGACTGACGTGCAATTCATGGCCACTGTAAGGCACAGGCAATCAAAGCAGTGATGGAGAGCTTCCACTGGTAAAACATGGCCCAAATAAAATTCAGAAAGGTTTAACATACTCACTGCAGATGACGAGGATCCTGAATAATTGCTCCAGGGAGTGTGTGCAGTATACAACCATTTCAGTGTACTAAATCAGAGCAGTGATTTGGTTTGAATTAATGTCTCACTACCACCACTCCTGCATTGATCATGCTGCCAGACCCAAGATAAAATGTCTATCAACAGCCTCAAGGAGCCAGGGAGAGATCGGTAGCTGCTGGCCACCGGTGGGGTGGGAGGATTCCCTCTCCACAGCAATGCCCTGGTAGGAACAAGAATGTGAAGAGGGGTGAGTAGGTTGTTTGCAGGCAACATGCAGTTAATCTGTCTACCTCTAAACATGCACAGTTCAGAACTGCAATTAATTTATGGGTCAGGCTCTCATCTCTGGATCCCCTCTAGTTCCCTCTACAATGCTTTTAACAGGTCTTAGTAGTTTAGCTGCATAATAAGTTTCACTAGGATGAGAAACCGGCACCAAGAACTAACTGCACTATTATAATAACGCAGTTTCTGTTCATCTTGGTATTTCTTTCACATGGAACAAGCACTAGATTCAATAAAAACATGTGTTAGAATTACTTCTTTGCTCTGTGGATGGAGATACAAAGAAAGCAGTAGAATGGGTAGAAATAATATCTGAAGTCTATCAGTAATTTGATTCAGCTTGTAATTGTGGTCATTAATGGCTGCAGTAATATGTTTGGTTTAAAACAGTTTCTGGTCTGGTTTGGAAAACTGGAAAAACCATAATCACAGGAATCAATCTAATGGATTTAGTACTAGGACACAACAATTTGGAGAGGGATCCATGTGACTTCTGTTGCTTTCCATGGATCAGCTCTAATGTAGGGAACAAAAGCCCCTGATCTGTCTTTAGTATAATATTATGCAGTCATACTTTTTACAGTTTATTTGTAAATCTTGAGCCGAAAGAAAGTCTTGAATTTGCTCCATCAAGGATCTGATAAATGTCTCAGCCATAATTTTCCTCCATTTTGTCCTAGCCATTACTTTCTGCCCTACAGTTCTGTTTGAAAGGTTCGTGGTGGAGCGGAAGGGGGAATGGATTTTTTTTTTTTAAGGTACAATTGCACCTACTGCAAATTCAGTATGCCTGTAGCGGGAGGCTTACCATTGACAGAATTTCCAAAGGTGCTCAGTGTTGATCTGGCAGCGTTTCCTTTAAAAATGAACTTTTCGCTTGCCATCAGTGTGGAAAAGGTAAACTAGCACCAAGCACTTTTGAACCCACCTTTAGCACACTAAATGGAAAATTACTTCTTTAAGGATCATCCTTCTATTTTCTTTGATACCTTCCTTACTCACTCTTATTCTTCTACTTATCTGTGGTCATTCCATGAGTCTCATATCTTCAGAAACGGGTCCCTTTTCTCAGTTCTAGCCACTGTTATTTGAGTTAATGCAAAATCCAAGTGGTTTACAAGTTGTTTCCTTTTCCTTTCCTTCACCACATTTTTTCCACTCAATAGGTTTCACAAAGTAACTTTCTTAGCCTTGCCATATAAAGCATATTCCCTCTGAAGGCACATTGGTAACTTTTATCAGAGCACACTTCCCCATATATTTTGTGATCTCAGCCCTTAAAATCTCCAGGAACTTGCCGGCAACTGAAGTCAAATTTACTAGCCTATTATTTCCTATTACTGTAGTGATTCTTTCATAGACTAAGATAACGTTAGTTCCTTTCATGTCCATTTACACTCCTCTGCCTCCCTACAGAACTATTAAATATGGTAATTCATTGAGTATTCTCCTACAGTGACAAAATCCAGCATGCTCCTATCCCTCCCACAAGACAAGACAGCAACCAACTCATCTGAGATCACAGATGCTGAAATTTACAGATGTGGCCCTTTTTGTGATCTCCCAAAGTAACACAGGTCTCTTACAGGTTTTCTCAAGATTCCATTTGAACTAAATAAAAGATTTTTAGAAATACACACTCTAGTCTTTAAGAATTTCCACTGATGGGAAATCCACTACAACCCAAATGAATTTGTTTTGAATTTGTCTAACTTCAGTTTTGTCTTGTAGACTGTGAGCAATTCAGTCCTAAACTTTCCTTCAGCATAGCTAACCAGACGCTTGCTCATGTGGCTCATTTATGAACCTGTTTATATTGTTACAGACTTCTTGGGTGGCAGACCTTGGCAGAGGACAGGCACTCCATGGCAGCAGGGTCTGGCAGAGGGGTAGTGCCACCTGCCTGCTCCTACCCTACCTTCCTCAGTACAAGCGCTGGGCTGTGCCACAGCGCTGCTTTAGGAGCTGATGTTACAGAGTATTCACCACTGTTCTTGAGACTTTGTTGGCAATCTGAGCCAACAGAAAGCAAAGAGAAAATCCATTCATTCAACAACCAAACCTTCTTTCTGGATTTTTCTTTTAACCTTCTACTGTAGGTTTGCACAGCCCAGTACAACTTTCATTCTTGGCAGCAAGAAGCTACCTTTTCAATAAAAGGAAGTTTTAGCAACTGTGAATGTTAATACCATTATATTATTAGTAATTTATGGTCACTATTACCCTGATTCCCCCTTTCTCTAGTTAGTATAAGCTTTTACCGTCTACACAGATGGGTGCAGGATCAGAGTCCCTCTCACACAACACTAGTCCAGCATCGCCATACCCCCACTTGTGTGGCAGTCCTGTTTAAATTGGTGGCATACAAAGCTCAGGAATAGATAAGTATATCTTGGCGTTTTTACCCAAAGTTTATATAAACCCCCAAGGTCTTTATAATTAGCTTTAAAGCTTCCTATGTTATATAGCAAGACTTTTTGGATTTCTAGGGTACTACTTCTGCCAGACCTGAAGTTCAGAAATACACAAAAATGTTAAGGAACACATGTACCAACTCACATATATAATTGTGTAAGCTACATCTTGTAGATAAAAGTGTTGATTGAAAAGGCAGAGGGGGAAATTATGTCAAGGGGGGCAGGTATTCACACAGCAGTGAGGATGACATAACCGCTG
Organism: Athene cunicularia; assembly: GCF_003259725.1. NCBI lineage: Eukaryota > Metazoa > Chordata > Aves > Strigiformes > Strigidae > Athene > Athene cunicularia. Next base: position 28,177,113 of record NW_020799101.1, on the reverse strand, counting down.
AGTAAGAAGAAGCTTTTTCTACATTTATTTGCAAACGGGAGACTGGATCATTTCCACTCCCCATGGCAGAGGGAGAATGTGGGAACCCCTCTCTGGCCAGCCAGATGCTCAGAGGTAAAGATATGTGAATGGGGAAACTAAACAAAAGATGATTTACAAAGTTCTGGCTTTAAACCACACTTTTCAGGAGGGTAAAGGAAGTGTACAGTAGATGTCAGCACCTAACCTGCTCTCTCCTGCATAAGGAAATGAATCACGCTTGCAGGAAAGCAGTGCGGGTGATGCAGCCCTTAACAAAATGCTTTCTCTGGGTGCCTTGCTCCCACAGCTCAGTCCCGGGCCTCTCCCAACACAGTCTGCAGCCCGCCTGTGATGGTGATGCTGCTGGTGTGGGAGATGCTGCTCGCCAGGACAAGAACCCCGCAGTCCCTCCCATTTCACACTTCTTGGCCACAGACCCTTTTCCTGGGTCAGACCCTCGAACAAATTGGCTATCACTGCCCTGCCTAGCAAACACAAGTACCCCAGGGCCTGTTACACCCTGATGCCCTCAAGGTCACTCCGAGGAATTTTTCATTTTTCCTGTAATCAGATTTTTTTTCATAGGCTGGCCAGCCTATGAAGGCCTTCTGTCAATCTCTTCCCCAGATATTTCTTTGGAGTCAATCTCATGCTAAAGCAGCAAGTAGCTCATTAGCCATGAGGAGGAAGATGGCCTTGCAAATGCCACTCACCAAGAGATCTGATGACAGAGACACCGGGGCACCTCCAGGGCTGCTGGCAGCTCCGGGGTGCCTTCGCACAGGCCAGCAGTGCCTAGGGGGCTGGCCTGCCCTCAGGTACCAGCTTCCTCAACTGGCAGGACCTGGCCAAACAATGATCATTTGGTGGAGCTTAAGCCATGAAATGTTTCCAAACTCAAAAACTGGCCTACCACTCAAGTCCATCATGAAACTCTGAGTCTTTCTCAGAGAAAAAAAAAAAAAAAAAAAAAAAAAAAAAAGTGGAAATAAAGCAAAGCCTCCACTGGTCAAACTACAGGCAACATCTCAATCCCTCCTTGCTTACATTAACCCTAGCCAATCTAGGCAATTCTCTCCATATCCAAAGAGCATGAAGTAATATTAAATTAACCACTAGCTTCAATTTATGATAAATCCCTTATTGAACTTTAATGCTTTATGCAAAGAGAGAGATGTTTGCAGGCGGGCTTTTTGTGCATGTGCCTGTTGTTTTTTTAATTAGAGGCTGTTTTTGCTAAGTCACATGCCTAGTAGGAAGCCTGGCTTTTACCCATCTTTCCTCTAAAACACAACCAACGTAACAGGCCTCGTGCAATCAACTGCAATGGATCTGATCCTTAAAAACAACATTTGAGAAAGCAGGTGTCTTCCGGCGAGCCTCACGCTCTGCAGATGGGCGAGACGATTAAATACCATGGGAAGTGCTGTCGTGCACTGCAGAAACCATACCAACAGATTGGTAATGGTGCTATTCTCATGAGAAAAGCGGGGTCATTATTAAATGGATGGAAACTGTTGTTCATAAAAGACATTTGTACAAATGTAAACCCTTCTTTACTGCCACGTTAAATTTATCACAACACAAAGAACTGTCAGTAAGAGGATGTTCGGTCTTCCCCCACCATCACAAGGCCATTTAAAGTAGATATGTTAACACTGATGTGTTAATCCGAAACTACGTTCAAAAATTGATCAAAATACTCATCCTCCTCAAGTCCTTTGCACTCCTGGTGGAATCCCTTTTATTCCTGTACAAGGTGAAGTTAGTTACTGATTGCATGAGGCACTGGGAGCAATGCCTATGTAGGGTACTTAACACCTTTCCTTATAAAGGAGAGAGAGAGAAAGAGAGAGAGAAATCATTCTTCCTGAATAAATTTGCATGCAGCTATTACTTGCAGTAGCCCTATGACATTTGGCTCGAAGAAAAAAATGCCTTTATTTCTCTCATAAAATTTCACTTCTGCTTTGCTTGGCTAGCAGCTGAAAAGAAAAACCTTTTCTCTTCATTGGCTTCCATTTTTCTGAAGAATAGCAAGCAGCTCTTCAAGAAAATGTGTAAACAGGTGAGCAAACACCCCAATTTTCACTGGAAATCCAAGAAGCTACTGCAGCACTTGGAAAAGCAGTATGGAGACAGGGGCTGACTCTGCTACCGAGCTACAAGGTCTGTGGTGCTTACACCCCAACACCCAGAGACAGCAGAAGCACTCCCAGAAATATGGGAAAACTGAAAAAAAAATGCCCTAATCTTCCCTCAATCCACTGAACATCACCAAGACCCAACATGTAACCTTTACAGTCCTATCCATCACTGGGATAACAGGATCTCCTGTTATCATTAATTTTTCAGTCCAAGAGGTAGTAGTCTCTGCTGAAATGTTTAAGGAGATGGATGAAAGTCCTATAGGTGACAGGGGAAAAGAAATTCATAGCATCATACAGTACTCAGTTTCAGTTTAACTTTCTCTTTTAAAGAAACGCAGAAAGTTCTGTTTTTAAATCAATGCTTTGGTTTTTAAAGCGAGTGTTTGCAGGTTCAGGCATTATGAAATACCAGTTCCTCTAGAAATGCATCCCCACTCCCATATAGGCACACACAGGGGACATAGTCTTGGACTAGCATTTCTCCACAGGAACCTGCCTCGGTCAACATACAGACTGAAGAATGAAAATCAGAGCAGCAACTGAATCTCTCTTTGACAAAGGCTGGCTGGTTTTCGAATGTAAAATTAGCAAAGACATATAGTTTCCTCAATTAATAAAAAGACCCCCATCCAAACCCAGCAGTTTACTACAAAGGAAATTAATTTTAGTTAGTTAGTTAGTTAGTTAAAAAAATATTTTCACCAAAAAGAGATGAACATGTAGAGACAGAATGACCTTGAAGTGTTACACCATTATCTTCTGTGATATCCAGCAGAAAAAAAATAAAACAAACACAAATTATTTTATAGGCACCTGGCTCATTATGTCTTAGGAATTAAATCCTCATTTATCTATATGCACCAAACAGTACCTATTCATCGCCTTCACTTAAAAACACATTGCCCTTCTTTCTAGCCTTGTTAATTTCCAGATGCTAATTAAATTTATACTCATAAATGTATCTGTTTAGCATGCATGACTAGATCATCCCTCAATATCCATTATCCATTGTACATTCCAACATGTTTACCTACTGCTTTTGTTTTGCTTTGTTTTGTTTGGATCCATTTCCATCAGTTTAAAGGAGGTAGCTTATGAATTTAAGTTTCCTATTTTGATGCTGGGTGGCTGGATTCTCAGGCTTAGAGCTTTTGTAAACACCTTTGTCTCAACCTACTGTGAGGCAGAGGTATTTTCAGATTATAGCATCAGACTATGGAGGAGCAGAGTGGGAAAAAAAACACCCTGAAAAGCAGCATTTGAGGCCCTTTATTTGGGCTCTTGGTGAAGGCAGAGGATCTTTTTCTCCTCGGCCCTGCCCTGCCCACTGCAAAGCCTGGATGTGTACTGTTTTCTGGATGCCCTGTTCTGCTCAGTGCAACTGGCACAGACCAAGCTGAGCCTCATCAGGGACAGACTGGAACTGCCATGGGGGAAAACCACATTTGAGTTCTGGTCTTACTGCTCTTGCAGGGTTGCAGGATCGGGCCGGGAGCATGAGCTAGTGGCACTGCCAAACTCGACTTAAAACATGCCCCTGACAGGCGGGTGGAGAACTGTCCTTCATCTTCTGTATCTGACTGCAGCACAGAGCCTCACAGATAAGTCTCAAAAGGAGAAAATCTGAAAGGTCCCTAAACCCTGCCTCTGCTCTTCTCCTGCACACCACAATAGCATTTGCCCTTCCCTGACCAGACTAGCAGCACTGGGCAGCAGCAGCCCAGCCATTGCTCTCTGTCCCTGCTACCATCTCCTGGATTTCCCCAGCCACCATGGGGCCCTTAGGGGAGGGACAATGAAAGGCAGATATTTCCTCTTTGTTTCTGAGCATGTACAGCTCCCCAGTCCCTGGTTCTCTCCACATGTTCCATCTCTTCTGGATTTTGCACCTTTTGGGCATCAACTAATGCCATTAACTTTAGTTTGAAACTGACTGGAATTTATTCTCATGAATGATACTTGTCCCATGAAAAATCCTGAAATTTTGACAATCGTTTCTATTTCAAAACAGGATTAAAGATCTGCTTTTTAGCAGTGGAAAGCATTTTGAAAGAATCTGCAAGTTTTGTTCCTCTTCTCTCTCCCTTACTAAAATCTCTAATTTTGTTATACTGAATTAAATCAGCCAAGGACGGCTTCAACTCAGTTTGACATTTCACAGTGCAGGCTACATATGGACATACTGCTACCTCATCTCAGTGAAATTAAACCTTAAGTCTGTCTTAGACTCCTAAGCATCTCACTCTGGGCTGTCCCACACTCTGTCCCCCGGCACAACTGCGAAACCCCGTGGCAATGACTTCCAGCCCAGCTCTTGCAATTGGAGAGCACTGTGTAGCATAGGAAACACACCTGGCCATGGAATCTAGGTTCAGAGCAGCAGTGAGGCACAATGTCCACAAATTTCCCCTAGCAGAGGTCATCGCAGCTTCTTGTTGGGACACAGATGAATGCTGATTCGATACCAAAGCTACCTGATTTGATTGGCATCAAGCATATTTTGAATTCAAACAGTTCAGTGCAAAACAGAATCTACCCTCCATTTTCTCTATGAAAAATATGACTTTGCAAAGCTTGCTTTTATGTTGAGAAAATGTAAGTGAAAAATTCCCAATGCAGAACTGGCAGAGTTGAAACAGTGAAACTGCTTGCAGAGGCAAAATTCCAAGTTGGTTTTAACTTATCCCTAATGCACATCCCCAAAACTACCAAAATATATCACTGCTCACAAACTTAATAAAAAGAGTCATTAAAAAAACACAGAAATATTCCAGGGTGGATCACTTGACTGATCCAAGGTCTCTCAAAAGCTTGAGAGCTTTTAAGTGTTACAGAAATGGCCTAGTGGGAAGAAAAGAGCAAATACAGCTCTTGTCACCAGGGCTGATTTTATTGCTGGGAAGGCAAGGAGATTCCCACCCACTGTAAGAAATACCTGAGATAATGCTGCAAAAGCAAAAGCAAACAATGCAGGCTACTGGTTAGCTTACACACCACTGAATCAATGATTTGCTTCAGCACAGGATCTGCAGTGATATTTCATTCACTCTAACACAGACAATCATTATCTGCATGTGGGTGCTGAGAGGACAAGGCGCGAGCGTGGAAATCAAGGTCAAGGAAGCAAGAAAAACTCCCTCATTTATCCCGTGGAACAGTTATTCTATTCTGCAATAACTCGGGTTAACAAATAACGTAATAAAGATTGGCGTGCTGCCAGGATGACTGAATTGATTCCTACACTGCACAGCACAAATCTTTTGATCTCCCCATAAAGAATGGGAAATTATAGCCACAGTGGGTACCTCGCAGGAAAAGCAAATAAAAATGAAATGAACATTTCTAGCAGTTTTGACCTTGCTTTGGGGAATACTGCTTTAAATTTGATTGCCCTGCCCACTTATTATTTCACGAGAAGACACAAGCAAGTCACAAAGACAATTTTTAGTATTCTCTTTGATGAGGTAGAAAACTGGATAGTCTTCTCCCACCCACTCCCTTTTTTTTTTTTTTTTTTTTTTTTTTTTTTTTTTTTTTTTGTTCATATACTCAACAGAAAAGATTTTATCGGGGTTTTGATTTGATTTTCAGGATTTCTGGTGGGAAATTCTTACAGCAGATATTTTGCTTCCATTGGGGTTTATGGTGCTATTCTGTATAATTATTTCTGGCATTTTGCCCATCAAATTGTGAGTTTCTTCAAAGGAACGAAATGACAGGAGGCCTCCTTTAGAGCAATCATGGATGGGGTTTGAATTTTGTTGTCTTGGAAACAAGCTAGTTCTTGTCATTGAATATATTCATAAAATAATGGTTGAAACATCACTGATAATAATGGGCTTTTTCCTTGTCAAAATTCATGTTCTGGGGACTTTGCTGCAAGAGGCTCTGTCAAAGAGTTTTTGCAGATGTTGAAGCTAATTTCAACACTTCTGTTTAAAATCCCCAGCTCAGGTGTCCCACCACACCTGCAGCCAGCTCTGCCCATGGGGGGTGGCTGATGGGGGTCAGGAAAGCCCTGGCATCCCTCCTCACCCCGAGGAGCACCAGCTAACTGCGTCCCTGCAGCAGAGACACCGAGGCACACACCCTCCTGTCCTCGTTTGTCAGCACCAGATGGCTCTGAATCGTGAGACCGGCACCCAGCATGGATAACTTTGTCTGCGTTGTGCTGTTTAGGTAGAAAATATATTTTTCCCCTTGCCTGCTGATATAAATCTGAAGGTTCAAGGTATTTACACTCTGTGCCAGGGGTCTTACCAGTTTCTCAGCAGGTGCTTCACTTTTCAAACAGATGGATATTGATTGATGAGTAAAACGCAGAGGCAGAGGTGAGGTTTTTCAGGAAGGCTATTCAAATCAGGAACCCGCTATCACTCTTTGAGCTTCTGTATCAATCAATTCGCCTTTGGTTTGGGTTCTTCATATATATTTAAAACCAAGGAAAAAAGAGACCCTGCATCAAGATGCTGTTGGCTTCCAAATGGTGTGAATTAAGCTGAGAGCTGTGCAGGACTCGACAAACTCCTACGGCTCCCTGTGTCTGTGTGGACATGCAAACTTGTGTGCGTGCGCGCGTGTGGCACACACATATTGGGAGGTGGGGGTGGTGAATCTATAAAAAGCCACCAGTGGGGACAGGCCATAAAAAGCTTCCATTCTGCCAACTTTTCCGTGAACCATTTGGCTGGATATAGTAAACCTGTGGGACACTTGAGAAAATTAAAACTCTAAATTATTACTAGAGAGACTAGCCATAATAGATATGCTGTGAGAATCTTACTAGCAGTTTTACGATTTTTTTCTGTCCTTCTCAAATCACTACATAATGACACTCAATACTCAGATGTCTAACAAGGCCATTTAACATAGCCTGCAGAAGAGGATTCTCCTGTGAAATTTTACTACATCCTCTTTAGCACAAAGCTTTCTCAGATTATTAGTAATTTGCATTAGGTCTATTTAATTTTGAAGAGTGCCAGTTCAGTGACCACATGCATATTAGAGCTTAGCAAGTGCATGTGTCTAAAAAGTTACCAAAAGGTCACAGGAATTCTACAAGGCGTTTGGGATTTTCAAATTTTATCTTCATTGCAGCAAGGAAAACCAGCACGAACCATTTTACAAGGCCAGAGCCTCTCATTGGAGGCATGATTAGTTGCAAGCATTAGCCATGTCATGTGCACATCCCTGCAGCAGAATCCTTTTCCATTACATACAAGTTTTTTAGCAAAAATTTCCTGTTTCAGTGTGAAAAAACAGCCTGATGAGGGGAGAATTCCTCTAGGCAACCTGAAGGAAAAAGCACAGCTTTTCCTGTAAGCACTGGTAAGAGCCACCTCTTTCCAAGCAAGAAACCCAAGGACAGCTCGTGTGACATACACTGCCACAGAGTTACGAGTCAAGTTACTAGAGAAACCGTAGTACTTGACAGTGCTGCCAGAACAGTCAAAAACAAAGGACAACAGCAAACAAAAACAATATAAACAAAGGTCAGTTTTCTTTCAAGAAGACACTCCTACCTTCTCCTTCCAAAACATCTATCATCACGTTTTGAGTGCTTCCAAAGCCTACAACAAACATAACCCCCAAAGGGACAGGTGTGATAAACCCCAGGCATCACCTGGACTTTTCTGAGACCCCAGTTGCTTGGTACCTGTGTTTCAGCAGAAGGGTCACGTCCTAAAGCCAGCTTTAAGATCATTCCTCAGTAGATGTAAAAACTGGTCTCAGAGCCATGTTGTCTCCTGAAAAAAATGCCAGATGATAAACTGTTTCTTCACATTGGTGAGATGGAAAAATGCCCTTGTGGTGTCTGATCTCCTGTGCACCAAGGGCAAGTAAAGTGTTCATAACCTCACCACTTTGTGAGTATATTTTTATTCTTTGACTATTTTACACACATGCAATATTTCAGACTCCTATCACAGCCACCACAGAAAAAATATGATTGTCCTGGCTCAGGAAAGCAGGATCTTGCCAACAAAATTAGCTCATCCTTGTGAGTCAGACACTCCAATCAAGATGATAGAGCCTCCTACAGTAGGTCTGAAGGGAAACGCAGCCTTACAAGGACAGAGCATTTCAGGCTGTCCCACATCAAGATTCAAAAGGGATCAGTGTTGTTCCTTCTACCATTGCATTAGTCTGAACACACACTGAAGCATGGGAAGGTGAGGAGCAGATGGGAGGGGGAAAACTCTTTGCAATCTGTTCTTCATAAGTCAATGATTATGAATCAGATATCTAATGAAGCAGTAATAGGAATGATGACTAAGTAAAGTAGCTAATAAAGCTAATTTATGTGAAGTTGAAATTTTTAGTACTGTACATTAAAGCAAGCATGATGTCTCAGCATAGTAGGGGCAATGTTAGTGCTATATATACCAAGCACTTGCAATGCTTCAAGACGATAATACAACTAGATATGCTGAGCTTCTGCATTTCTGATTAAAAGCTTTGTTCTTCAGCACAAACCAACCTACTGGCCTTCCCACGCCACCTGCACGCTTGCTGGGAAACGCACACTGCTCTGCAGTTCTGGGTGGCACCATATCTGCTCAGCCCCACCAGGAAAGAAAAGAAACAAATCAAGGGCCTAATAAGGCAGATGTTTTTCCTATTATTAGTGTCTCCATTTTCCTTGCTTTTTTTTTCTTTTGTTTTTTCCTCTTTGTTTTGGTTTTGTTTTGTTTTGTTTTTTAAACAAAACCAAACACAAACATCTGACTAACCTTGACTGAAACAAACCTGATACTCTGCAATGTGTATAGTGGGCAATAAACTATGGCACATATAGCTTCTCAACACTGCATTTCCATTTTAACTGCTCAGCTATGAGAGTATTTCACTCATACTGTAACTCAAATGATTACAGATTACTTTAATGCAATTTGCTCTTTTTTTGCTTTCATGGATTTTAGAAAATTAATAGACATGAGCAAGCTTGCCAGGAAGTCTGAATGCAGAGACAAATGAAGGTCTTGGGAGCCCAAAACACAAGCTACTTAGCTACTCAAACTATACCCTTCTGAGAATGGAAATATGTAGTGTGATATATTTGTTTGCCGTCACCGGCAGGAAGGCCTGCCAAGATAGCCTCACTGCTCTGGCACATGGTCAAGTTGTCTCCCTGTACACAAAGTCAAACCAAAGCCAGGACGGGACACAAGGACACCTGGGGCTTTCACTGCCTTTGGCCTGAGAACACCTTTCCTAGGGAAAATGTAGCTGAAGTAAATAAAAAAATGAACGTTTGGGAGAAGCCTTCACAGTTCAGGTTCCCAAGCCAAGAATTTGAAAACACCCATCAAGCCGTGGATTCATCCCACCATGGAGGCAAAGGGCTCGGCAGTGGGTGCACAGGGAGGCTGCCTGCTTGGGACCCCAAAGGGGCACAGCAGCTGGCAGCTCCCACCTCTGAGACACAGAGGAGCATGTTCAAGAGCCCTGCCTAGAGACAACAGTGAATGTCATCCCTAAAGCCCATCTCACCTCATCTGCCCCAAAAGGACTGGTGTTCACCATATAGGATGTCCACTGTGCGGGGAACACCAAGGTGCTCATGCACAGCTGCCTGCAACCCAGTACCCTCACCACCCTCGAACAAGAGCACAGACTTTAAAAGTTGATTTTTCATACTGGTATCAAAAAAACAGATGATACTTTATTAAGATGTAATTTGGGGGCAAGAACTATCAACCAAAGGCACTAGCCAAAGGGCTAATATTTCTGAACACAGACATTTTATTGCTTATCATTTCTCCTAACCATTCACTCTCCCTCTCTGAGCCTCCGCCCATGAAATTGAAAGATTTCTAGTAGAAATGCCTTTGTTGTATCAGCTTTGGAAATATGGATTACAGTATTCTGTGAAAAACATTTATTACTCTGAACTATGACTCGGACATTGTTGCATTTCTAGGGTTATAGATTTTCTTTCAGCTAAACTAAGGCTGTAAGTCACAGTGACAGTTGTAATGTGTGTAATACCACAGTACCAGATTCTATTACATACATATTTTTGCTAGAGGTTTACGATGTTAAAAATATTTCTTCTTTTCTCAATACCTTTCCCTACCTGTTGTGTAAATATATTGGAACCTATAATACTGAAGTCAATTTCCAGATGAAATGTGCATGGGAACAAGTAGTTTGTCCTTTTTTGAGAAAAAAAAAAACAAGGATGGGGGGAAGGGAATACTGCATACAAACTAATTATATTCAAGCACAATATTGAATTGTAATAAAAGATGAATGAGAGAAAGTGTGTGTCATTGTGAGGAATAGGGAAGGTTACAGAAAGCTGAGACTAGGGAAGGATTTATCATGTGTGATGCTTCAGGCATTGTGTTGAAAGATCTGCAGACTTATTTGCAAGAGTGTTTTACGGGAAAAATAGAGCAGTCTACATAGGGAAGAATTACTATAGATTTTTACCTTTTATACAAGACAAAGATACAAAGATAAAACACTGTTTCTGAGGTTGGGGTTTTTTTTTTAAAAAAAAAAAAAAAAAAAGGAAATCTATGGAAGAAATCCCAGTTGCAATACAGAGGGGCAAACCTTTCAAACTGAGCTCTGAGGCCATCAACTGCATAAATTCAGGGAACAGACATTTGTTGAAATACAGCTGATCCATAATTTTTAATGTAAGCACAAAAGTGTGCTGGGTTTTAAAAAAACACCACACAACACAACAACTGCGACAACTAGAAAGCTTTCCAGTTTTGCTTGCAAAACCTTGGTGCACATATACATGCAAACAAACCTTTTGGCTGGTTGTTAGAATTCAGCTCTAGTACAGTCATAACACAGCTGTGGAAGCTGGAAAAATAATGGCATTCGGAGTGTATTAGTATGCAAACGGGCATGCCAACACTTCCACTTTGCTTCCAGAATTCCTCCAGCCTGCACATGTCGTGTTTGAAACCAAATAGGGCTGGAAATCAGGAGGGTCAAGTAGAGCCAACATCTCCTCTTCTGTTGTTCCTCCTCAGCATAATGCCTAGCTGGGGCAATTCAAGGCTGCTCCACTGCACCTCCAAGCAGAGATGGGATCAAGATGCTCTAGCACCATTCCTAGCAAGTAGAAACCTCCCATTGGTGTTGTGTTTAATGGCTATGGGAAGCGTCTGGTTGGGCAGGGTTGTGCGCCAGACCCACAGAGAGGGCTGGGAGATGAAGCTCCCTGACGAGAAGCATGCTTTGCTTTTCCATCATGCTTCCAACTACAGAGCTCAAAGCCCTCTAAAACAGGCATATCTGAATTAAGCTTCAGGACATATTTACTCAGCTCACAAGTGTATTCAGTTCTCTATTTTACAAATGGAAAAACTGGGGCACCGAGAGGTTAAGTAACTTGCCCAAGGTCATTGAGCTGAATCAATTTCAAAACTAAGATTAGACTTAAATTCACTCTGAGCATCTGATCACAGAAACACAGACAGCATCGACTTTTTTTTCCAAAAGAAGCTACTTATATGCTAAGCTATTTAGGGTTGAAAGGCAGAAGTAAAGAGCTTATTTGGGAAGCGAAGGGATTTGTTTTTAAGGAGTTTAAATTCAAAGAAGAAAGAAACAGAAAGCCACTGTACAGCATCCCCTTCAGAGCTGGAGCCTCCCCCTGGGTACCCACCCAGCTAACCCAGTCCTTAACCCTGAGGGCTGCACAGCCTGTTCACACACCAAAGTCCAAACTGTGGCACCCCAAATAGAGCCATCAGGGCAGGGAGGACCGGTTTCAACCCCTTGAGGCTCAGCATCCCCACACATCCCAGCGAGGGGAGGAAGGGGACCACGACCTCCAACCTGGGCCTCCAGCTCCCACACAGCAGCTTCCCCAACAGCACTGTGCAGTTCAGAGCATCCTCCCAGCCCACATCAGCAAAGAGCCAGGATGGAGTGTCTGTCCTCACCCTCTCTGCCCACCCCATTGCAGCCCATTTGAATAGCATAGGGGCACTGACATTTCAGCCCCAGGAACTCCATTGCATTCAGATTTCTCTGTGTGGCATTAAAAATAACATTAGGAGAGAAGGCTTACCAACCACAGAAACTCAATTAATGGGGCTGTCAAAGCTTTGGCAGACTTCAGTGCCACCAGGATTTCAGATGCAATCCCCATGACAACCTTAGCTTGACCCTTCCATACATATGAGCTATGATAATGTCTACACAGCTTTAAAAATATTTCGTTTTAACCACAGGGAAGTGCATCTGGGCCCATCCCCGCAATGGATCACATGAAAGGGGATATAGTATGTCCTTCTGGGCTGCTGCATGGCCTTGTATCTCCTCTGCAGCCTTGGAGGATCCAAGGCTTCAGATGGGACTATATGAATTGCATGAGCTATTAGGGGAAGAGGAGACAAGGGTCACTAGAACAGCAAATGCCCCCTGTGTTCTGCTGCTAGTAAATTCATGTCTATTAATTGCAATAAATTATCAGGTTATACCAGCAAAGTGATATGCAAAAAGTTCTCAGAAAAATAGAAAATGACAGGAAAAACAATCAGGCTATGGGTTTTGTTTGCCATCCCCCCAGAGACTATGTAAATTAAAGCATTTTTTCTTATGCAAAGAGCGGCACCATGTAAAGAACGGTATTTGCAAAACTGCTGATAGTCATATGGAGTATGAATACGCATTACAATTACAAGACCAACTTTTAACTGCCAGCAACGAAAGTGACTCCAACAGCAACACCAGCAAATGCAGTGATGCCTCAAGGCCTGGCAGAGACAGGCATTCCATCGTACCAATTAGTGTATGACCACAGAAAGACATCCTTAATCTGAAGAGCATCTTGTCAAAAGATACAGTCAGAGATTTACCTTGTTCTGCTGAAGGAGTATGAAAAATACTAGTGTGTGAATGAACACTTAGAGACAAAAGTTGACTTTTGTTCTATATTCTGGAAAACATGCAGGAACTTTTTGAAAACTTCAGTCACTAAAGTGAGATTTCTCATATATTTAATTTGTTCCAAGGCAAAATTTACTTCATGTTTTGCAAAACTCTGTTGGAGTTACAAAAAAGCGAAACATCTCATGGTTTTTCTGTGTAAGTCATGTTTTAGATACTGGCCTATGTGCAGTTCAAAAAGGGGTTGTAAGATTACAGGCTGAGCTCCACAGGTTAACTAGCAGGTTTAAAAGCTCAGCTGTAATGTTACATTAACATTGATTTTGGTACTTAGCCTACTGAAGTCTAGAGCACGGGCACGAATTCATTCAATTTTCCTTTTGTCACAGAAAACCTGCCATTTTCATCCTTCTCCGACAGCTACACCTATGTGGTTGTCACCACTACACTGCTTGGCCCGTAGGGGACATCCACGCTACCAGGCTTTGCACTGGCAGGGTTAGTGCAGCAGAGGTGTTTCCCCTATTGACAGCAGTGCAAATACAGTCTCAGAGCGTAAGCTAAAGTTGCATTACATCCCTTGTGCAGCTCCTGACCACCGCACGTGGGAACAGACCAAGTAACTTGTTCAAGGTCACACTGGAAATCAGTGACATAGCCAGGGCTGACCCTAATTTAGAGCTTCAGCAGCTCCCTCCAAAGCCCTAGACCACCTTCATGATGCCCTTCTAGGTGCCCATGTGGGCTAGGCTCCTCCTTCATCCATTCATTTGGGGATCAAATGGCAGAGAGGATGCTTTTGCAAGCCAGGCTCCTTGAAAAGAGCGTTCTCCTGGATTCTAAGAGGCAGTCCCAGAAGTCAATCCAGATCATCAATAAGTCTAACGAGCTTTTGGAAGCCTCTCCTTCCAACAAAAAGCTTTCAGGAACCAGGGAGACAAGGCACACACACACAAAAAAAAAACAAACATGGAAATCCTATGTGTTCAACAGAAAAGAGTAGAAAGAAATTGCACAGGGCTAGACAAGGGAGACCAACTGTTTGGAGATAAGAGCATGCCACAGTGCTCGCCAGCAGCCATGCACGGCAGGACTGGTTTAATTCACTTTCCGTGAGCAGGGGTGTTATTTGTGAGAGCTTTCAGCGGGGAGTGATCTGCAGACACCTTATTATAAACTTCTGCAGAGGTGAAGTCGGCGCTGAAAAGCACTTCTCGTTCTGTCTCCTTCCTGCCTGCCTTGTTCCTCACACATCATTTTCTTTTATCAAAATGGATGGCAGTATCAAAATTGAAAGGAAGTAGAAGCTGTGAAAATAACAGACCCAGGAAAAGAATTTTTAATTTTGCCTCAATTTCTTTGATGATGAAACCAGTGTTGAATATTAAGCAAGTCCTGAGAGTTGAATATCAAGACTAGCTGAAAGTTTTGCTTCTGTCAGAAATGTGAGCAGAATTCCTCTATGACCCATTTCAGCTTGTTATTCAGATACAGATAAAACTCTCCTGAACTTCACTGCGCAGATCCTGCTGTGCTGTGTCCATGCCCCTGTCCTTGGACTTCCCTATGGCATCACAGTTAAAGAGCTTGTCTGCATTTTCACTAGAAAGGGTGGGGGTGTTCCCCATTTAAAACCAGGGTAGATTTTTATTTAAAGATGCAAAAATAATTTTCAGAAGCTTATCCAGTAAATAAAAAAAAAAACTTTTTTTAAAATTACATGATAATGACTATCCTATGATTCTGTTTGGTTTATGAAAAAGTTAAATTACACCTTAAGGCCTAAGGACAAAGGAAAACAAATACCATTTTTCTTTTTGACAAAACCCAAAAACACCATGGAAGAAATTTTCCAAACTAGATTACGGTAATGGTCTGTTCTAGCCCTAAAATCCTCTGAGCCTCCCTTGATGCAATTATTAATAAAATTTTATCTAGAGCAACTATACAAACAAAAAGGTTCACTTTGCCAGCCCTGTGCAGGGAGGGTAGTAAAAAACCTGAAAAAGAAACACTACTGGAGGTGAAGTGACTGCTTCCCAAGAGAGGCGTCGCAGAATGGTGCTGAAGGGGCGAGAGGCACCTCCCAGGCTGGAGCAGGGGCGTGGAGTGGCAAAGGGGGACACCACCAGCCTCCCTCCATGCTGGGCACTCGGTCCTGGAGGGGACGGGAGCCACTCACTGCGGGTGGGTGAGGAGAGGACTTAGTTGGGTGAGGTGTCCCAAACACTTCTCAAAGGAGTTTGAAATTACAGAACCTTTCTAAAATTCTTTTTTTTTTCAAGTTGGAAGGTTTGCAGTAACATCAATGTCTCACTACTGAATCTAACTTTGGAAATTTAATCCTTTCATCTTTATAGGTGCTTCCAAAGACTTGAGAAAATTTTAGATAAGAACAGTGGGCTCCTCACAAATTCTGTCAATGCAACCCGGCTTGCCTATGGATATTAAAAAAAAACCAAACAAAAAAACAACAGTAGGAAACACAAGGTTGTTCTGTTTCTATACACACACGAGAAGCATAAATCCATTTCCTCATATATAAACCAGTGTTTCTTTCTTATTCATTAGACAAGCTCTACATCATAAAAAGATCCAAAAATCTTAACTTTTCTACATTGCTCAATCACTACAAATAACCAGACAAAAACCTGCTGGCCTCCTACCTCCTTGAACATTAGATTTCACATTTGCTAATATTTTGGGTTGTATTACATGTTAAAGGTTTTGATAAGAACATAATTATTAATTTTTAATCCAACTTTCTGAGGCATTGCAAGTGATATGACTGTGCTGCCTGTATCTATCAGTTCTGCTTCCAGCCATTAATACCGAAATTGTTGTCCAGTTTTAATGAAATCTGACACCAGTGTACTGCTTCTCTTAAAACAAGTTGCTGGTGGGAACAAAACTGTATCATTAGATGCCAGAAAATCTACATTGGATATATTTTATATGCACTGTAACCACAGGACAAGCTTTGATCAATCTTTGCACTTTGAGATAACAAGAGATAATCTGACCACAAGATGCAAATCTGTAGCAAATTAAACGCAGTAAACTCCATTGCTCACTGAACTCACAGCATGGGAGCTGCTCCAGAGAGACCCACTCCACCTACCCTGCACAGGAGGGAAGCACCCAGGAGGCACCGAGTCCTCATCCCACCATCCAACCTGTCCAGGATCAGATGATCTTTCTTATCAGCATTCTCTTCACTGCCATCAGAAAGGCTCTTCAGTCTCACACAGGGCTTTTCAAGTGTCACTGTTACAAAACATGAAGACAGGGACCAGGAAGGTGACTTCTAGGGACGTTAAAATTTGTCCACTTTTGCTCAGGTCTGGCTCACTGGCAGGAGTGATGGTGAGCTGGATGCCCAGCCCTCATTCTTGTGAGCATGCATAAGAAACCTCTGCAGCACTCAGGAGCAAAGGCAAGCAAGAGTTACCTGAGGACCGTGTCACTGGGTGAAATCACACAGGCCAACTGCAGGCAAGCGTGGCCAACCATGCTGGCCCCGCTGTGGGAGGTAGCCTGTGGCTCGGGACCAGAGCCCAACCAGGCTCTCCGCAGCACGGCCCTGGGAGGCTCACGCTGCGGAGGCAGAGGAGCCAGAGCTGGCAGGCTGATGCGAGCCTCTCTGGGTGCCTTTGCTCTAACAGACGTTAACCTGTGGCTAATCCACCATCTCACAGCCAGTGCCATGCCTCCCGCCCCCATGTCCAAAGTCCTCACATTAGCTTCCCCTCCCTCCCTGAGCCTCTCCTGACTTTCCCACGTGTTCCACCAAGCACCAAACCACTAACCGGCTGCAGCCTGCCTCAAGCGGGAGTGACAAAGCAGCAGCACGGCCAACACACCTCACCGCTGGCAGTGCCCACACAGCACAGCACGGTGCACTAACCAGGAGGCGGTGGGTGGGCCAAGGGCCTGCAACAAAAAGCACGCTCTGACAGCGAGGATGGGGCCATCAGATATCAGAGGCAAGGCAGCCCGAAGCTGGAGGCAGGTCAGGAGAGTGCTGCCCGCAGTCCTTACGCAGACGCAGATGATGAAATGCATGAGGAGGCATGATTCCCTTGTCCAGCTCTGGAGAGCACCAGAATGGCCACCCTGCCTCCAACGGAGCTGCTTTGTCCCTGAGCACCACTAAATCATCCCATTGCAAACCTGGAGCAGGTGAAGATACTTATCCACTGTCTTGCATCAGGGGGGTCAGGGGTTTAAACAGAGACAGCAAATGCTCTCAGAGCCCTGCTCCCTACCTTCTCCTCCTGACCAGCTCTCACACCCTTGCCCCTGTCCCAGTGTCCCACTCTACCCACAGGCTTTGTCTGCTTTTTGGGACCCAGCATGACTGTTTCCAGCAATCATGCTTATTATAAATTTGTTTGCCAAATACCTTTTACTGTGCCTGTGACAGGACTCACGTTTAAAGGAAGAAACAACACACCAGATACCTGAGCCTTCCTTTTCCAATAGCACCTATTACTGATGGCACAGCATGGGAGCATCTGCGGGGAGCCTGCGGGGCAGGACAACTGGTCTCCAGAGCATCACTTCAGCATTAGCACAAGTTCTCTATCCAAATAAACCAAACCACCGGCAAGAAAATGGGCAACTCTGTCACATGCAGTGGACACATGGCAGCGGCTGATGAAGGGTTTTTCACACAATATGTAATCACAGCACAAAGGAGACTGATCCTTGTGCTAGAACACAGCCTTGCAGTCCCCAAACCGTGAGCACAATTTTGGTCTTTGTTGTCAGAAATAGTTGGATTATTTCAAGGGCTGACAGACCAGCTTGGGTTGTGCTGGATTGCCCCCTGCAGCTGAAAGGTCGCATCGTCCCCAGCACAGGGCTGGCCTCTCACATCATGGCACGGTGCATAAAATTGGAGTGCTTGCTAGCAACAATCCCTGAGAAAAAGACTTGTAATAATTTTAATAACATTTTGCTTCTGGGTTATAACCAGAGATAGATGGTTTTCTTGTTTGTTTACAGATGTTTCTGGTTACAAGGGGAGCTTTGGCAAAAGAAATTACTTTTAAGAAACACTGCAGCCTCCCATATTCTTTTCCTCTGCTTGTAGAAGGCAAACATCTTTTTCTAGGTATTTCCTCTCTTTTCACGATATGACAGGTTGGGGAGAGAGAAAGGGAGAGAGGAAGGGGATGGGGAATAGGTGATGAAATATTTTCTAATCCTCCGAAGCAAAGGAAAGCAGCATAGCAAAGGAGATGTCAAGAAAAGGCTTTTTTCACCCCTCCACACACTTCAAAGAGATGTACCCTTGTATAAAAGATACAGCACAGAAGGCCAGACAGAGACAACTCTGAAGAGCGTGCAGAGCACCAACGCAGAGAGAACAAGGGTGGGCCCTGTTTTGTTTAGCAGCAAAGGCAGTACCAGAAAATCAGTTATTTTCGTCAGGTACTTATGTCTCTGCCTCACCACACTGCTGTAAAACTTTTGAAGTATCTTGGTTTACTTGCTAGTAAATGCTGGACTTCAAAGGAATAGGAAATGGATGCTGAATGGCAAAGTGACCTTTTATTACTCCAGCTACAGTTTGTAACCTGGAACGTGACAGAACATTTTTCATTCTACTTAAAAAAAAAAAAAAAAATCCTGCTAAGGAACACACTTTCAAAGCGGCTTCAATCAGAGCATTAGAGAGTTTTGACAAGATACCGAAGTGTATTTCCTGGTTCCACTCATGTAGCATGAACTGGGGTGACAAGAGGTTATAGCTGTGTCTCATTGCAAAAGTCTTTTTCTGGCTTCATTAGCTGTCATTATAGGCTCATCGCTGGTCTCAGATATTGCCCTCTCGCTCCATCTCCAGATGCTTTCACTGGCAAAAACAGTCTTCGATTTCTGTAGATAAGCGGCTGCCAGTGTGCGAGGCAGGTAACAGGTCTCCCCAGCAAGCATGCTCATTCAAATCTTCATGCACCCAGTGTTATATGGCAACATTTGGTGGCCATTTTGGAAACATACCTACTTACTTGATATTGTCTCTTAAGAGACTCTCACCATGAGAATAGCCACTATGTAACATCTTTTGTCCATGCGTTACGAGAATTTGCCTTCAGCTAGGGTAATGGGAAAGGATTCTGACAGAGACTGGAGACAGGCTGCTGCCATCTGAGGCTTCGTACTCCCACCAAATGAAAGCAAAAGAGTAGTTTAAGACTTCAAAACATGGTATATAAGATATACTAAATCTTCTTTCCAATGCCTACAATATTTATATTACTTTGGGCACTAATAAGTCTAGAATTTAATATGGGGTGTATCAGTACATTGATACAACCCAGAAAGGACAGTGGCCATTTGTGCTACTATGCCCAAACTATATTGTTCAAAAAGCATAAACAGCAAAGATCTCATCACTACCCAGATGTCAGTCCATGGCTCTATGTCTTGGCAGGATTTCTAGGCTGGGCAATACAAAATGACCAGACCATCACCAGTACTCACATTACATTCAACCACAGCACCCGAGCCCCATTTTGGCACACTTGAGTGTCCCTAGGTAGCAAGGGCTAAAGACAGACAGGCAGTAGAGATTCCCAGATCATAGCCAGCACAGTAAATCCTAGCATCACTCCTTGTGGGTCCCTGCCCACAGAGACTGGCACTTCCCAAACCTCCCCCAGGCTAAGATGGAACCTTTGATCCACCATCACACACACACCTCCTTTTCTTATCTGTCAGATGAAGGCTGCAAGGCCTGACCAAATCCTCTTATGTCAAGGATGAAGAGGGAATGAAAATATGGTATTTAGCAGCAAGCTAAATATGGAAGAACTTTGGAGAACAGGAAGAGTGAGCTGCAGCATCCACATGATAACAAGCAAGGCCAAACTGATGAAATACATTGGTAAAGAGTGGTCAGGACACAGGAAATAAAAGGAAAGGAAATACAGAAAGCTTGAGAATGAGATTAGAAAAAAAAAAAAAAAGTTAAAATTTAAAGGGAAAATATTCAGCAGTTTGAAACTGAGGAATCTAGCTGGAAATAAACATATGCTAGGAACAGGTGAGGGAGACAAGAAAAATGGATAAAAGGTCACAATTAGAAATTCATAAAAATTACATAGCAAAGTGAGAGACTGAATGGAAAGCTCAACAAGCAAAATATTAACAAGACTGGCACCAGTCTACTATAACCATTTCAGGTGTGTTATGACGTGAATAGATAAGGGCCTCTTTCCTTTTGCTTTTCCAAAAATTGAGAACAATACATGATGGCATGAACAGATACCCCTGTGCAGGCAGAAGAGAAAACCCAGTGGTTCGGAGGATAAGCCAGGACTTGCAAGACTTATCATTTTGTTGTTCTGATCTGGAACAAATGGACTGAGCACAGCAAAGTAAAAAAGAAAGAAAATATAATGGGGTTAAAAGGAAAGTCTGAGGGATCTAGAAAAAGAAAGGAGAAGAAAAATATGGCTAAAAGAACAGGGCAAGAAGTATTAAACATGCAACATTACAGATTTTAAATCCTACCAACATTTCAATAATGAACTTTGGAAAAAAAATAGAGTTTAACAATCACACCCATGAATTTAATTTCCCTTTGCTTGAGAGGTGTCAAAAGTTCCTCAGCCAAAGGTTGCTCTGATGACTTGATCCTTGCTGGATCCCAAAAAGACTCTCAACTGGCTCTAAGGGTCTCCACCATCCTTGTGAGGGAGGTGGGTACATACCCAGTGACAAAAAAGTGGCATGGGCAGTTTTAAAAAAATCCAGATGAGCTATTCAAAGGGAACAGCCAGAGAAACCCACCTCCCCCATGGAAGAAATAAGAGAAGGCCACACTGCCTACATCACCCCAGCTGAAACCAACAATTAGAAACTCCACTCCCCACTTAGTCCGTGGGGTTTTTAGAGAAATAATTTTAAAAGTGTGTTTCTCTCTGCCTGGTGAGGAATAAAGCCAGCCTTTTGGCTGAATGTCAGAAGATTTGTAAATGCAAGCATGGAACCTCCATAAACAGCTTAAATCAAGGTTTGCTTCCAAGCATGCTGATACCAAGAGCACGTGGGAGGCAAATTTAGACATCAAACAAGGGCCTGCACAGTAGAAATCCATCTGGCTACACTCAAAAATGGGCATTCACCGACTCAGACATGCTTTTACATTATATACTAAGCCATTTGGATGACAGTAAAACTGAGCCAGTCAGGAACATCATCGTGTTTATATCTGCCAGTCCTGCCAGGATAAAGTTGGTACATCATTTATGAGCGTTCACATTCCACAAGGCTCACAATATGGGAAATTTATCTATGGCCTCCTGTACATAAATAAATATTGCATTATCTCTTATGCTGGTACTACTGATATTGTGTGGGAACAGATTTTGTCTTCCATCAGCAGACTGGTGGAATTTAATAACATTTGTGGTCATCCTGTCCAACTGGAAAGACACATCACACCCATCATACTGAATGGCTCATCATCAGCTGAATATATAAATCTGAAAGAGCTGCAGACAGCAATAGAGTGACAGAATCTTTTACTGAACATGGATGCATTTTTCTCTGACAAATGGAAATCTCCAGGGAGTTATAATTTATCAGTTGTGCACCAGCAGTGTGCTCAGTATTGCACATGACTCAATGGGAAGATGGCTCTGAAGAGTTTGCAATCCAAGGTACTGGATTCTGCAGATGATCTTGCTGACATACATAAAATTAACCTGAGGTGTCTGGTGGATCGTGTGGTGTCTAACGTTCATGAAGAAACAAAGCAAGTGGAATGTAACATGACATACAGAAGAACTACCATCAGTTACACAGTCTGGAAGGTTCTCTAATGGCAAAGGAAACCAGCATCAGGTAACTAGTTGTCATCAGATACACAATGGTAGTCAGTGTCTCTAAGGCTTTCTTTCAGTGTGTATGATGAATTATTTTTTTTTTCTCCCACTAACTCACACGTCCTTCCTCCCCAGGATAAATTATATTGGCCAAAAGACTGCAAATGAGTTCACAGCCTACTGAGCCATGCAGGCCCATGCCTAGGACTCTGCCACCATTAGACATTACCTAAAGGTTTTGATAAGTTCCCGCTTCCCCTTTGTAGGTTCAAACCCTGGCGTTTCTCTCTAAGTAGTCCCTCAGCTGTGGTACTTCCCCATTACTTACAGGTGGCATTATAAGATAGCTCATATACTCCCGTGACTGCAGATTCTGGTTTAGATGGCAGCTGCCTACTTTCACCTTGGCTTACACCATCTCTCTTCGGATGTCTTCCCCAACTTCTGTCTCAGGCATCCTCAGAGGGAGCCAGTACAGGCTGTGTTCCCAGCTTCCCTCTCATCAGGGACTGAATTTGGTCCTAACCCAGGTCTGGGACCCCTGGGAAACCAAGAGGACAGTTACAAACTTTTACCATTTTTCCCACATTCTTTCAGTCATGTGAAGACATTGGAAAGGCTGCTGAAATTGGATAATATAATAAATCTGTCTTAAAAAGAGGCTGAGTTCTGGGACCATCCCCATTTCCTTTGGAAATCCTATGTGTTATTTCTGAACCTGCAGACACCATTATGTTTTTTTAATTTAATCAACTTCCAATAAAGCTGCTTATACTGGAAACAATAAAACTCTTTCTACCATGCCACTCTTCCTTCTTTAACACACATACAAAACACACAGAAGCCTCAAGAAAGCTCCAGGCATTCTAAGAAAAGAAATAACCAAATACCACCAAATATTTAATTTTCTATGCCGGAAATGAGAAACAGGTGTAATTAAAATAACACTTTTTAAATTAAGTGACCTCTCTTGACCAACCATCTGTGAATAATTCAGATTTTTTTTCCCATTATTACTGTAAAATTAAAACTAGGGCATATAAATGACGAGATCCTCTTTAACTATCTTTAAGCACCAGCAATATATATTTTCCACCAGTTAAAATCCTTAATGATACCAAAAATCTGTCAAGCATAACTCCCCCAATTCATTTGCCTGAAACCATCAATATTTTATCATGCATTTGCAGTTGGCTTTAATTTAACAGTCCAGGTTACTAATCAAACAAAACACCCAAGTCATTAAAAGTTAGCGTGCCATTTAGAAAGTGCATTTCACGTTTATTAAAATATCTTTCATGGAGCCATTAGAAGGCTAAAGTTTTAATTACAATCAGATATTTAGTTCTACTTCAGTTATGCTTTTGGCACTCTCTTGCAACTGCCTTGATTAATCTTCCAGACAGAGCTCATCCATTACCTCCTGAAATTATTTTCCTCTTAACTTCTTCATAATTCATCTTTTTTCTTCCCCCCTCCAAACATGTAAAATGCATTAAAAAGGTGTGCACAATACCTGCCTGAAAGATAAGTCATTAGAAAGATTCCATTTCAAATGCAATTTATTCTCAAAAGTACCAAATAGCCATAATTCAAACAGATGTATTGAAATTGAAATGTAGGTTTTCTTGTCTTTGTTGTCATTTTAACTATTTTCCTACAGATGAGAGACTAATATGTGCTGCTCTTTCTCCTGTCTCAGGTTTTGAAATATACAGTTCAGCTGAATTTTGCCTGGGTAATTCTGCGGGCACCTCAAGCTCACACACAGTCTCTGTCACAGAAAATTTCCCATCTTTTTCCTCCTCCTTAATATAATGGTCATACTGCAATACATTTTACCAAACTTCTGTGCTGAAACCATTTCAGTGGCTTTTTTTTTTCCCCATCCATTTTTACTTACATTGTGTGAAACCTCAGTCAGCAGTAATGAGAAAATACTCTCATTTTGATTGATATTTTAGATCTTTGGTGTAACTTCAGCAACAGACAAACTATGTTTTGCAAAGATTCACCCTAAATAGAGGTAAGAATTTGAAGAAAAAATGAGGAAGCAAATTTGGAAGAATGAATCTGGCCTAGAGATCCCTCACATCTCCAGCTGAGCTTTCACATTTCCCCTGAATCTGCAGTAGAGACAGATTCAAGCCCTCCAAACTCTGCATTTGGGACCCATATCTTATTTTGCATGCTTGTTGCCTGGAGACAAAGCCAGGTTTGGAGGGCACACACAAAAACCTTGAAGAAACCCACATGGACAAATGGAGATTGAGTGCATTCATCCACAGGTTTAGATTCTTATGCACATTATATTTTTCAGCCCCTTCTTCAAGACTCGACTTCTTCCTCAGATTGAATGGGGTCAGAGAACAATCTTCCCTCTGTTCTGCAACATCGTCTTTTACTTCTTCTGTAACTGCAGGAAGTCTGTTGAGATGCAGACCTGAGAGATCCTGCCAGACCTCAGACAGCCCTTTCCGCCCAGTTGATAAACTCTCCTCTGCACCTGCCTCTGTGCTCACCCTATAGGTTCCCACTGCTTATTTCCAGGTGTCTCCTAGAGGAGGACAGGCTGCCCCACGCTCCCATTCCCGTGGCCAGACCTGGGACCAGCCACCAACAGGGAGAGGTTCAGCCACAGGCCCAGCAGAAGGCTCACGACAGCACCACATAAGCCCTTCATCCCCCCCTCCTCTTTTCATCAGCTGGACGCAGGGCCACATCCACCTGCACAAGACAAGACGCTGTGCTCGCACTGGTCTGAGCCAAACACAAGTCAGCATCTCTCCTACAACAGCATTTCTCTACAACAGCGATCCTGGTATTTCAAACCAGCAAAAACCATGGCGGGGGGAGGCAGGGAATAGACTGGCTCCAATTAAAGCCCTCTATCCTCACTGATGTGATCAGCAGAAATGGCTCCAGGCAAGCTCAGGAGGAGAAATGCAGAAACATTTCTAGACAAAGCTCAATTACTTAGGCAGCAAAATAGGGGATGCTTGAAAAGCCTGTCTGCACAGCCCTTGTACAGCACTCTGTGTGTTGTACTGAAAAGCCTGCTTGTACTGGTTTTTGTGGTAGACAATATTGATTCTTTTTCTTTTGAACCTATACACTTGAATTTTTTTTTAATTTATATTTTTATTGTTGACAAATACAGCAGGTCTATTGGAGTTTTTTCTTTAGATTCTTAACATTTAAAGAAGTAAGTTAAGAAATGGGAGCATGTAAGGAGGAGAGAAAGAGATGGGAAATTACAGGAAGAGATTGAAGAGATAGACGGAATATTGTCATTACCAGTAACCTCAGGTCTCTGAAGGAAATACAGTAACAGCAGCACTATTTTTAGAAGAAAGGGGAAAAAAAGCAGGCTGGGCTGAAACGATGTTCAGGTTTGGAACTGGTCGTGCACTGACAAAAGCTCAAGTTTAGGGTTAGAAAAAGGTCTTTTTACTGTACCCATGTTTCCAATGTGGGTAGAGAAGCCCTGGTCTTTCCCATGCCTTGAAGAGAAAAGCCGGCTAAGCTCGCAGGCTGTTTTCTGAAGCAAAGCTCAGTAACGTAGCACCATCTAGTGCCTGCTGTGCAAAGCGGAGAGGAGAAACAGCATTCCCCAAACTACCCGGAGAGTTGCGTTCTCCGAAGCCAGACCCTGCTGAAGAATGAGCCTTTAGAACATTTTAAACATGTGACTTCATGACAGCCAAACGGGTTAAGGAAAATTCCTGCTGAGGAACTGGAGAATGGGGCTACAATGAGAGAAATGGAAGGAAGTGTGGAGCTATTTACAGCTCTTTAAAACGGTGAAGGGCAAAAATTGGGGTTCTGATGCTGATGAGGCTGTATGAAATTTGTCTCAGGAAAAGGACTTGTATCACTGAACCTCCTAGACAGTTTTGAAGGAAAACTTTTCTTTCCTTTAAATTTTCAAAGATGGTGCTCTGATCATCTTTGGAGTTTGAGACCTCATCATTATATAAATTGGTTGTTAGATTTTCTTCCAAGCAGGCCACTGAGCACTAATAAACCAAAACTATGTTTAAGATCTTCTCCATATAGGGCATAAGAGAAAATTCCCATAGGCAGAACTGTTTAAGAGAAGCCAGAGACATCCCTGTCCTCACTGGAGTGCAGGGAGTGTTATCATTGATTTCAATGGGACCATGATTTCTTTCATTCTTCCTACATCTCATTATGGTAAGTGCCAGATGCTGATATAACTTACCCAAAGCCTCCCATCATATGTACTGCACTTCACTAAATTCACAGGTGTACCAAATAATGAAATCTATTGGAGCTACAGGCAGCGCTGGAGAGCAGAACATAGGAAGAAAATTTACTCCCTTTCATACATGGCTTAAGTATTGCCAGCTGACTGCTGTACTTCACTTAAGTGAAGCAAAATCTTCAAAGAAGCATACTGACTAGTCTATGCACAGAAATCTTTACGTAGCTATAAAGTTGGAAATGCAAACTTCTCCTGACAGCAAAATTCTGCTATCCCTTAAAAGGGCTGGGGCTCAAGGAAACAATACTTACGTTAATCACTGAACTTCTGGTTTTCTCTAAAAATTATCTTCATTTTCTTGTAAGAGGAGGAATAAGGGCTGCTGAACCAACTAGAAATGGATTTATTCCTCTGCTTGTAGAGCATCTTTCCAATATATCTCCTATCTCTGTCAGACCTTGGGCACCATAATAGTAAAAAATACCATTACTGATGCTAATATTTCTAATAATAATAAATGTTAAGGAAGAAAATAAACTGTAATAACCAAAGATCACCAAAATTGGTCAGTTGCTCTTTTGCCATAAGTGAGATATATTAACAGGAGTGGAAAACAACAGTTCTTCTTTCTTTACCTCTTATCTTTGATGGTAACAGTAAAGGAATATAAAAAGAAAACAAGGGGAAAAAATCTAATGTGGAACTAATGTGACATGTACCACTTATAATCTGATTATTGTACTTGCATGATATTTCCATTTCTCTAATCTTTAATCTTCTTGTATATAGATTGAAAGACCTGCAGGGCAAGACTCCTTCTACATGTCTGTATAGCATCAAACCCAGTGAGATCCTGATCTTCCCTCTGGCCTCTAGGAACTTATGAAATTAAAATATACAAATGATAATTGTATATTTTACATTACATTTACAAAGCTAGACTCACCAAAGAATTTGGACAATACAGCACTTAGTTTCTCAGCACACCTAGGTACTTTGCCAGCCTGCAGAATTGAGAGCCCTAAATCTGGTTCCCAGCTTCAGCTGGCCTGGGCAGAAGCAATTGCAGTGTGGATGATAGGCCAGTGGTATCATATCACCAGGGATCCACATTAGTCAGGAAGCATTAATGGGACCCCACAACCTCCCCACTCCCTGGTAGATCTGCAGATACTTTAGGTATCTGACAAAAAACTCAACCAAGGAGCGAGTACACACGTTACCCCAGAACATATGTACTTTGCAGACAGTCACAGATTTGCCTTGTGCTTTATATCGGCTCAAGCAGTATTGTCACTAAATGTCAATTTGGGTCTAAACAAGGGAGCCCTGAGCCCAGATGCTGCTCAAGCAGAGCAGTGCTGTTCCACAGCCCCATGGCTTCTGCCTCACACACATGGACCTGTAAGTAGCTGTCTTGAGGTGACCAATGGGAAACATAAAAGAGAATTGCATGTATTAAACCAGAGACCTGCTTAAGGAGCATATTCTCTGGCCTGGATGAACAACCTTCAGCGCTCTCTTGAGTTAAGTAGCTAACCAAGACCTTTCTGATGGACCCCTGTGGCCACCACCCACACCTACACCACAAGAGATTTTGGTACAACTTCCCCCACATCCCTCAAGGGGTTCAAACTCTAATAAATACTTAGAGGTTTGATTGTAAGGATTCATCATATTAACTGTTGTGTTTAAAACAAACTATAAGATCATTAAAGCCTTTCTAAATATTTATTTCCTACAGAAGTAATAGCCTGCTATCATAAGAATTTTGGCAGCCATCGAAAGGATAGATGAGCTGAGGAAATACAGATGCAAGATCACCACAAAATAATTTGTCTTTTAAAACAGTTTACATTCTAGGAAAGTTTGAGAAACTTTGATTAGAGAATGATTGAATAGTCATATGGTGCAAGCTGTTCTTAACATGCATTGTAGAGCCAGAGTTTAAGCTGTGTTCAAAGGAGACACAGGAGCACAGCTTGCTTTTTAAGTTTCTAGAACATCTTGCCTTTCTCTGAGGGCAAGATATTGCCACTCCTGTTTTATGAGTACACTAACATATTCAGCTATCAAACATACCACTTTCATGCAAGAACTGAAATTTGACTTTTTCATTCATTAGTATGTGGCTGCAAGAAGACAGAACAAATTAACTGAATTAAAAAGTAATAATTAAAAAAAAAAAAGTGGAGTAAGGTGACTTCTGCCACTCAGTCTGCCACAAAAATTCTGGGAGACAGAAAGATTCAAGCCGGTGGACACTGCCCATAGAGGACTCCTACCTGCTGGCTCCCATCAGTGCTGCAGTGGAAAAATTAAACCCTTCAAGCCCACAACAAGCAAGCTGCCAGAAGACAAAGTGGACTCCAGATTAAGAAGGTATCAGCCACAGAAATCAATACACAGTTCCAATGCTCCTGACTGCATGACAGTCCTCCATGACAACTACACAAACTCCTTCAAGGAGGGCAGGATGACTAATTACTTAGGAGAGGCTTTTGCATTAACTTCCTAATTCAAACAGAGTGCAGTGCTCTTCCTAGATTTGCAATAAAAGGTTTGGATACATATTTTGACTGTTTACATTTTATAGCAAGAATCTTTGATTCTAAAACTCAGGTATCGCACAGAAAGGAGGGTGTCACAGGCCACCGAAAACTTGACAGGACAGAGAGCAAGGCAGCACACCGCTGTGACTGACCCTTCTCCAGCTGCAGGATGAGGAACATAAACCCTCCTTTACCACATCTGATTTCTTTGATCCCTGTGATGATCTCTCGGAGCCAATTCGTGCCAAATGGCTACTCAAATACCTCAGGAGCATTTGCAGCATTCAGGCTACATGTAGTGAAAATGTGTATTTGAAGAAGCAGAGCAACAGCTACCAGCAGGTGGTCCAGTAAACTGGATAATTTAATCTCAGCAATCATCTACTCCAGACTGACAGCTCTCCTTCCTTGGTGCTTCTGAGCAGTGGGGAACACCAGCTGAAGGACTGTGTTGAACTGAGACAGTCAACATGTTGACTAAATGTCAAAGATTATGTTATTTTAGAGGTCACAGACTGCTTCAGAAACTTCCAAGGAAGGTAAATCAGCAACAAGGATGAAGAAATTGCAAAAAATAGGGCTTTATCTGAAGAGCGGTCAATAAGAGGTTGTGCAGAAGAGCTGATGGCAGAAAGAAATTCACAGTGAGAGATGGTCGGGAATACTAAGTCTGGTAGGGAGTCAAAGTATAAGGAAACAACATGGTAACAATTAGTCTGGAAGGTACTTGGGGTAAAAAACAGAATAGAATCTCAGGTATATGGACATGCCAGCAATACCATTTTAACTGGGTTATAAATCATTACTCATGGTTTGCTAATGTCAAGAAAGAAAACTAGTAATAGTACTAGACTGGATAATCAAAGTGAACAGTCAGTTAAGGTGATATTAATTGTATTTGACTGATGAGAAGGGGTGGGAGAGTGAAGAGCTGGCAGAGAAAAAATGTAAAATTTGATGCCTACTAAATGAGGCATGATGAATAATGGTTTTTCTTGTCAAAACCACTGCTAGATTTCCCTCAAGCTGCGAGCGGGTATTCCAGAGCACGTGTCTGGTTTTAACCAGGGGTCTGATCCTTCTCCTAATAAAGGCAACAGAAATTATTATAACTGATGCAAACAGGAGCTGAAAAAGACCAAGATAATGTCCTACGGCCACAAGCTGAAATTCCATCTTATTTCACAAAACGTACATCCAAAGCAAGTTAAAAACAATTCAGGGAGGGTATCTATTATCTTGCATGAGCAGCCAGCAGTTGTTGACAGGAGTTAATAGCATTTCCCATGAAATTGGGCTTAATCTGTTTTTGTTGAAACATATTTCTTTTCATGTATTTATTAACAGTAAGTAGAATTTCTGACAAGATACTCTCTAAGCAAAGTATTAAAGCGGGTCTCAGCTAAATAAAATAAAGTAGCAGCTACATAAGTCATTCAGATCTTAGGATAAGGTTATTCAGAGAGTTAATATCAGTGGTTGGTGTTTATCTTACTTGCTACATCTTCCCAGAAATTGTTCAGCTGTTAGCCTATTCTATTTATGTAAGAAGTTATCCCATTTCAATGTGCACAAGGCTGAATTGCACTTTTGGGGGGTGGGAAGCAGTAACAATTACATCTGCTGGCTGCAGCCTGATGTATTCTAAAATTGTTCTCAGTTTTCGTTTAATTTTAGAGAATCAGAACATTTCCTATCATCATTACAATAAAATGAATTTATGGTAGGGCAACTAATAAATCATTACTCTCTTTAGTTTTCTTGTTATGCAGAAGACAACTGTCCAATTATTTGGACAAGAGCCCCAGGGCTTATGTACATAGAGACTTACTCCACATAACAAACCAATAAAGATGGTGAAAGCCAGGAGCAGAACAGAGATGTGCTATAAAAGCAACAATGCCTGAGATTCATTCTCTCTAAACTCCCTTTCAGACATTTTTTCTGTATTATTGCTGAAGCAAACTGACATGAGATGTTTAACAGCAGGCTGCAGAAATAATTTAGGTACAGACCAAGCAAAGCACGTCCTGGGCATGGACTGCTCAGCAAACAGCCACAGTGCCTTCAAGGTCCCACTGAATCCAAAGAAAAAAATGCTGCGCAGCAAGGGCTGTGTAGTAAAAATCATGCAGGGAAGCTACATGGTCTCCACATCCAAAATTCTAAAACCAAGATCAGAAAGAACCTCTTGCATCTCATCCAAAGCATCTATTACCAACCACCCTGGATGACTGTGAAACAAATGGATCCAGCGAGAGTCTGACTGCATGCACCAGGCACGCAAAAGAAAATTAATATTTTGAGAGATATAGAATTAGGATTCCTAGCCCACTAAATCATGGGATTGGAAATGAGACAACATCACCAGGGTTCAGGCCCAAATTCAAACTTCCCCCGAATTTGGAGTTAAGATTAACTGATGAGCTCAAGGGTCAGCAAAGTCTGCTTATGAATCATTCTAATGGCATCTAGACTACAAGTGTACGTTGTCACTGAGATCAGTGAGCAGGTCTGAAGACATCACAGAGCCCTTCCAACCCTTGCAGGCAACACAAGGCAAAAGTAGAGGTCAGGCTGGAAAGGAAAAGGGACTAAAGTGCACAGCAGAACTCAAATCCAGCATCTGCCTGAAATGTAAATTTGAAGGTGCCAGCAGTCACGTGTTAGTGCTAATGAACTGATCCCAGGGAACCTTAAATTTGACAGCTTACCTTTCTCTACCTTTGCTGCCCTGTAACTACCCAGGTCTTTCCAGTCTGAGAGCTCAGCTACATTGCTGAAGTACTCTGGAGCCCGCCTCTGCCAGGTTCTTCTCACTGCAGAGGTGGCTCCAGGCTCTTCCTGAAAGGGTCTTGTAACCACAACTCCTTCCTCAGACACACACACAGAGCTTTGTGACTCATGCACACCTACAGCCACAAGCACCACCTAAACACTTCATCTTCTACCTCCCTTCAACACAGCCTTTGTAGTGCGTGCAGAGACGCTCCAGCGTTCACCCCACCATCAGGAAAAGCAGCACGAGTCGTTTTGCAGATGATTTAAAGCACCTACCTCCTGTCCACCTATATTGGGAGAGATGTCAGATCAAGCTCTAGCCTAGATGTGTGCCAGAGGGGGAGTTTAGCTTTCTGGGCAGTGTCTGAGTGACAGAACAGGCAGAAGCACAGATAGACCCCATGCAGTCTGCAGATTGCTGCTCAGACCACACTGTCATGCATAATTCAGAGAGAAGACACTGCATGCTATTAAAGCCTTTTATATAACAAAGCCCATGGTGTGGAAAGTACAAGTAAATAGTTACTTATACTTACTACCCAGGTAGTAAATAATTTGAGGTTTTGATATCCCCTGTTTTGAGCAGGTTTTATGTCATGTCAGTCTTTTTTTTTAAAAAAAAAAAAAAAAAAAAAAAAAAAAAACACACCACACCACCTTTTTTTTTTTTAAATTGCAATGGTTGTGAAAATAAAAATACTAGCACTGGAGTGACCCAAACTCCACATAAACTTGTAAGAAGATTCCTACAAACACTTCTTCAGCCCAGCCTGAAATACCCCTGCTGATCCTATGCAAAACCTGCCAGTTTCATAGAACTGCCTGCTGTTGATGTGACCTTTCAAAGATGTTAGAGTTGAAGTGAATTACAGAAGAGTTCAGGCACCAGGAAGAAAGCACAGTTGTGTGCGCTGTTCAGGAAAGAGGAAAGCTATTATATATGTGCCTTGCTGGAAACCAGCCCTTCATTTCTCTCTAACAACAGGGTCTCCCATTTTGTGCTCATTTCTGCAAGTATACATCAGTTTGTTTGATAATATCAGTGTAAGCAACAAACAAAAAAAGGGAACTTTCACTCCTTCTTTGGTTTTGCCCTTTTTCCCCCCACAGTCTTGTGTATGTATGCGAGATTTCTTTTTTCTCTATATTGCCTTAAATCAATTTTAGCTTTATGCCTCTTAATCAAAGAGATGCTGAGGTTGACAGGGACCCTTTGCATGTCGTCTACTCCACCCCCTACTTTTCTGCAGATTTCTAATCTCTGTGTTACAAGCACGCAAAAGCAGAACACAGGCAGGAGGCATTCATCCGTGCACTTTTCAAAGTACTCAAAAACCTTTCTATCCTATTAATTTTTCCATACATTGTCCTTTTTTATTTTTTCCACCAGACAAAAAAGCTGTCCTCACATGGCACTATGAGAAACAAGGAATGGGCTGTGCAGAGAATGCCCAAAAATGCAAGGTGGAGAATTTCCCCTGACAGGGAGCATGCAGAGGCAGACACAAATGAAGCCGTCATAAATTCAGGTTTCTATTAACACAGTCTATTGTCAGTGGTAAAACTGTCGAGAAGGTCATGCTTCTACTAGGTGTCAACTCCCAGAAACCGCCACATTTGAAGTAACTATCTGTACATGGAAATACATCATTTGCAGCTCCAACTCCTTCCACGGAGGTACTTTGATACAGCCTGTAAAACTAGCCTCCACGTAAGAGATGCCCTTTACATCTGCTCATGCAAGTGTGGGCTGAGGCTCTCCTTTGTGGAGATGCTTGGTGCGGTGAGGAAGGAAGAGCACTCATCTGTGAAATTTTAGAGAGGATTGATGGAATATTTCTTTTTCTTTTCAAGGCAAGCAAAAGATTTTGAAGTGTTAAACTGATATGCAAATAATGTATCCGTCTTGGGTAAAAATGGAGAGTAAGCGGTCAATAACAGTACAAGCTGTGTCTCAAAAAACGGGCGGGTGCAGATAGGTTGAGGCTAGGCTATGAGACTTCCCACTCGCACACAGCAGAGGGCTGTGTTGGGCTTAGCAAAACCGGGACTGACAGCCAGGAGACGTACGCAGCTGCAGAAAAAACACAAGCCCTTGGCAGAAACAAATCCCTGGTCACTGTAGGTGGGGAAGAGCCAGGAAGGACCAGTATGACCTCACTGTCTTCCCTCCTCAGAGCACCAGAGGTCTCGCGATCACTTCTGCTCCATCCTACTAATTTTCGGTACAATGGGAACTTCAGGCGGTACAACCCATCTTCCCCTGAAACAAGCTTACCTCTCCTTTGGTCTTATCCAGTTTTCATTCCGAACATCAATTTATTTTGCTACACACATTTATTTCAGGAGAGAGTGGCTCCTTTGCTGTCACTGTATAAACCAATTGTTCACTCTTTGCTGGAGAAGTACACACAGTCCTGCTCACTCCATTAAGGGACGTATCAGCACTGGGAGCATTTCTGGGACAAATGTTACAGACAATTAGAAACCCAGGAATTACAGAGCAAGCACAATGAAATGGGGCTGTTATCTAAGAAAGGAGATGGGTGCTTCAATATATCCTTTAAGACAACACAGATACTGTGTACCTGATAGGACACAAAATATTTTATTTCAGTGATATAATGTGAGATATTCTGAGATACACAGTATGTACTGTTGCTATAACAACATGCCAAAAGTGCTACTGCCATAGCATTAAAACTGCAGATATTTGTGATGGAGTTTGATTCGTAAACTGAGACAGAAGCCTTAAAGGCTGTAATGAGCAGAAGCTTGAGGTCAGATCAAATACTTTCAGTTTTCAGGGAGGAAGGGGAAAATACAGAACTGCAGGATTTGAATGAAGGAAAACCAGCATTAGACAATTGTAATGACCACTCAGCTTGAACAACTGCCTAGCACCAATGCTGCTTTTCTATAATGGATTCAGTTTTGCTGTAATGACAAAAAATGGCCCATGTCAATACAAGGAAGAGCTTTCTTTCGCCTCTCATATGACTAAGCACATGAGGCTGACCTACAGTCTAACAGGTGCTCATTTAAGGACAAGCTCTTCTGTTCCCGGCATATCTTGGGAAAAATTAGTTTGTTCTTGTTTTGCTCAATGTGATGTGTCAATACTCTGGAGAAATGACAAGTATTACGATCTAGACAAATCTATTGATGAGCAGCTGCCTCCCATGTATTTTTGAGAAGTAATGGTTTTGTCAAGGGAGCTCTTTCCTAGCAATAACATGAGGCAGAACATCAACAGAGAGGAGTTCAGTCTTTATGGCACTTATTGTTGAGTGGGCTTGGTACCCCATTGCTATTTTCATTGTTTGAGTCATCCAAGCACTGAGTGACTTTGCACAGTAACAATTTGTATAGAAACCTATTTTAAGGAGGAAAAGTCTTGCTCTCAGAGGTACAGCAACTGAACATCAGGCAAGTCAGCCTGTTCTCCAATGAGTCACAAAAAACTCCTCATAAGGGCAAATGCCAAGATACACTGACCATGAGTCATGGCTGTCATCCTCCATTTTAAAAGGTTTGAATCCTTATGAACTGTTAGCGGGATTGAGACAGAAGTATGATGATGCTAACCTTGAAACACTGGAATTAAGAGTTTCCACCACCATTTAGACAGACAGGTCTGTCCTGTAGCACTATTTCAGGTGACTGACCTGTACCAGCAAGCAGGCAATTTATGTATATAGAAAAAAAGCAAGAAATGTCAGAAACTCAGCATCTCACTTAAGCAGTATATTTTAAATCTCAAGAGTTATATGAAATAAAGCTTATTTAAAGGTTGTGGGTTACTGTTTCCCTTTTTGTTTTCCTGTAAATCCAGTACAACATAGAGATGGGGATTACTGTGAATATAAGCAGTCTTACCAAAAGTAAAAGCTGCAAGCACTGTGTGAGAAATTGCCAAAAAGATTATACATATTTTTCCACCATCTGATAAAATGGTGGGTCTCATTCAAGAGGTATAAATCAACAACTGTAGCCAGATTTAGGAAAGCACTGATTTATTTTTTTTTCCGACAAACTGGTCCATTCATTCCAGCCTGATAAACACAGTGATATACTAATATAAACTAATCTCACTATCACATAGTTTGCAGCTTTGTTATCATTTGCAGCTAAATTCATTGTCACTTTACAATGAAGCTTAATTGGCTGTAGATTATCACATTGTATTTTACATACCTGGCTTTGTTGTAATGTCAGTTAACATTGCTGACATTGTAACCTCATTATTGTTATTATGCTGACAAGGAACAAGTTTGCATGTGTTGTCTATCTGCCTCCAGAACATCAGCTTTATGATAGGCCGTGAGGTTCACCATTACTGAGCTATCCATGCCTCAATATTAAGTTCAGAAAGGAGCAAACATCTAAAATCATGGGATCTGGCCAGTGCAGATTCAACCTACTCTTTGCAATGCTGAGAGCTAATTCCATATGGCATATGATGCGAGCACCGCAGTCACACACCCATGTGCAGCATCAGCAATCAGCTCTGAGGATCGCAGGACAG
Source organism: Athene cunicularia (assembly GCF_003259725.1). Taxonomy (NCBI): domain Eukaryota; kingdom Metazoa; phylum Chordata; class Aves; order Strigiformes; family Strigidae; genus Athene; species Athene cunicularia. The sequence goes on along the minus strand of NW_020799101.1, from coordinate 28,141,147 downwards.
ACCTGCTGCTGGTCTGCACAGCTGATCCTGCACTTGGGTGGGAGATGAGTAAGGCACTGTCCAGCCTCATTTTTTCTATGGATCTCAGATTTTGCTGTCCTAATGTGGCCTTGACTCTTTTTTTTTTCCTATTCATCAAAATTCTTGCTAACTTCAAAACCCATAAATATGCAGGGAAGTGAGAGCTGCCTCTCACTTACAGCAGTCTTAACTGGTTTTGACCATTAGCACACCAATCATGACACTGCCTTGGAAAACACAAGTACACCTTCACCCTTCTGAGCGAAAGGAAACAGAAAAGGAGCACTGCACCAGCCAGTCTGCTCAAGATCACCTCATCACTGAAAGCACTCACAACAAAGTATCACATACTGGTCCCCTCTGTCCAGATACATGGATGTATTGTTCAAGAGTAGCTGGAACACTTAAGATCAAGCAGTCAGGTAAAATACCTCCTAGATTAGACATCAACCACAATGCAATTAGAGGTGTGGTAGGAGCATACCCAAACCAGACCTGTGCTGGTGGAGCTAGCTCAGATAGAGCAGCAAGGTGACAGCACAGACTCAGCGTGGGCCAGCTACACACATAAACCACCTGCATGTCCCCAGCGATGCTAAAACTACCTCTTTGTCAACATCAGGGTAAGCAAGCTGACAAAGCTGAGGAATCCCCCCTCAGAAGCTCTTTTCCCCAATGTTGTTTAGTTTACCCTTCCTCTGGACTTACAACCAGTCACTCTCTAAAAACCACTGCCTCGGGTTTCTCCAAATTGCCTATTGTGAAGGGTCCTCTGACAGAGCTGTCAATAGAGCCTTCATCACCTTCTGGGACATGAGCAGAGCTGCTGGTCCTGGGCACCCTTGTCCACAGCCAGGTGGCCAGTGCAGAT